>NC_056737.1:1271261354-1271543854 GCF_019279795.1 Protopterus annectens
GATCTGGGTGTTGCCATCGAGATTCTTGACATAGCTATAGAATGCTTTGTGGTTGTCTTTGGAATTAGCAGCAATTTTTGTTTTCGTAGCTAGCTATGGAGGATCTTATAAGGGATCGCAACTTCTTACTGAGGCTGACCAGGGAGCTCCTACACTCATGGGATTTTACTCTCTTTTGCAACAGTTTCTTCCTTCTGTTGTACAGTTTGTTTATGGCAGGGGACCACCAGATTGGCTTCCTTTTTTTAGAGGATAGCATCTTGGTTCTGTTTGGGATAGCACGATCCATGCACTCGTGTAAGTGCTTATAGAGTGCATTTGTGTAGAATTCAGCAGTTGTAACTGTATTGTCCATCTGCATGGGTGTCATGAAGTTCACCACTTCTGACTTAAGAAGCAAGAAGTTGGCTTTGGAGAAATTTTTTACTGTGGTTTCCTTAATGGGAGGTGGGGGCAGGATGTGGATATCAAGGGTGATTAGCTTATGGTTGGATCGGACCAATGAGGAGTTGACTTCAGGTGTGGAACACCGGTTACTCGTGTTGGTAATGACTAGGTCTAGGATATTGTTGACTCTGGTGGGGGTGTGGATAAGTTGATCCAGGGCATTGGAGTTTATGAATTCCAGAAAGCGTTGAGCTAAGGAGTTGGTACATGAGTAGTTTTCCCAGTTAATGGTGGGATAGTTGAATTCACCCATTATTAGGGTGTTTAGTTGTACCCTAATATTTTCCAGTACATCAAGAAAAAAGGAGTAGGAATCCTGGGGCATGGTGGGGGATCTGTAGCAAGCTACAATTTAGATTGCAGTTTTGCCCAGAGTTAGTTGCACTTGGATAACCTCGGATGCATTATGCTGAGCAACTAGCCTGGAGGTGTGGATATCCTTAATGAATATGGACACACCTCCGCCTTTGGTGTTTCGGTCCAGGTTACATGGCCGAAAAGTGTGGTATGAGTTATAGCCTGGTAGTGCAGGGGTGCTCTCTGGAGCCTTGAACCAGGTCTCAGTCACTGCACAGATATCAATGTTCTCCATTTTAAGGAGTGCCTCGAGTGAGTGCATTTTAAGATTTAGACTTCTAGCATTGAGTAGCATTACCCTCAGTTTTTGCTTGCCTGTTCCTGTTATGGTGGTGAATTTGTTATTTGAACATTGCCAAAAAAAGGCACTATAGGGGCAGCAAGAGCCTTAGCCTGTATCCGGAATCCCAAGGGTGACAGGTGCAGGCCATCTCTGGCAAAGCATCGTGGTCTGTCGACCATGTCATCCTAAGCAGACAGATACTGGATCCCCTTAGAATGACACCAGAAGCTTAGCCAATTGTTGAAGTCAATCATTTTGTCCCTGTACTGTGGTATCATTCTGGGCAATTTGCAGAATGTTACTCAGGGCTAGGGTCATACCTGCCTGGGCTACAAAATCGGAGAGCTCTTCCATGTCTCTTTTCATGTAGTCCAGGGAGGTACGTCTCAGGTCATTCACACCAACATGTACAATGACAGAGTCATATTTGTACTTGTTGTGGAGTGACCTGAGTGCATGGGTTATGTGGCGGAGCCTGGCACTCGACAGGCAGCTGACAATAACCTTCTCCTTGTTTAGCCAGGTGAGTGGGACATCAGTGTGCCTGACTATACAGTCACTTATGACTAGTGTGTTGGGTACGTTGTTTTGACTTATTGGCTGTGGTTGAGTTGCACACTGAGTCTGTGGGCTATGTGTCATTTGGGTTGTATTGGGGGATGGAGGTTGCTTGCGTTTCTGCTTTGGAGGTCTCTGTTGCTTAGACATTTTATTATTGAGAGCCTCCGCGAATGTTTTTGTGTTATTATGTGTGGATTTTGGTGGTGTAGATTTAGTGAGACTATGTGATGAGTGTGATGTGGTGCAAATGTTTACCTTCTCCTCATGACTGTCATGTTCAGCCTTGGTTGGAGAGAGCTTTACCTCCAGTTTGACTAGATAAGTGCATCTCTTACAGGTTGTAGTGTTGGGTGGTAGGAGGAGAGGGTTGTCTGTGTACATGAGGCAATTTCTACATTGCCTCAAGATGCCCAGATTCATCAGATAGACAGGAGAGAACACTGCGAGCTGACCCTTGGACATGCCTGAATAAAAGCTGTTTTTCTCTAAGCAATTGAGAAAAGTAAGTACAAAAACTGTTTTCCTCTAGGTAATGAAGAAGACTGAGTGCTATAGCAATTAGTAGCTTACTTAGTGCTTACAAGTTCTGAACAAGTGCTGAGCATGAATATGCAAATTTAAGTGCTAAAACTAAAAATCTGTATCTGCACTAGACGAGTTACAGGATAGAAACAAGTGCAAATGCAGGCTTTCAAATCAGAAAGTTGAGAGAGATGGAACAGATTGCCCAAACGGCCAATAACTACAATTTCTGGGCCAGAACCACTCCTTATGTGGTAGACAGGTTACCTAGTGCTTACCACTCCCACTGATAAGCCAGAAGGCTTCCCTCCAACACAGAAAGGCCTGGGGGGCTCAGAAGCTTACATGCAGTCCTGGATACAGCAAATCTGTATCTGGAGCACTATAGGAAAGGTAAAAAACAGGCTTACAGTTTTTTTTTTTTTTTACAGAAAATTAGCAAAAACAGTAGTAAAAACAATTCACATGTAATGCAAGCTAGCACATTTGAGTATGTAGCAATATTAGACCAAACACAGTTTAAAAATGCAATTAAATTAAAAAGGACTAAAAGCAAGCACAGAAAGAGTTTATTAGGTAGAATATGGTAAAGAGATGAGACTGGGGTAGTGTCCCAGATCAAATCTACATTGGGGCGGGCAACTGCAAAAGCCACCAAATTTAAACTACAAACCAAAAGTAGGGAGGGTGGATGGGACAAAATAGTTTCAACAGAGATCTAAGCAACAACTAACAGTACAAACTTTAAAACCAAAAAAATATACTCATCTCTGTATATTTGCAGATCAGTCTCTCAGAACAGTGAGACAACAGTTTCAACAGAGATCTAAGCAACAATTAACAAACTCTGTAACCAAAAAACATATACTCAACTCTGTATATTTGCAGATTGCATCCAATTTACATGGTATATGTCCCCTAGGGGCAGGAGAAAGGCATGGATTTGTGCCTATGCTGTGGGTATTTTTTGCAAATTTTACAGATTGTCTCTAACCATAAGGGACACAGGCACCACTCCAGGTGTGACTTTATGGTTCCTCATCCATCGATCCACATTGTCATTGAAGAAGGCCAGGAAAGGACTGTGTTTTTCATGAAGAGGAAGCCTATTCCAAAGAAGTGTCAGTCACTAGGACATATATCTGTCTCTCTAGCATATTCTGTTTGACACACTGACTAAATTCAGATCCCTGGAATGGGTGATCATTGTGTTGTTTGTCTTGCAGATATGCAGCAGTTCCATTGGGCTGGATTTGTGAGTGCCTTGAAGGTCAACCATAGGTCGCCCCATAGTAGTTAATAGGAGACAGGGTAAAGGGAAAGGGCTTTCTGTTTATCTGCCTAGGACATGTTGTTTACACCCTGTATTTTTCTTTCAGAGGAACCTTTAAGGTTGCTCCAGCTGTTGTAGGTATTTGATCAAGTACATTCCAAGTGGCACATTGTTCTTAATTATTAGTCTAATGAGGACTGTGTACAGTGGAAGTATAATTTCCTGGATCTGGATGGTGTACCTTTACTTATAAGTTGTGCCACATAGAATGACTTCCTTACCACTGTGGATACATGACAGTCAAAGGTCAGGCTGATATCTACCTGTGTACCCAGATCCCTTACCTTTCAGTCTAGTCTTAGTGGTGTGTTGTTAATGTTGCAGTTAGCAGGGTTTTTTTTTTTCCAACTAGCAGGATAATGCATTTTTTCACATTTAGTTTCAGGCCATAGGTCTACCTGATGGATATTTGCATTGTGGGGAATTCAATGTTTGCTCCCAGCTTGCAGTCTTCTGCAAACGTTGTCATCCAGAGGCCTTCCATATTGGCTTTGGCATCTGCAAAGTAAATTCTTAAGAGGAGTGGTCCCAACACTGAACCCTGAGCACACCAATAGTAACTGGCCTCTTGATGGAACTTGAATCACTGACTTTGACCACATGTGGCCTGTCCTTCAACCAATTGGCTATCCATCTGGTGGCATAAGGATTTATGCCTAGTTCTGTGAGTTTATTTATAATATATGAGTGGGGTATTGTATCAAGTGCCTTGGCCAGGTGTTGATAGGGAATATGCACTGCTTTACCCTCATCCATGGCCTTAGTGACCTTCTCAGAGAAGTTTACCAGATTTAGTAAGCATGACCTACCCGTGACGAAACCGTACTGGGTCTGTTCCAGTGATTGGAGGCTTCTTATGTCTTTATTAGATGTATGATTATTTTTTCTTTCCATGACCTTACAAACAAGACTATTCAAGCTTATGGGTCTGTGCTTTCCTGGGTCAGCTAATGGTCCACACATATGCAGGGGTATGATGGTAGCTGTTGTCCATTCTGTTGGAACAAAGCCAGTCAGGAGGCTATGGTTAAATAGTGATCCTATTGGGCCTGATAGGTCACTATTCAAAGTATTTAAGAGACAACCTGGTATATCATCAGGTCCCACTGATGGCATGTTTTCAGCTTTGGACAGCACTGTGGCTATCTGTGCTTTATTGATAATTGGGGGTTGAGTGGAGGAGAGTATTTCTTGGGGTAGAACTGAAGGTGATGGGGAAGTAAAGTTTGAGCTACATTTATCGGCCAGCAGATTTGCTATGTCTATAAGTAATTCATACACTTAAGCATCATGCAGTGTTAGTTCTCCTTTGCTCCAGGGTGGTTTTCGTTTGAAGTACTTTGGAAGTTTGCCATATATTGGTTTTCCTTTTCTTGTTGAAGACTGTATAATTATTGTTCTTAAAAAGGTTTGTAATAATTTGGAACTTTTCTCCCCAGGCCTCCACTGAAAATGGACTTCTACCCAGTTGGACTTTCCTGGTAATCAAATGTCAATAAATAAATGAAGATATAGAGAGAAAGAGAGAGTCAGCGATATAGATATGATTTTGTCTCTCTCTCTGTCTCTCTGAATGCACACACACACACACACACACACACACACACACACACACACACACACACACACACACACACACACACACACACACACACACACACACACACACACACACACATATATATATATATATATATTATCTGTATAATATTCAGATTACTTGGCTAGTGTCCAGCTATTACTACTCAAAATAAATGAAAATATTTCATGTGCAATATTAAAAAAAAAAAAAAAACACTAAATAATTGTTTATTATCACATCACTGGGTCGTTGTCCATGTGCATCCTTGGCCCAATAGATCAAATCAGTCAACCTAGTTCCTGAAAATTGAGAGAGGTGTGTCTGTTACTTTCATGGTACCAGTGGCACAGCAGCCTTTTTCTCTGCCCTTCCTTCTTGGTATTTCATCCATAACTCTTCCTCCAGCACTTTATTCAGTCTGTTAACTTCAACTGAAGAGAAAAGCAGGTAATTTGTATTGATGATTCTAACACAGAGAAAGGCAAGAAGGTGGTAGATTTCTCCACCAAGTATATCTTCCTGCAGCTCCTGTTTTACCTTACTTTCAGATAATCAAGTGGCACTGCTTGTCATGACTTAATGGCCAAGGAATTCATTTTGTATTCAGTAAATGATGGTTTCTTCTCTTCCTCCTCTCCCTGTGTCTCAAGCTACTTTAAGAATGTGGAGATATTTGTCCAGTCTGCCACTACCCTCATTAATGTCCATGACAGTACTTCACAACTATCTTCTTTATTGCATTCCAGAACCCATCATTCATGAGCACTTCTACTGACTGGATCTGTTTCTCAGCATTGTCGGCTCCTGTAGCTTGCTAGGTTGTCCACAGCTCATTCCCTAGGGCCACTGAGACCCTGTCCTCAAATTGTTGCCTGTATTAACTCATAGCTGTTGAGAATCCTATGCAAGTAAAACCACTGGGATGTTTTCATAAAGAATTTATGAATATGCACACCATTTAGCTATTTAGAATGGAAAATGCTTAAATGCATTAGCCAAACACAGTATGCTGTGTGTTAAGTTTAAAAAGTTTGAAGTCTAATTTATTGAACAATTATGTAAAGATTTTATGGTGGGGACTTTATAAAACATTCCTGAAAGTAGAGATCTTTGATGGCAAACCAAACTAAATGCAAGCTTAAATGAGCAAGTTAATATAAATTGTGAATTAAAAACGTGAAGGTTAATTAACTAAATATATAATGAGTTGCATAAAATGTGTATTTCTTCATAGGTAATTACTAGACTAGCTGAGCTGCCCTCGTATGCCATTTTAAGTCTAGCCAATTTCCCTTTCAAAGGTGAAAATCAAACTATGTACCTTGTGTCTGTGAGGTAAACACCTTAACCCCTGTATCAACATTTTCTTACATTTTTGTTTATATTCATTTTCGTTTATTTTATGTAGACGATATCATTGAATTGAATATCAGTAAGCTGTTCATTGCATTCAATTGATTGGTTGTACTGAATTCACATTTTATTGGTGTGAATTTAAAAGGATTTTAGTACTAAAAATAGATGAATACCCTCAAATTCCATGCTGTGGCTTCCTTTTGTGCATTTTGGTTTATTTGCTTCTGCTTTTGCATCAGTTTGAAGGCTTTATTTTGCTTTTGTATACTGTTAAATGGTTGTAATTTTCATACTGTTTTCAACCCTGTTTTTGTCCGGATGGACATTTCTTGTAAGTAAATAAACAATTGCTTGAACACTGACAGGCAGTAAATGCACCTCTAAAAGCAATGATAAATGAGTGGCAGAGTCTCTAGCACTGTTCTCACAGGTGAGCATGCCCTCTATCCCTAGCTAGTTAATATAATGAAGACTAAGTCTGCCGTATTTCAAAGTAAGGGTCTCCTCCTTCTTCATTTTTGTGAGTGCTTCCTTTATACACATCCTTCAGCATTAAGCATAGCTCTTGACTGCCCCTCGTTTTACAGACTGTCCCTAGTATTGCCTTGTATTTTTGATCTGTTCCTCCCTAAATTTGTGTTTTCTCTCTCAAACCTTTGAGGACTGCAATCACTATATAATGGCAGACATTTGAGTTTTGAATTCATATCTTTCATAAAATGCATGTTAATGAAAAACTTGTTATTTTAGCCATTTTATCAGTAGTAAGAATATACTTTAGATCTGTATCTGATTTTAGACCGTTGTCCCACCATTATTTACTAGCTTTGACTCTGGTTCTTGGCCTAAGAGGTCAAGAGTAATATAAGTTAGAATGTGGCAGTCATGAAGAAATGAAATGAAATTAAGAAAAGGTGATTCCCAAATAAAATCAGCTTTCTGCACTTTGTGAAATTTCTTTGAAGCTTTAATTACATACTGACTTTTTTAGGTTTTCATATTCCACAAGCCAGTGCTTAGAAAATGTTTCAGGAAATTGCAGTTTGGTATCACTAACACATTGATTTGGATGAAATTTGACTCAATATCAGAAGTGCAAGACCCAATACTGCAAGTTGTGATACTTAAAAAAAAATGAGCAAGGGAGCCTGACAAAAACAGCAAACTCCAAAACTCACTGTGGCACTTTGAAATATCACCTGTGTCTCTTACTCCCCTGCTATTACATATATTATTTCCAAGATTCCTGTACATTGGAGCAAGGTGGAATTCCACTGTTCACACTTCAACTCTCAATCTTCTGAAGATTGTAATTACTGTCATTAAATGTAATGATACTGTTCTGATAACACTGATGTCTGCACAGAGTGTTACCATGCAACTCTGTTTAGCCACATGATCTCACATTTTACAGTTAGAAAGAAAAAATGAGTGATAAAAAGCAGTTGGCCAACACAACACTAACTGGAAAACATTTGACATATACAACAATCATAGGTATACTTTAACAACATACCTCTCAACTGTGCCATGTTTAATCTCTCAAGCTATTTGGTATCTTTCTGAGCTATAACATAGTAATAAGTCAAAGGAGGAAAGGTCTCAGCAAGCCATAAATTCAAATTTCAGAAAATAGTCATTTAACAGTTAGTCACAGTATGCAAATAAAAGAAGAGAGTGTTTTAAAAGGCAGTACACAAAAAATACAAAATCAATATGTGCTGGCAAACTAGCATACAGTGTATGTATTTATTCATGTATTTACAATTAGTTAACCAAGTATGTAAGATAGTAACAACCTAGCTGGATAAAATGATATAACTTACAATGTTGACATGAATCCAGGATGGAAAGCTTACACAGCATATAGAAACATTCAATAAGAATTAGAATGTATAAGGTAACAACTCTTACATGTTTATATTGTTCTAAAGGAATGCCAATCTAAATTAATTAAGATTTGTATGATTTTATAATACCAGCACTAGCCAGTATAATGGAATCATGTGCACTTGGGATCATTATAAATGGATTCTTTTGATGATTTTTAAAAATATTCTAAAATGTGATTCTCTTTTTTCTTCATTAAGGAGTTTGATTCAGAGATCTGACCCAGTTCCAGAAATTGATTTTTATTTTCTTATTGCTTGTTTAATTCCTGAATCTTGATATGAATAGTGTGAATGTTGTCTTGAGTACTCCTTGGTAAGTGCTGTTGTTCTTGGAGACAGAGCTTTCTTTTGAAGGGAGGACAGTAGTCTAATATATGATTTTGAACACTAGGGTACAAAGTAAGAAAATAGCCCTGCCTGATATTAGGGGCAAATAGAAAGTCTTTAGTACATCGCAATGATAGTAAGTTTGGGTGCTGTAAGGGCAAAGGTACTTATTTTAGTTCAGTGTTTTGAGTTTCTTTGAGTTGTAGGCTAAATGCATGATCACTAGAGAGCAGCATATTCTATATCCTCATAGAACATAGAAAATCATCTCAGTGATGACCTGCATCAAATGTTGCACACTGGGAGAGTTTTGCACATAATATGACTGTGTGGTGACACATTGCCAGCAGAAGTATATACAAGTAACAGCCATGCAACTGCAGTTGTGTAGGATAGATGCATACAAGATTACAAGATAGCTGCCGCAAAATATCTAACCATGTCCTCAGTGTGAGGTATGTCACATACCTGTGTGAGATATGTGCAGATGTCTGTCCAGGGCTGTTATGCATGTTTGAATACCAAGTGTGCCTTTGCACTTGACTAGCAGAGCAGTAGAATCATGAACATTCAGAAGCCATGTAGTTGAAACACTGTTATGTCCTATATGGGTTTTTGCACATATCACACTGGCATCAGCAACAGGAGGTTTGAAGTATTACCCATGGAAGAATCTAGCTTGCTTGGGTCTTTCTTGCTGTTTTTTACCTCTTGAGATGAGAGGAATACTGAACTTGTTTTTTTTTTCTTTTTTCTTTTGCTGAGGGACATAATTCATGGTGAGTGGATCCAGTTTAAGCCTTTAAATTCATAACCTTTGAGTGGTTTCTCATTCTGTTTTGCTGAACTACTATGCTGGACTATCTAACTCCCATAGGGAAGGAGGATTATATTTTACTCATGCACGTTTTCACCTGATCTTGACACCTACCTGATTAGCTCACATATTTAGAATTTGGTGTGACTATATCCCCTAGTGAGTAAAGAGGTATAGTGGCCTTTTTCTGGTATTATTATTATTATTATTATTATTATTATCATTATTATTATTATTATTATTATTATTATTATTATTATCATTATTATCATTATTATTATTATTATTATTATTATTATTATTATTATTATTATTATTATTATTATCATTAGTATTATTATCTTTCTTTATGCCTTACCTGTGACTCCAGATATATCCTGACTGAATTAATATTTAAACATTCCAATTTTTAATACCCATTGCATTGCTTGCAGCTCTCAGAGTAGTCATTATGGTGGGTGAAGAGGGTTGCTATCCTGAGCACAAATTGTTAGGCAGTACATCGGCAATGCCGATTTAATGGAGGTGCAGTGATCACAATTTATAACCTGCAATTGTTCAGTAAAAAATGGGGACATGGATAGTTTGGTTTAAAGTAAACTTGGATACCACTTTAGGCATAAAAGAAGGATTAGTTGTCAAAGAAACTCTGGCCCTATGGAAAATGACAGAGGGTCGACTCACCATAACAGCTTGCAACTTAGATACCCTTCCTGCAAAAATCAGAGCAATCACTAAAACAATTTTCCATGTTAAGAACCTCAAGTTAGCCAGCTTAGCTGATTCAAGTGGAGGAAGTATTAATTTCTCTAACAAAAATTCAGATCTCAAGGAGTGGCCACTGGTTTTCTTGGAGGCTTGTAAAACCCCTTTCAAAAACATTTTGACATGAGAATACATTGAAAGAGGAGGATCCATTGCCCTGCTGATATTAATTCATTTAAATAACCATGGCACTTTGAATGAATGAAACAGTTAGGCCTTTGTAACTCTCTATAACAATAACAAGTAAGTTTTGTAAGAACAGCTACAGTTGTGAACAGCATGTCTTTTTTTCTCTTCAGGGGATGGGTGACACTACCCAGGGTTCCACTTTGCATAGCAGCTGCACTAGGTACTCTGCTGAGCTGCTCTACCTTGTATTATACAACACCCAAAGAAATAGTGGAACCCATTTCCCACCTGGGATCTGATGAGCCGTAGTAAGCAAATCTGCTTTCACCGAAAATGCTCTTTCATCATTACACTCACCTGACCTTTGGCCTAATATAATACTGCGTTAACTCCTTTTAATCCTATAAAAGAAAGGGACATACTTCAGCTCTTGTATGTGAGTGTTGTTTTTGTGAAGGTGCTCCTGCCTGTTCACATTACTGTGGTTGCAGTTTTTGTTTACGTGAAGGTATGTTTTTGTGGTTACATAGCAACTGTCGACCTGATTATGTTACTGTGCTGTACTGATATTGCTTTTTCACTATTTTCAGTGTTGGTATATAGTTACCTCATTATTGCTCTAAACTCTTGCTGGCATATAATTCAGTGTTGGTGTGTTATCTTTTTTAACTAGGGTTTAGGCTCAGATATAACTACACTTAAAGAATATCATAGTCAGAATCACCTGTTCATGTAATACCTGGCTCCACCATGTTCACCATAGCTCTTTTGCCATTTGTAGAAATCATGCACATTCTGTTAACACTAATGAGTTTGTTTATAAATCTGCCTTCTGTGGCTTCCATGTCTTATTGTGTTAAGTGTGTGTGTCTGCAATATTTGTCTGTATATTCTGATAATGTCATTGTCTTGTCTTATCTAACCTCGTACAGCTTTACCTTGTGGTGACAGCTTTGTGTTACTAGCATTGTATCATGGTGTAGTTTATTAGGGTAATCTGGAGTGAAATATAGTGTCTCTACTGTTAGATATCTTAGGGTGGGCATTCTAGCATGTATATGCTGTGTAAATGCTTAAACGTTTAACATGGTGTTTCTATCCGTGTGTATTCCCAGCTAATCTAACTACTTAGCGGCTCATCTTTCACTGTTATTAGTGGACAGCTCTCAGCTCACACCAATTCTGTGGCCATCCTGTTAGCATTATGGACTGTAACATATTGTAGCAACTGCATCATGTTTGTCAATAATCCTTTGCTGTTTCCAATCACTGAAAACATGTAAGTGAGATAAATGCTTACGTAAAGTGGAGGCAACCAGTCAAAAAATAAGCACCAAACACTATTGCACTGAGGTTCTAATGAAATTACTACTCATACCTCTTAGGCACTGTATTAGTAATCCTCAACTATGTAAAGGTACTCCAATTTCTGTACCCACACCTGCACACTCTTCACCCACCATCAGCAAGACTTACCCTCGCTGCAAGCCTATATCTTTATGGTGAGAATTTGCTGTCTCTCTCTGGTGCCAAGATTTGTGATTTTACAAGGGTCCTTAGGTGTCCACACTCCCACAGATAGGAAAATATCCTAGTGCTTGCCAATCTGGGGATAATTGACTTAGTTGTTCTATACTAAAGGAAATGAAGAGAGGTATACACATACATATGTCCAAGGTCAGAAATTTGTTTGGCTTGATATCTCTAAAAATGGTACCACAGCTGAAAAATTAACTAAAATAAATGAGTTTAAGAATGGGTTGAGTATGTGGTGTTTTTCCTATGGGTCTAGCACTTGAAAGCTTAAGAGGTGCTGGTGAAAATGGCAGCCTGTTATTCTCTAGGAGTAGCATTCTTATCTCTCCTGAAAGCCGCTACATCCTGGCTATAGTACGTCTACCTATATAATGCCGTTTTAGGCAGACTCACTCATTTGGACATGCCAGTACAGCAAATTCTAATATGGCCTATATTAAGATAGTATTGTTCAGTGCTAGGAGTGTAAGCAAAAAAGTGCCCAAGCTTGAGGACTTCCTAACCCTTGAACATATGTGCAGTTACTGAAACTGTTTAATTGTATTGATAACCCTTTTTCCATACCTGGATTTAGAGCTTATAATTCATTTAGATCTTATTGGAACTGTAACAGAGTATCTGTATTCATCAACAATGCTATTACCTCATGCCACTCTCAGCATGATACCAGTCTAGATCTCCTACAGTTCCTGATGATATTAAATTGGACTATAAGTTACATTATTGATAATTACAGATCCCTATCAATGTTCCCGGTTAAAAAAGTTAAATCCGCCTGCCCATTGGAATCCATGTACAACCAAAAACAAATATGCCAAGTGGTTCCTAAACTCTGTTTATTTATTTTATTCAACATTTGTTGATCAGGAAAGTCTGACTGATACAGAGTCCTTTTTCAGTGGAGGCCCAGGGGGAAAAGCTCCATATGAGTTCAAAGTACATTTGACAAAGGGAAAATATATAGTTTCATACAGAGTTTTCATTACATTTTCCAATATACATCTTATGCAAAGTATTTATTTTTTTATTTTGTTTTACCTTTTTAGGATACTTTATTGTAAAAGGAACCCTTGAGGAGAGTGGTTGTCAAAGAGGATGAGTGACAGGAGTTAAGGGAGACTAAGTGAGAGCAGTGGGCAGCAGTAGGAAGAGGAAGAAAAACGTGTAAGAGTGGTAAGAAGAGTGACCATTTGGAGTGGAGGTGAGAGGGCTAGTGATGGTTTAGGAGTCATCACGGTTTATGTTAACTGTTCAGTAAGCTAGTGATATTCAAGGAGGATTTTTACAACAACAGGTCCAGGAGTTTTGGAGGTGTTCTGTAAAGGCTTTTTTTCTATTTCAGTGTGTGGGGTATTGTGCATATGGCCAGGGGGAGTTGGCCCCAGTTAAGGGCTGGAGTGTGACTGTAAATATTTTGCACTATAGCTGTTTTAGGTTTGTATATGTCTAAAAGTAATTGATCGGAGCTCCTGAAGTTTCTAGTCGGTGTGTGGACAGAGATGAGTAAGGAGTTGTTAGGGCAGGAGGGGATCTTATTTAGGATGTTGTGAATGACAAGCAGTTGTGATGATAGAAATTGGTGTGGGAATTCTAACCAATTTAGAGCCTTGAGGGAGTGGCAGTAATGAGAGAGTTAGGTCTGGTTTGTTGCAAACCTTGCAATTTTGTTGTAGGTGATTTCAAGTTTACTTGTAGGCCTGTTTGCAAGTTGGTAAAGATTTGAGAGTTATAGAGAAGGCTGGGTAGGAGGTAGTCATAAGCAAGAGCAGTACAAGAGCCTTTAGTAAGGAATTTATATTTCTGTAGAGTAGAGCTAGTGACTGATGTTTTTTTTTTTTTTCAACAGTGTTGAACATGTAGGTTGAATTTTAGTTGACCGTATATTATGGCTCCAAGAAATTTGGTGTGAGTTTCGACATTCATGGGAGTGTTGTTAAGTGAAGTTATGGTGAAGGTGGGTTTGTGGTGTTTGAGTGATTTTTGCAAGAAATAATAGGAGTTTGCTCTTTTTGGGAATGAGAATTAGTTGGTTATTCATAAGCCATTTTTCTACAGAGTTGAAGGACTTTTGGGTGAGAGTGTGCAGGTCAGAAAGGGTATTGGAGGTAGAGATGATGGTAGAGTCGTCCATGTATTGAATGAGGGCAGACTGTAGACAGGATCTAAAGAGAAGATTTGTGAAGATGTTGAACAGTAATGTACCATGTATTAACCCTTGGGGGACACCCATCTTGATGGGGAGGAAGGAAGAGAGAGTGTGGAGTGTCATTTGACAGATTGTTGTCTGTCTGAGCAGTAGGTAGAGAACAAGTTGTGGGTGGGTGTTGAGAGGTTAAGATCAGAGAGTTTATAAAGGGGTTTGGGGTGAAAGTGTCAAAGGCTTTAGAGAGATCCAGGAGAGACAGGAAGCAATTTTGTTGTTATTTCTGACCAGAGGTATAGTGTGTGTAAATTAGATGAGGGGAGTAGAGGTACTGTGGTTGAAATGGAAGCCATGTTGGGTGGGGTGAGAAGGTTTTTCTGGAGTAGATAGTTGAGTACTTGCATGTGTACACACTTTTCTAGTATTTTTGAGAGTAGGAGTGTATAGCTATAGGTCGGTGGTTAGTAAGTTTAGTGGAACTACCACCTTTGTGGATGGGTATGGTATAGAATTTTTTCCAAAGTGAGGGAACTGTGGATTCAGATATTGAGCAATTAATGAGGATGGAGATGGAGTGAGCTATGGAGTTTGCAGCTCACTTAATGCAAAATGGGGGAAGTTTGTTGGCAGAAGGAGAACAGGCTTTAAGCTTGGATAGAAGACATTTGATATAGTTTGTGGTGACAAGTTTGAAAGAAAAGGAGTTGTTTGGGTTAAGTGTAGTGTGGGGGTGTTTAGTGGAGTTAGGTGAGTTGGAGGTTGGTATATGTTTAATTATGGACTCTATGAAGTTGGAATTTAGAATGATAGCCATTCTGAGGTGGGTGTTGTTAGCACAGGGGTTACATGTTGAGGGGTTTCCTGGGTGGAGGATTTGACTGATACAGTCCCATAATTTTTTAGGGTTTTTGTTATGTGCAGTATGGGTATTAAGGTAGAAGGGTTTTTTTTTCTTTCAATGTTAACTTGTTTTTTAACCAGGCTACGAAGTTCTTTATAGGTTTGGATGGGGGATGGCAATTTATTTAAGCCCAGAGTTTCCGGGACTACCTCATTTGTGCATGAGACTGCATGTGGATTGAGATAGCCAGGGGGAACTGAGGAATTTAACTCTCATTGTGCAGGGAGGGCCAAGGAAGTTGAGGATATTTAGAAATATGGTGTTGAATTTTTGGACAGCTTCATCTAGAGCTAGGTTTGACAGAAAGAACCAGTTTATAGAGGAGAACATTTTATTGAAAATGTCAGGATTGAAATTAGAGAGGCTTCGGCAGTCTTTAAATTTGTGTGACCTATGCTGGTGAGGGGAGAATGTCTGGATATAAATAGGTGAGTAGTCACTGATGGAGTCAGGAAGAGTTTTTGGGTAGTGGTATAGGTTGGGATAAGAGAGTAATATCCAGTCAATGGTAACAGAAGGAGTTAGTAGGCTTGTTAAAGTGTGTGGGGGTAGAGATTAGTTGTGTGAATCCATGTAAGTTTATGTAAGAGGTGGGAGAGCTGGGGTTTTGGAATGACCAGTTAATGTTGACATCTCCCAGAAAAATGGTTTTATTGGGTATGTTAAGTGTGAGCGATGATAGGGTATGTTCTAAAATAGGAATGTTTTCACTGGGTATGTATGTACCTGTTATTGTTAGGGTTTTGTTGTCATTAAGTTTACAGTTAGCAGTTAAGAGTTCTTCGGGGTGAAATGAAGGGGGAGGGTCTGGAAGAGAGGACATGTTCAGGTGATCAGAGTATAAGATAGCTACTCCAACACCTTGTTTTGTTTGGACAGTCAAGACAAAGTGTATTGTGTTGTCAGGAATATGGGGTTTGAGCCATATTTCCATGATTGTAATTATGTCTGGGGAGTATAGGGCCATGCAAGCATGGAATTCAATTGTTTTGTTAATGATGTTGCATATATTGAGTGAGCATAGGATATGATTCTTTGTAGGTGAGTTTGAGTGATGTGTTGTCTGTTGGGTGATATGGTTTTTAGGGGTGGAAGGAGGTCCGGGGTTGGGGTGAATACCTCCAGAGAGTAGTAGTCTGTAGTTCTCCAGGGTTGGGGTGAATATCTCCAGAGAGTAATAGTTTGTAGTTGGGGTAGAGGGGTATGAGAGGAGGGAGATGTTGGAAGTGATATTTCTGCTTGGCTCTTGTATGATACAAGATGTATGGGGCAGTTTTTATTTTAAGGGGAGTGTGTTAGCGATGTGGAAGAGTGATAATGACACTTTGAATGAGAAATGTGTATGAATATGTGAGAGATGGTGAGTGGAGGTACGAATATGTGAGTGATGGTGAGTGGAGGTACGAATATGTGAGCGATGGTGAGTGGAGGTACGAATATGTGAGCGATGGTGAGTGGAGATATGTGATTTATTTGAGTGTGGTAAAAGGAGAGGAAGGTTATGAGAATTAGAAGAAGTGTGACGGTGAGTGTAAAGAGTATTTTTTGTAATAGGGAACCAGTAGTTGGCAAGTAGTAATAGCAACATATGAAGCAGGTAGGGTTCTACGTGTTACTGTGAATTCCCTGATACAAACCCTACTCTGTCTCAGTAGGGGTACAAATTTTCCTTCACTTCATCCTTGGACATTTTCTCCAGGTGGCATCTCACCATACATTGCCTCTTCCCTTATCAAGTCTGATATCTATGTCATTATATTCTCCCTTGGATATAATGCCGCCATACTAGAAACTTTTGTATTCAGAGACTACTCCAGTGCAAATTTCATAACATTTTCTAATAACTCATTAAAATTTGAAAGAGGTACCCTGCCCTAGGGGTCATCAGTAGTGACCGATAAAGAACATAGGTATTGCAACATATGCCTATGAATTTTACCCAGATAATAATACTACACATTTGTTAATCAGATAGGCCCACTGAACATACACAGTGCTTTTTCAGGGGCAACCAGAGCACAATAAATGGCTGAATGACTTGGTCAGTGACACAGAAGACAATGAGGGCTGAGGGAATAAAACTCTGTTCTACAGGAACTATAGTTCAAGCCATAACATTCTGCACCAAGTGCCAGAGAGCAAATGCATGCAATCTGTCCTTACCCATCACAAATCTAATGGGAAATTCAAATATAAATCATTATAGTTGACCTTTTATGTATTAAACTTTGTGATAAGAAGACACATTATTTGTACTGTATAAAATTATCTCCATCCTTTCTTTCATACTAAAAATTTAAGATAAGTAAAAGTCTCAAACACTGCATTAAAGAGTCTTTAAACTAAGAACTGCTACCTCTTTTAGGGATAGCAATAAGGCCTTTTACAAATATATCTGAGAAACTGCACCCAGTACTGTTCTGAAATGCTATTTAATGAAGCCACATATTCAGATTAGGAAGTCAACACCAATATCCTAGCTGACAAAGTCAACTCTAACTTCATGACAACCACACACACCAGCATTCCACACTTCTCACTTACATAATCCCGCTCACCACACTTTTCACTTACATAATCCCTCTCCCCAAGTCTGTTTTTATACCATGTCTCATTAAAACTACTGAAAATCCCAAATAGAGGCTCTGTGGGACATAATCATATTTATCTTAGGCTCATTTTCACTGCCAAGTACAGGTTTGTTCAACATCTCCTAAACCTATTCTACCTTTGTCACCACACTGGATGTCTGTCAGTGTCTCATGACAGACCCTGGAAAGTATAAATCCACTAGTCTCACAAGTATAATTTCTAAAGTCATAGAACATATCTTAATCAAACTCTAGAGATAGGCAAACTTCGAACCCCTAGCCCTAAGCGTGGTTTTATGCAGGATAGGCCCTGTCAGCTCAGTCTAGTATATTTCTTTAAAACGGTGAACTTCTAAACAAAGGGACAAAGTCAGCATTGCCTAATTGGGCTTATCAAAGCCCTTTGATACAGTTCTGCCTGATGACATTTTTGGAAATGATTCCACCGATGCATTAACCTGAATGCCAACAGGCTTATTGACAGAGTACATATAGTGAAAGTTGATGGTATCCCTTTCAAACAATGTAACTTCACTAATAATGTTTCACAGGGTCCAGTTTTGGGCTGCCTCCTTTTTGGCATCTACTTCTCTAACAGGAAAGTGACCATCAGTGGCTTATAACCACCCAGCGTCACTGATGGCTCCATACTAGGTGCCATTATCAGTTTCCCTAAGGACACTCAGATTTGCCACAAAGGACTTGGAAGTGTCAACAGTTGATGCACAAACCAAAAATTAAAACTAAATGAAAAATGTAGGCTAGCTTCTTTTTGTAAACAAGACTATTGAAAAACATATTACATATAAATATTACCTCCTTAAAATAGGAAAGAATTACTAGACATCTAGGCGCATTCATTGAGAGTGAGCTATCCTTTGACCATCAAGAAACAACTGCTAGAAGGAAATCGTTCAACTTTCGTCAATTAATTATTACAGGCATGCCCTCTAGGTTTAAATAAGTCATAAATCCCCTTTATTCTTTCTTCATTAGGCCTATCAGCAAATAAAATGTCTCTTGTGGCATCTTTCACTCCAAATATTTTGTCCAACATAAAATCACCAAAGATTCTAAGCCAAAAAAAAAAATCACAGATTAAAGTTCTTATATTATCTGCGTAGATTAAAAGCTTAAATCTTTATCAATGTGCTTCATTTAACAGGCTTCTGCAAGGTAACCTAGGTCTTGCCTTCTATGCCATGAAAGACCCTGTCCTACTAGATAATTTTCACTTCTTGAAAACTGGTAATACTACTAATACCTAAATCATAGATCTTTCATCATAAGATGAACAGGACAAAGTGGTGGGATTAAATATTTGACCAAACAGATCCCCTGATTATAGAGTAGACTACATGTATATGTAAAACAATATGCTAGCAATCTTTAAAAGTCTTGATGACTATGTCAGTATTCAGACTTTCTCCCTGGATACATAGCATGGCTCTCCTTGATCATCATGCTTACTGATTTATTATGTCATACTAGATGGGCTGATCAATTGCCTCCTACACCAAGTGCCTTGTAATAGCCTATGACTGCCGCCAGTATTCAAAGAGATCCCACAGATGAAAATAACAGTGATCTGCAGTATTCAGTGTCTCCAAAACATCAACCACATCCCACACAGCCTTAAAACTGTTTTATAGGTTCGTATGTTCATAGGTGTGTACTAGGCTAATGGCACTGGAGCCCTTACAAGCCTAGCCTATAGGATTACCCTGGTATTGTGCCACCTGATCTTAGTTCCTAGTGCCTCTGTCAATCAGAGCCACTGGAGTGATCCCTGAGGTGAATTTTCTATTTCTCATCCACTCATCAAGATTTCTGTTGAAGAGGGCCAGTGTGGTGCTCGGTTTGACATGTATAGGAAGTCTATCCATAGCATGGGCAGTCTCTGGGTTATGAACCTGTCCCTCCAGCATGTTCTGTTGATTGTGGTAATGAGGTTGAGATCTCTGTAGCGTGTGGTGCATAGGGACTTGGATTTCTTTAGATGTAGCATTTCTAACAGAGCTGGGTCAGTCATGGCTTTGTAAATCAAGCAGAGATCGCCTCTAAGTAGGCGACATGAGACAGAGAATAGTTGGAGTTTTTTGAGTCTGTCCATATAGGACAAGTGTTTAAGGCCCAGGATCCTCTTTGTGAGGTAATTTTGCAGCCTCTCCAATTGTTGCAGTTGTCTAGTGAGGTACATGCCAAATGGTGCATTGTACTCAATGATTGGTCTAATGAGGGAAGAGTAGAGGGAAACAATGACCCCTTCCTTCCTGGATGCAAAACCCTTAGTAATGAGATGTGCCACATAGTAGGACTTTCTGACCACAGTGGCAATGTGATGGTCAAAAGAGAGGTTGCTGTTAGCCAGTGTTCTCAGATCTCTTATAATGCCTTCTGTGTTCAGTGGACTACCAATGATGTGGTAATTCATGGGTAACCAGGTTTTCCCAAAGGGGATAACAACACATTTTTTGGCATTGAGCTTAAGGCAATGGTTCTTCTGACACCAGTCATTGGTCTCAGTGAAGCCTTTCTGTAGGATGTCAGCATCACTTGGGAAGTTAATACTAGCTCCCAGCTTGCAATTGTCTGTGAACTTTGCCAGCCAGAGTCCTTTCATGTTGGCCTGGACTTCAAAGAAGTAGATACCAAATAGGAGAGGACCGAGGACTGAACCCTGTGGGACTCCACTCGTGACTGGTCGGCAGTCTGACTTGTCCATGGTGATGATGTCATACATAAAAACAAGAAATGCAAGGGATCTTGGTATCAAACACATTGAGGATGGCCGTGGCAGTGAAGTAACTTTTTGTGTAAAGAGAGAACAACCACACACCAAATGAGATGGAAAAGACCAACCCCCGGATTTACGAAGCCCTTTTTAGCGTGCAGGATTAGTTTAAGAGCTATTTTTGGCAATATGGCCGATGTGCGCATGCACATGAGCTCTTAGGCTAATCCCTGCATGGACCGAGCTCCTGTATGCCAATTACCCTCATTTGCAGATGAAAACCATGCAAATGAGGGCAATATGCGATCCAGGAAGCTGGCAGCTGTCCATGCAGGACAAGTGCAGTATGCAGAAATGTACTCGGTTAGTAACCAAGTACAGTTCTGCAATCTACAAAACGGAGCTATGACAGCTCCAGATAAAGGCTGCATATCATTGAGGAAGCATGCCAATGTCCAAGTAGAAGGCCATTGGTATTGCAAACTGTAAAAAAAAAAATAAAAATAAACAACTTTTAATTTTCCTTTCGCCAAGCTCGCCTGATTAAGCATAGGGCAGCGATCTGCAAATGGGATCAGGGGAAAATAATAAAATAAACCTAAAATAAGCATGCTAACTAAAAGCAGTTTTCAGCCATGCAAGTTGATGACAGGCATAAGACAACTTGGCCAGTGAGTAATGGTTGCTAAGGGGGGAGACCCAATGTGGGACATGTAACTATGCATTAGCAGGCAATCCTATGCAAATGAGGGGAAGGATAGTGAATCCCAGATTACCTCAGGGTATGAGGCAGGCCCCAAGAGTGTAAGAGTAGAAATAGCTGGGTGCAAGACTAGGAGATGGGTGACATCATGGGATGGTGTGTCAGGCAAACTGTAAGTGGATTGGAGTCCTGTGGCTTGGGAATGCTCCTAGCTTAGCACAGCTAAGCTACAGGTGTGTCCAAACTGTCTAGCACTCCTTACAAAGTGTAAGTGGGTGTGCGCACCATGCACCAGGTTTTACAGCATGAAATAGGAAGTTAAACCAGGAAATAGAAGCTATGTGCACATATGAGCACTCTGTCTGCGCAGCTTAAACAGGGAGGCAATGGGAAGGGAAAACAGCAGTAGGATGGTAATCAAGGAGAACTAGCTGAACTGCCAGGTGAAATGTATCAGAATTAGATAATTACACAGGCAGCAGACCAGTCCAGCCCAGAACACCAATATAAACCAAGCAAACACCTACCTCTCTGGTTTTTCAACACTCTACACCACCGGTGTATACAAGCGGGGAAATTTTAATAACAAACCAACAAAATGATAAGGGCTGCAGCAGGCAACATAGTAAAACATGTGCAAGAGGCTGAGGGTAGTGAGGATGCCAATGCTGCCAAAAAACCCACAGTGAGGAGACAGAGAAGAGTGTACAGACCCAGGGTAACCTACCAGGGTCTACATGACCTGGAGATAGTGGAGCACTATAGGGTGGACAGAGACCTCCTACAGCAAATCATTGAGCTGTGCAGGCCACACCTAACACACCACACTGGCCAAGGGGAACCCATCCCAGTGGATACCAAGGTATGTGTAGACCTAGGTATACTAGCCACAGGTACCTCCCAAACCACAACTGGAGATAACATGGGCATCTCACAAGCAGCATCCAGATTATTCCACCAGTTCCTGGATGCCATGTCAGCAAATGCCAGTGAGCACGTATACTTCCTTAACATACATGAGGTGTTGACCCGCAATATGTGTTTCTTCCACCAAATAGCTAACTACCCTGGGGTAGTGGGTGCTATAGACTGCACGCACATACACATCAAAGCACCACCCAGTGAGCAGGGTAGGGCCTACATCAACTCCAAGGGTATCCCCTCCATCAACTGCCAGGTCATATGTGATGCCCATGGCATTATACTGAATGTGTGTGCTGGCTGCCCTGGAAGCTATGACGATTCACACATATGGCAACTGACACAGCTGTACCACAGATTTGCCGATGTTTACATCCCCTACGGTCACCTGGTGGGGGATGCTGAGTACCCACTGGAGCCGTGGCTGATGACACCCATCAAAAGTCACACACACCTGAACAACAATGACATAATGAGGCACACGCATAGGTCAGACATATAACAGAGCATGTGTTTGGGATGCTCAAGTCACGGTTCCAGTGTCTGGACACATCCAGTTTAGCCCCACAGTATTCACCAGCTACATGTACCCAAATTATTATGGTATGTGCTATGCTACACAATATGACCTTGTGGAAACAGCTGCAGCAGGAACAGCATGGGGCAGGGCCACACAGCCCCCAACCAATGCCAAGGCCTTTACAGGCACAGAGTGACTCAGAGGAGGAAGAACCTGAACCTGCCCCAGTAGGCAGAAGGGGGCGTGCCCAGTATTCCCTGGCCTTGGCAAAGAGGCAACGCATAGCAGATGCACTGACACAGTAGGGGCCCAAGGAATGACACCTATCTCTGACTCACACAGACAGTAAAAGGGATGCCAAACATGACACTACCTGTGCCCAACCATATATAGGAAGTGTAATATATGCATCTGACATAGGCAGCCCTCCAGCAACAACCTCAAGTCCGGCACACCCTCAAGGTAAGTCAGCCAACCTACCAATTGCCAAATGGAGTAGAATGCATTTTTACCTGTAGCCATGGTTTGCATGTGAACATGCAAGGGAATTGGGTGGCCGGATGTCAAGGCAGCAGACAGTAGACACCCATAGTGGCATCATGAGATCTGTAACACATACTGGGGTCACTATAGTAGCCAGTACTACACAGGGTGACAAAACCCACTGCAGGAAATGACCTGTGTGACATGGGTGCCCATAAGAGCCACACATGCTAGTCAGAAAGGATCACATACCCAACAAAAGTCTCAGCCAGCAGGACAGGTGAAGACTAACACAAACAAATGCTGTACTATGGTCTCTGACTGTGCCCTATGGGTAACCCCTCCCTCAGGCCTACACAGACAGACCGCAGCAGGCCAGGCAGTTGGATGTAAGTTGTGAAGGCTACGAAGTCAGAAACTAATATGTAGATAAAGAAAGCTAGGATCTGTAGTACACTGGTAAGCCCCTAGACAGCATGATAGGAAAGACTACAGACTGAAATGGAGTACCTGACATACCACTACAGTCCTAGCAAATGTGTACAAGTGTCAGGTGTGCCCCCCCATCCAACGTACACTTCAAGTAACAGTCAGGTGTGCCCCCCCCCCACTCCTGTGTAGAACAGTAGAAACAGTCAAGTGCCCCCCCCCCGCTAAGCAGAAATGTAGCAACAGTCAATGGCAAATGACCGATGGATAGCCTGCAGACACAGCATGCTACCTGTTGGTGTACAACACAAAGGTCAGCACCACACGTGTTGGACATGATCCACACATGCAACACAAATGGCCATACTGGGCATGCTCACACACTTAGATGAATGAAGGCAATGTCAGTTCAGTCAACAACATACTGAGAGGTCATAGTGGGCATACTCACACACTCAGAGGAATGAAGGCAATGTCAGTGAACAACATACCGAGAGGTCATACTGGGAATGGTCACACACTTAAACACATGAAGGCCATCTCTGCAAACACCAGTGGACCAGACATATCTGGATGTTGCAGTTCTCAGTGCGGACACATAGTATGCAGCACTCCTCCCTTGCACACACAGTGGATAGGAATACAGACAAATATGTAAGGACAACACACTATAATAAGCCACAGGTACATGGGCATAGATGTGTGGAAGAGGGTGACCATGACAAGGAGCCATGTGGGCCTGTCCCAGCTGGCACACAGCCAAAGGGCCCCCAACACATGAGGTGCAGATGTAACCCACTGCAGATACTTGCAACCAGTACCTGTCAGCATAACAGACTATGTGGTGCATGTGCCAGCTGTGCAACAAGACTGTACAAGGAAGTAGCCATCTAGTAGCTGTATGCATGCACCTGTGACATATGACCCCATGTGTGCCCACATTTGACATGTCAACCCCTACATGAATGGGGTATGGCCCATGGACACACTGCCTTCCCCATAGCAGTAGTATGACAAGCCTGCTGAGGTCATCCAATGTGAATTACACCTTTGGGAGAGCTATAGCTCAGTAATATGCATGGCACGTCCCATAACTGTGTACTGCTGTAGTGACAGAGTAGTTAGGTAGTAGTACTAACCCCAGACCTGTCAATTGTGTGAATGTGTGTTTGTGTGCATGCCTATCTGTCTCTGAATGTATAGAGAGAAATGATTGTTAGGCTACTCACACTCTGTACAATACATATATTCACATTTGGCAAGGCTGCTGATGTCACTCACCTAGAAGTACACCTCTGGGAAAGGGGTAGCCCAGTAATCACCATAGCGCATTTTGTAACTGCATACTGCTATAGTGTGATAAACTATTTAGATAGGTGTTTGAACCCCAGACCTGGCAACTGTGTGTGTCTGACTGAGTAGAAAGCAATACTTTTTAGGCTACTCACACTCCATACAATACAAGTACTCTGCTTTGGCAATGCTGCTGACGTCACTCACCTAGTAATACACCTCTGGGAAAGTGCTACTCAGTAATTGCCTTAGTGCATTCTGTAACTGCGTACTGCTGTAGTGTGATAAGCTAGTTAGGTAGGTGTTCTAACCCCAGACCTGGCAACTGTGGGTGTGTGTGTGCCAGACTGAGTAGAGATCAATGCTTTTTAGGCTACTCACACTCCGTACAATACAAGTAGTTTACTTTGGCAAGGCTGCTGGTGTCACTCACCTAGTAATACACCTCTGGGAAAGTAATAGCCCAGTAATCGCTGTAGCGCATTCTGTAACTGCATACTGCTGTAGTGTGATATACTAGTTAGGTAGGTGTTTGAATACCATACCTGGCAAGTGTGTGTGTGTGTGTGTGTGTGTGTGTGTGTGTGTGTGTGTGTGTGTGTGTGAGACAGAGTAGAGAGTAATGCTTTTTAGGCTACTCACACTCTGTGCAATACAAATACTCTACTTTGGCAAGGCTGCTGATGTCACTCACCTAGCAATGCACCTCTGGGAAAGTGATAGCCCAGTAATCGCAGTAGCACGTCCTATAACTGCGTACTGCTGTAGTGTGATTTAGAACAGTGGTCGTGTTCCATCTCCATCCATGTCAGTTCTGGATGTTTTGTGTGTGTTTCAGTGTCTGTGTATGGAGCAATGCATTATAAGCTACTCACTCACAGTACATTACAAATGCCCTACTTTGGTAGTCCTGCTGATGTCATTCATTGTGAAAAAAAACCTTTGGGGAAGATGTACTTCTGTAATGTCCATGGTGAGTACTATAACTGGGTAGTGCTGTAGTGTAGTAAACTAGTTAGGTAGGGGGTTCTACTCCCAGACATGACAGGTGTGTGTGTGTGTGTGTGTGTGTGTGTGTGTGTGTGTGTGTGTGTGTGTGTGTGTGGGTGTGGGGTTGTAACTCGTATCTTGTGTAGAGGTGGGTGTGAGTGTGTGACACCTGTGGGCAACATGGAGGGGTTTTGCTAATTTCATTTATGGTGGCCCTACTATATCACAATGTCACCCATACAGGGATAACAGATGTAAATAGCTGAGAGGCTGGGGTGCAAAACCATACCCACACATGCGACATCAAGGCCAGCCAATTACAGTCAGCAACCCCACTGTGCCTTCACATGTGACTCACAGCGGACATACCATGCCTGACAACGTGCCCTGTATGGACAGATGACACTGACATCAGGAAATGCTGTTACCATACTATCAATATAGGTGCAGGGTAAATCTGGTGACTAGTACCAGTCCCTGCCACAGGTGGGTAATACTGGCACATCTGATGATAAGCTGTATTCACAGCATGGGCCAGACACCCCAGGTACAGTTCCACATGTTACTGTACCTGCATGTGGGAGGTGCGCACATCCTAGACACCATCCATGTCATGGACTAGGGAACACATACATGGCAAGTGATGCACAGCATTGGCCACACACATTAGTCACACAAGTGACTGGATGACGGATGCAATACCCACCTGTGTGGGCAAATGCAGAAGCTACATGCCTGTGCCACAATGCAGACCATTGTCATGTGGCCTGATGCCAAGGTATACCCATCGTATACCCTTGTATAGCCTGCTGGCGCTGATGGCCACCACACACCCGTGCAGACATGCACCCATGCATGTCCGAACTGGCACCCTGTGTGTTTGTGTAGTGTTTTATGGTGCGTATGTCCACATCCACATGCACTACTCCCCCCATGGCACAGTGAAGCATGCTGCCTGATGTCTGACGCCCCCTCATACTCACTGCCCATACGACCTCCATATGACCTATGTGGTGCATGTGTTCCCTACACATTGATGTGTTGTGGCAATCCCACTAGTGATGAGTTGCACTCCTGGCCCTGCCAAGTGTGTTAATGTGTGTGCATCCCTATGTGAGTGTGTCTGTGCTGACGCTAGCACCTATTCATGCAGACAAGCATGTGTACGTCACCTACTGTATATCTGACGTAACCCTGTTGCGGATGTCACTCACCATCACATATATGTTCTGAGTGCTCTGCACCAGGTCATCCATGTGACTAATCCAATAACAGCATCCACCTGTGATAGCACTGCATAGCTGTCAGGGGTTCAATACGCTGTGCTGGTAGGTGTGTGACACAAACATGTGTCAGTTTTACCCTCCCAACCCTCCCTGACATGTATTCGCCTCTATCTGCCTCCCCACTCCCCCTCTGGCAGATGTGGAGGCCCACACCTGCATTGCTTAGGCAGCAGCATGTGTATTTTAAGTGATGCTCATGATTAGCTGATGGCCTCTGTATGAATTGCAGCCCTTCCCTAGCCAATTGCATGTGGAACAGGTGTGGTAACTTTCCCATAACCAATTGCATGGAAACGCAGTCCAATACCTGGGAACATCCTGGTGGTGTTGGCCCTTGTCTGTCACTGTGAGCAGGAGTTAGAACTGTCATTTGGTAAACAGCATTTCAGATGGGTTGGGGATTTACCTCTAACAGCATACACTGTGGAAAGAGGGCAACAAACAGGAGGGGGATGTGCCTGATGTGACTATAGACTGTAAGTGCTGCTATACTGCATATGGAGTAATGTTGGATTAACAGTGTTTGTCTGGATATGCCTGTCGTACATGTTGCAATACCTGCCATGTCAGTTCCATGTATATCAGGAATCCCCATCGATCTGCAGGGTCATTTGCTGACAGGGCAGTGCTGTGCCTTTGGTTTCATGTGTTAGCCACGATGCATCTATCTGTGGAATGCCGAAGGTAGTGTTAGGATTGCAGTCTGTTGATGGTGAAGGCCATGACAGTTACTGACTGCATATCCCTCATTGGACATATGTTGCAACAAACCCCATTACAATGGTAGATTAATGAGGGTATCACAGCAACATGTCTATACTGGCCCTGTGTATGTGCTGTCAGCCACACCTCTGTCAACCTTTGTACATATGTTGTGCATGAAGTGGTGCATAGGTGCTGTACACCGTAAATACTGTCATCATATGTGATAACAAGCCAGTGATATATCAGAGTGCTACACATGTCATGTACAGTAGGGGTTACATTTAATGCCATAACCTGGACATTCTCTGGATGTTTGTACAGTACTGAGGTCTGTGTAGTGATGGTGAATGTCGGCAGTGTGTGTATTGTTAATATGTACTATGGCCTGTGTACAGACTGTGGTAGATGTCATTGTTCTAGCTCCCCTTCTATCTGATGTTACATGCTGCACCACTATATGGTACAGTTTTACCTTAGATGTTTGTAGGGCCATACACGCACATGTTCCATACCACAGACAGTGATCAGACAAGACTGTGTAGCAGCCTAGTATATGTAGGGTCATTCTGTGAGTGGCACATATGAGGATGGTGTAGGACAGATAGTCCATATACTGTACTATTATGCTAGCGTACCATATGTGGCTGTGGCTGTGTTCACATTGGTTGTGGTTATGCACTGTCACACAGGTGTATCCTACCCTGTGCTGTGACATGGCTGTCGAGCCTGCTATATATGCAGGTACTGTACCATGATAACCTTAGGATGTCTGTCAGTAACCAATGGCACACATGTAATGAGCAGATGTCACCTTCCACACCCACACCATGTCTGTGACAACAATCCCAATGACAGTAACAAATGTCTATTAATATACCAGCTATACATACCAGACATCCCCTCGCACTACGAAATTGGGACTATAGGGGCTGGGGTAGGCGTACACTCCATGACCAGGACATATGGTGGGACTATATGGATATGTACTTATCCAGATAGTCATCGATATATCTGAGTAGACATGTGGAGTACTTCCAATTACCACTGTCATGGAAACCACTCACTATGAATCCCTACATCATGTGGGCGTATTCCTTGTACATTCCCTGTGTGATGGACATCCTTCCTGTGTGTGGGCATCAATGTTATAGACAGCAGGTAGCAATACCTCTTACAGGAGTACCTGCAAACTCAGGGCAGCCACATATATGTAGGAGGATAAGGACATACAGGCAGACTGTGAGTAGAGTGGTGTAATGCTTTGCATACTACTGATGTTACAGGGTGTGTGTGTGTGTGTGTGTGTGTGTGTGTGTGTGTGTGTGTGTGTGTGTGTGTGTGTGTGTGTGTGTGTACATATTAGTTTAGCTTGGACTGCAGTCTGTCTGCATAGCTCACTATTGTGGGCCTATCCTCTAGCTGGACAGAGGTGTGAGTATCATGTGTTGCTGTCCACCACACAGGCCCTGTGTCAGATATTAAACTGGCAGTGTGTGTGTTGCATGCTAGCAGTACATGGCTATATCCATTTGTGTCCCTGATGTCATATTCCTGCATAAGGGTATGTTGCAACACATCCTGTAACACCAGCATGTTCCAGGATGCGTAACATCAATATTTCGAGTATGGCCCTGTGTTCCTGCCTTTGTCCTCCACATATATGGCAGGCGTTGTCCTGCTGTGATATGGTTAGGGGTTGTTAGGTAACGGCCTATCATTAATTACTGCTAGCATTCCTACTATCATTCCAGTCATAATGTGGAGTCCCACAACATTTGTTGGTCAGGGTCTGTACATGTGATAGATACATTGACATTACCACAAGTAATGAATGTCCCCCTAGGACTTCACTACAGGGTGTAATTGGAGGCTGTTGAACTACATCTGATATTGTTGATTGTTACTTATCGTGCAGGCAAATCCTTTGTTTACTGTTGTACGAATTGAAGGGCTTGGCCTGGACACCATAGTATGTTACATATCTGCACTGTCTGCATCTACTGTTTTGTGTGGGCCTTGCATCCATCACTGGTTATATACATCAACCTCTATGTGCTGTCAGCAATGGCATGCATTATTGTATGGTACACAAATAAAGGTTGTCTGTGTACACATACCTGTGTGTTGTGTCATGTCCTTTTAATTGTGAGTGGGTATATGTGCAATGTATGCATCCCCTTTGTGGGGCTGGTTGCCACACCACACATGTCACAGGTACCAGTTACAGCGCTTGTGGCTGGGGATATACATTGCACACAGTATGTCCACACTACTTCTATATATGTATGGCTACAAATATTTGTCTGTGTATATGTGTATGTACCCATATATCATTTATATATATATATATATATATATATATATATATATATATATATATATATATATATATATATATATATACCGATTTATATATATGCCTGCACATGATTGTCAATGTATGGATGTGTTTGCATATCTGTACCATTGTAATGTGTACCCCTTCAACGTAGTAAATTCCCTGCGGTACAATGGCCTATCTGCATGATATGTTACAGATATTGCCCTGACAGGTACAGGTGACTTGAATTACTGTTGGAGCTTTGTAGCTGTGTTGTGGTGGGTCCTGCCATGAAGTACTGCATGTGCTGGATATTGGATTGCACAGCATATCCGTTAGGGCTGGGGGGGGGTTACATAGTAATAATTACCAGGTGTCCCTCATTTGTGCCCCCGCCCCCATTAACTGTGCTCATGGTCTGTTATTTATTTTTTATTTATTTATTTTTATACGTAGGTACTAGGCTATCGGCCCAAGGGCCTGCGTAAGCCTAACCAGCAAGGTTCCATAGCTTACACCACTCAAGAGAGTTATTTTCCTGTGCCACTGTCGAGCAGAGACACAGAAGTGATCCCTTGGGTGTATTTCCTACTTCCCATCCACTCATCAAGATTTTTCTCTAAGAGAGCTAATCAAGAACTTTGCTTGACATAGATGGGTAGCTTGTTCCAGAGTATAAGAAGTCTGTCTCTGGAATCTATCCTATCCCTGTGTTCCGTTTATTGTGGTGACAAGGTTTAGGTGCCTAGAGCGTGTAGCTCAGAGGGATTGGGATTTCTTTAGGTGTAGCATTTCCAACAGTTCTGGGTTTGACATAACTTTATATGTTAGGCAGAGATCACCTCGGCATAGGCAATATGCTACAGAGTAAAGCTGGAGTTTTTTGAAGTGATCAGTGTTGGGCATTTTTTTGAGGCCAGTAATCCTCTTTGTGAGATACCTCTGTGTCCTTTCCAGCTGCTGCAGATGTCTTGTGAGGTACATTCCAAAAGGGGTGTTGTACTCTATAATGGGTCTGAGTGACGAGTAGAGGAGAACAATGACCTTTTTTTCCTGGATGAGAACCCTTTTATGATGAGGTGTGTCATGTAGAAGGACTTCCTGACTACTGTGGCAATGTGACTATCAAAGGAGAGACTACTGTCCACCTGGGTTCCAAGGTCTCTTATCACGCATTTGGTGTTAAGTAGATTTCTGCCTATGTCATAGTTCAAGGGTACAGAGTTTTTACCAAAGGGGATGACACTGCACTTTTTGGCATTGAGCTTGAGGCCATGGCTCTGACACCAGGCATCTGTCTCAGTGAGGCCCTTCTGTAGGATGTCCACATCATTTGGAGACTTGACTATGGCTCCTAGTTTGCAGTCATCTGTGAACTTCATTAGCCAGAGGCCTTCTGTGTTAGCCTGTACTTCAGAGAAGTAGATACCAAACAGGAGAGGTCCCAGGATGGAACCCTGTGGTACTCCACTTGTCACTGCTTTGAGATCAGATTTGGAGTCTGCAACTTTTACTTTAAAATGCAGCTTGGGATACATACATCCATTCACAACCATATTTTCCCATTTTTGTACATGGGGTCAGGGTATATATAGCCATTATTTGGAAAAGAGGAGAAGCTCAATTAATATTTGCTAACTATGTGTGTCCCTTATTATTAGTGTCAAGGTTCAAGAAATGTTTGAGATAAGCCCATAGTTTGATGGAAGACTGAGAAAGGAGTGCCTTGCTTAGAAAGGAAGTTAATGGGAGATAATATTAATAAGAACATCATTGTCCTTTTGTCTCTGTTAAAAGAAGATTTGTGTATTAAAGCTCATACAGAGATGAATTATATCTTTTTAACTGTGCTTATGGTGTCAAAATAATTGAAATGGGGTGCCACCAATAAAGCATTTTAATTAAAAAATTAAAAAAAATAGAAACTCATGTTGGTGCTTAAATAAAGGTGCTATACCCTCCAACCAGTGTTACAGATTTCAGGAGTTCACATAAATTGTAGCAACCATTTTAATGAGTATATAGGTTCATAGGTTCATAGGTGTGTACTAGGCTAACTTCTCTGGAGCCTATATAAGCCTAGCCCAAGAAGATTCCCTGGCATCATGCCACCCAAAGTTAGTTCCCAGTGCCCCTGTTAAGCAAAGCCACTGAAGTGATCCCTGAGATGAACTTCCTATTGCCCATCCACTCGTCAAGATTTCTCTTAAAGAGGGCCAGAGAAGTGCTCTGCTTGATGTGAATGGGAAGTTTGTTCCAGAGTATGGGAAGTTTCTGGGCTAGGAACCTGTCCCTCCAGCATGTTCTGTTTATTGTGGTAATGAAGTTTAGGTCCCTGGAGCGTGTGACATGGAGGGATTGGGATTTCTTTAGGTGTAGCATATCTGGCAGCTCTGGGTCAGACATGGCTTTGTAGGTCAAGCAGAGATCACCTCTAAGTAGGAGAAAAGGGACAGAGTATAGCTGGAGTTTTTTGATTCTGTCCATATAGAGCATGTGTCTAAAGTCTACGATCCTCTTAGTGAGGTATTTTGTGGCCCTTCCAGTTGATGTAGGTGTCTAGTGAGGTACATACCAAATGAGGCATTGTATTCTATAATAGGTCTAATGAGGGACGAGTAGAGATGGATTATGACCTATTGTTTCCTGGATGAGAAACCTTTTGTAATGAGATGTGCCACATAGAAGGACTTTCTGACTATAGTGGAAATGTGGTTATCAAATGAGAGGTTGCTGTCAACCTGTGTCCCCAGGTTTCTTATCACACCTTCAGTATTTAGTGGAGTACCACCTATGTGGTAGTTCATGTGCACCGAATTTTTCCCAAAGGGAATGACAATGTACTTTTTGGCATCGAGCTTAAGGCAATGGTTCTGGCACCAGTCATTGGTGTCAGTGAGGCCTTTTTGCAGAATGTCTACATCAGTTGGTTTATCAATAATGGCTCCCAGTTTGCAATCATCTGCAATCCTGGTCAACCAGAGTCCCTTTGTGTTGGCTTGAACTTCAGAGAAGTAGATGCCAAACATTAGAGGACCTAGAACCGATCCCTGTGGGACACCACTTGTAACTGGTCAGTAGTCAGATATGGAGTCCACTACTTTCACAGTGTGGGTTCTATCATTGAGCCTACATTATTAAAACAATAACATTGATAAGTCAGGGTAGAAGCATGAGATAATTATTCATAGGATGTGTATGAGTTTAAAAGCAGTTTTGTCTCATAACTATCAATGCCATCCCAATACCCACCCTCACACTGCACTGAACCTCTTTTCTCAAAGAAGGCTAGGCCTGTAAGCCGTGGGGTAAATTTCAAGCTATTTGTCCAGTAATCAATGACCTTTGTGAAGGATGATAATATATTGTATTGCTTAGTCTGCAGGGGCAGCTTGTACCACAGATGAATTTATCACTCCATCATATTCTGTTTATCTACTGGTCAGGATTTAAGTTTTTGGTTATAGTGTTTGATAAGCTATTAGACTTGCAGAGATCAAGGTGACATGGTCACTAATGGCACAGAAGGCAAGAAACAGATTATTGCTCAAGATTTAATGAGTTATTGAGTAAAGCTTCTAGTCTCTACAGGTAGCTAAGTGTCTTTAAGCCTGAAATTGTCTCAGTGAAAAATCTGTCTGTGCCTTTCACAATCATTCATTATATTAATTGAGATACATCTGGAAAGGGAATTCCACACTATAATTGCTTTATTCTGGGATAAATGTAATGGAACAATGACACTTTTTGATTTGAATGGTATGCCCCCGGCTATTAGTTGTACCACTATGAATGTCTGATATTTGCCTTCAAAATCTCCCCTAAAACCGACATTTCTGAATTTACAGATTTCAAATGGGAAAACATGATACAATTATGTGAAGAAATCTTAGACTTTGTCTTCAGATATCCTTGTTTAAAGTTCATAATAGGTTTAGCTTATAGAAGGTTGTTTATTTTACTTTATTGGAAATGAAGGCAACCACAGTACAAATTTAAATTATTTTTATTTTAAAGTGATCCTAGAAGATTTTTTCAGTTTAAAATATAATCTCTGTAATTTTTTTCAATAAAAGTTGCTTGGACATGCCCTGCTTAAGAGGAATAGTTATAGACAGGAACCTCTATCAAGCCATATATACATGCATAATTATTTAAGCTGGTAGTTAATACTCTTAAGTATGCCAGAATGGCCTATAGCTTCATTTGATCTTTACCACAATTTAATGAAGTATATTTTCCATACCATGCTTCATTTTGTAAGATACTGGATTGTCTCTGGTAGTTAGCCATGCACATATAGAGCCTACATCCACCTTGGTGGCCCCAGTGTCACTCTACAACATCTTATACATTCCATTTGATTGTCCATACTTATACTTACAAGCTAAAATGGCTTCCCTCGGTGGCCTGGGACTGCCAAGACAAATGCACTGTCCTGATCATTTCTGGGCTGTGCTGTGGAAGTCTCTTCTTCTATGATGGTGTTCAGCTGAATTGAAAGACTACTCCTTCCTCCAGGACAGGTAAAGCAGCAGCAGTCACCCTGACCCATCCTCCCCCAACCTAAGTATTCAAGTGCCCAAGAAGATAGTCAAATGCAGTTTGTCTGGGCAACAATCTGAGTTTTATTCCTCTGCACCAAGAGTCAATAGTTAAGTCATAGTAATCACATTTGCATGCACTAGGAAAAACTGGGCTGAAATATATGTATTGTGTTGGACTGTCTTTACTGACTTTTTCCAATGCTATTTACAAGTTACTGTGCATTTATTTTATAAACAACAATAAAGTATACAGGGCTAGACCTGGAGTGTTAACTATGCATCTATTATTTAACAACTGAAGTGGAATTACAGCTAAAATGGAAATTGGTATTAGCTTTACCAATATGATTTACTATATAGAGAAACTGAATGTTAATGGTGTTATACAGAATGGGTATGTTACGCAGTTACAGCATTTTACTTGAAGTAAGTTATATGGCTTCTTCAAGCCCTATCATACCTCCAAAAGGAAAATAAAGACTTGTTCTTAATGCAGGATCTAAGGAAAAGCACCAGTGGAATTTAGAAACTCTGTTATGCCATGGTGCTATGACACTACTGGAATGCAAATCAAAGTGACAGGATGCAGAAAGGTATGCAATATTCTGATCTAGTATAAATTTACATATAAAACATGTTGAACCTGTCTCAGACAAATAAAAAAAATGGAATGGACTTCAAAGTTTAGCTTGTCATGTTCCCTAGCGGTACATTTTGTTTCAAGAATATTTAAAATCTGAATTTTTTTGACAAAGAAAATCGAGACTGCACTACTTTAGAACTGAGAGCAAAACTTAATAATGCTTTGCAATCACATAAGAGATGTTGATAGCTGGGGCCATCTCACAAAGTATTGCATGTATTTTAGTTAAGGAAAGTTAGCTTACAACCAACAGATAGCAAACAAAGAGGCGTGGCTCTATTTGTCTTTAAGCATTTTATGAATAATATGTCTTATTTCACATAGCATAGACAATATTCCTTTTGACAGCACATTAAGACAGGCAGTGCCCAATCATAATGCTCTTGCAGAATAAAAGCATACCAATGTAAATAAAATAAGCTCAGATATGAAGCTTTTTGCTGACATTTGTAGCTAGTATGAAGATGAAACAATGAAACTGAGTACAGATTGTAGTGCTCATGCATCTCGAAATAAAGATATGTAAAATCAGATTCACTTTATAAGCTCGAAATTCTGAAATCTCAAATTTCAGAATCTCGAACCCATAAAGTGGAAAATCTAAATACCTGAAACCACAAAACCGTGAAAGCCTAAATTTCGAAACCAGAAAACCGCTAAAATTCAAACTCACAACACTTTCAAAAACCAATACAACACACACGCACACAATTAAACAACCACACACACCTACCCTTATTATATGCAGGGGGCAAGCCCCATGCACCCCACACCCCCACCTCCTACTTAAATATTCTAACTCCAAGGTGGCACTACATATACACACACACAAAACACCACCACGCAAACTACATTCCTCTCGTGCACACACATCACAGCAACAACACACTCTAACACACACTACAGCCCCTACCCAACACCCTTAAACATAAACACTTACCTGAATCCATGAACACAGCACAACACCAGAACCGCTAATTCAAAATCTCCCACATTCGGGATGTTGAATTTCGCGCTTCTGGGGTTGCAATCTTCCGATCCTTCCACTTTATGAGCTCAAGATTCTGAAGTTTGAGATTTCAGTATTTTGAGCTTATAACGTGCTCCCGTAAAATTGTATTTAAGACTCATCCACATTACTTGGAGTATACAGCTGGATTTTGATATCCATTCAGTGTAACTCCTAGGAACATTCTCCAAGATTATTTTACCCACTTTGATTGCTTATTTTTTTTTCCTTTCACCCAGCCTGCAGTGGAAAACGTTGAGTAAATAAGATGCTTCACACCTACAGTGATAATTTGTACTTCTTTTACTATGGAGAGGAACAGTTACATGAGTCTGGTGCAGATTGTATGAGTCCAGTGGCCATTATTTGTCACAATAATTTGTTTCTTTATACAGAAACAATTAGCATTCATGTTTCTGTAAGATTCACTGAGGTACATTTTCTTGTTTTCTGCAGGGAGTATTTTATAAAGTAAATAATATAGCTGGGTCATGTTGTTCTATTACTGTAGTTAACAATGTGTTAATATTTTGCAGTTTTGAATGAAACAATGTTCTGTTTACCTAAAACATCCTACTCAATAAAAATCTTTTCATTTTAGAGTTACAGTGGTAATACTTTTAGGCTATCCAATGCCTAGTTTAAGAGTATTGATAGCAGAAGTAATATGATTTCCCCCCACAAGTATGGCTGGAACAGGTGGGTCTGTACTTTATTTGCATTTGTTAACTGGGTTGACCATCAACCTCCATGGACCTTTTTTTATATACAGATTCAGCCTAAGATCACTGTCTGGTTAAGTGATTTACAGGGCGTCACTCAGTTAGGCAATGGAGGTTGAGGAAATCATAGTCCTGATAACTGGACCGTAGAAAACAGCTCATTAACTCACTGCACCTACTGCCAGAGAGTTGAAGCAAATATTCCATTTACTTATTCACACGTTATTAACTTTATTTAACTGTCTGCTTTATGCCAATGATATTGTAATTACTAAATCCTCTGAAAATGCAATGCCACTTCCTAAAGACTACAGTATGATTTTGCTACCATGTGGCATTGACTGTACACAAATCAGCTCTTGGTAAATACATCCAAAACTAATCTTATGCTGTTTGGTATCCCAGACACCTGAAAAATATTAATATATTAATTATTGACAGCAGTGGTACAACCCTAGCTATCACACCATCTCAAAAGTATCTTAGATTTATCATTACCTGCCACTTATCTTTCTCTACTTACAGAAAAACAATTATGAACAAAGCCCTAGGTAACCTTAAAGCCTCATACAAAATCACTAATTTAATAGCACTTGAAGCTAGGAAAGTAACTGCAATAGGTGCTTTGATACCCAGATTGGAGTATGTACTCCCTATGATCACCCTATAGTCCAATCACAATACCAACAATTTATACATTACAGAAAACAAGATTCTTTCATCTTGCTAGCTTCAATGAACATCACTGTCACACTATCACTACTTGCAAATAGCTTTCTTTTCAGGTTAAAGCCAGCCTAATATTAAATGCACTAACATATAACCTAGCTAGAGTTACCTTTATAACTGATTCACCCAATTTATTTTGTGCAAAGGAAACACATAACTGATCCAACTTTCTAATCTCTTTTGTTCTGTCTAGGTAGAAATGTACTTGCTTATAAACACCCAGTAAGTGCAGCATATATTTTCCCTTTTATCTGTATATTGTGGGAAAAATACTGTCAAGTTAATATATTTGTTAATGTTAGATTCTGATACCCCCTTAGGAAGGAAGGAAGCATTAGTACATAATGTGACCCTATCCTTATGAAAAATCAAATATGGGGACTTAGAAGATAATACATGAAGTTCTGAAATTCTTCTAGTAGATGTATTTGCTACTAAAAAGACAGTTTTCCAGGTCAAATATTTATGGCCACATTTATCTGTAGGCTCAAAGGGAGAATCTATTATGGCTTGCAGTACCAAATTTAAGTCCCATGGTGGCATGGGATCTTTATATGGGGATCTTAGCAGGAAAGTACCTTTCAAAAATGCTTTGAACAGTTTAGAGGAAACCAGGGAAAAAAATTGAAATCCCACATGAAAGTTAAAAATTGCTGCGAGTTGAACTTTAATACTTGATGAACTGACACCATCATTAAACAAACTGGCTAAAAATTCTAGAACAGAATGAATTGGAGCTGAGAAGAGATCTAGCTGATTCTGTTCTGCCCAATAAACAAATCTTCTCTATTTACTCCTGTAGAGTTTCCAAGTCATAGGTTAATGGGAAGATAATGGGAACAAACAAGGGAAGAAAGCATTGGTTGCCTATTAATTAAAGGAATTGGAGAAACCATGCTGTTAGTTTGTGATTTGAGATATCTAGGTGAACCATGCCTGTCGGGTGAGACACAAGGTCTGGAGTTTGATCCAGAATCCAAGAGTGTAGTAGATGAGGCCAAAGGAAAGGAAACTACATCTACCAAGGCTAATAAGGTGCAACCTTCAACAGGGCTGCTTTCTGAAGGAAATTAGGAATTAGGGGAGTTGGAGGATAAACATAACAGGAGACCAGGGGGGCAATCATGGAGCAGAGCATCCTGTGATGATTCTTCCAGTGGGTGAATTAAGGCAAAGAAGCTGGTGTACTTGTTGTTTAGGGGAGATGCAAAAAGATCGCAGTAAGGCTGGCCCTACTGACTGAAAATCATTCCCTCATTTTGTTGTTGAGAGACGACTTATGAGGTAGTAAAATGGACCTGCTCAGTTTGTTTGCTATCACGATGGACTTTCGCAGAATATGTGTTGCTATTAGAAAGTGGTTGGAAGATATCGCACATTGCCACACTTTGAGAGCTTCTTGATACAGGGAACCCTTGCTTGTTGATGGACGTCTGACATGTTGTTTGTCTGGATGGCAATTTTTCCATGATGAATGCCTGCAACACTAAGAACACCACTTTCATCTCCAGAACATTGATATGCAGGTTGACCTCTACAAGGGACCAAGTGTCTTGGACTGTTTTCGCCAGGAAGTGCCCCCCACCCAATCTGGGAAGCATCCAAAGGAGGATGAAAGGATGACCTTGTAACAACAGTTTTGATTGCATCCACCAACAAAGGTACTTTCTGCATACCTGGGTTATTCTTAACTTCACCAGCATGGGCTGAGAAAACATTGACCACTATGTTGTTAGTGTCCATTGAACAATTCTCATGTGGAATCTTGCTAAAATTGCTGCCGCTGACATTGATCCCAGGGCTTGCAGAATCAATCGGGCTGAAATTCTGGTACTGCAAATTATTTTCCTGACCTGCATCCTTATTGTTTGTACTCTCAGTAGAGGATGTGAAGTGATCACAGATATTGTGTTGAACACTGCTCCTATGAATTCCAGTCTGAGTTGGTTGTAGATAAGACTTGTTGTAATTTATGGTTATTCCCAGGTGCAAACAGGTCTGTAACACTTGATCCTGAGCTTCTATCAGTTAGTGCATGGTCGGAGGGGTAATGAGCCAGTTGTCCAAATATGGAAACACCAGGAATCCATGCAGTCTCAAGTGAACTATACCCACTGCCATGCACTTGATGAACACCATGGGGGCTGTGGTAAGGCCAAAGGGCAATGTTCTGTACTGACAGTGACTGGTTGCCAGCTAGAAGTGTAAGTACCTTCTGAAACATCTGTTCATTTTTATGTGATAGTACGCATCTTAAAGATCTAGCGAGCATATCCAGTCATCCTTGACCAGAAAGGGCAGAATGGAATGAACCGTGACCATCCAGAACTTTGTGTGTCAAACTGACTTGCTCAGTACACTGAGATTCAAAACTGGTCTCTGGTCCCTTGTTTTCTTTGGCACTAAAAAGAATCCTGAATAAGTTCCACATTCTATATGCTCTGGTGGGAAATCTTGGATGACCAGGCTCTCAGGGGCAGAGATAAGTGACCCCCGACTGCTTCCAGAGGTAGGCAATTGGGCCTCCATTCAGGAGCACTGAAAGGGTGTGTCAGAAAAAGACTCTCTAGACTCCCTGTTTTGTGGGCCTCTTCTACCACGGGGGTGTCATCTTCGATTATTGCTCCTTCTGTGTCTGGCAGAGCTAACTACACTTGTGTCCTAGAAAGAACCCTGAGCTTTTCTGAACCACATTTTTCAACCTCCCCTTTGATTCCTGGAAAAAGTCCTTTGAGGAGTCAAAAAATGCACTCCCACTGCAGAGAGGGTCTTTCTATCTTTCTCACACCTGGAGAGTGTGTCCTTTACCGAGGAGCCAAATAAAGAGGTGCCATCAAAGGGAGCATTGACAAACAATGAATTGAAGAGTTCCGCAAAATCACAAAGGAACATCCAGGCATGCCTAAAGATAAAAATGCCTGAACTCACACCCCTTGTGTTCCCTTTTGCAGTATGTGAAATAAGCCTCATGGATGAATTGGATTTAGCCTGTAGGGTAGCCAACTGAGTAACCACAGAAGATTGAGCCTCAACAGTTCCTGTTTCAGGAAAAGATTTGGAGACCTCTTTAATCAGGTCTCTTTGTAGTGTAGTAAAATGGGGTAAATAGTTCAGTGTTCTAATTGCAAAAGTCGCCCTTGACTCTCTAGTAGGAGGATGGACAGTAAAACTCTGCTCAATGAATTCCTTTTTTGTAGCTGCCACCACAACCATGGCATCTACTGGAACCCCTTTACTCCAATATTCCTGGCCTACTTGTTGCACTAGAATCCTGTCTAGTCTCTTAGGGATTGGCTCAATCATATGAAGTTCCTTCCACTCCCAACTGGAGATTAAATCAATAAGTTCATCAGCTGATGGAGTAACTCAAGAGGTAGACAGACCAGTACCAAATGCTTCCAGAAATACTGATTCCTCAGGAGAAGGACCTTGTGAAGACCAGCCACCCTTTTGATTTAGTATCTCAAGAATGTCGCAAAATGAGCCAGATCAGGTAGTGATTTTTGGGACCCTTCCCCTTCATTGAAATCAGTACCCTCAGTGACTGACTCCTGAGCTGAATTCAAGTACTTCATTTTGCACTTTTTCTTCCTAGGGACTACCTCAGTGGGGTGGTCTAGAGAAGTATAAAAAAAAATCAAAATACCCTGCTGGGTAAACTAGAAGCTTTGGGCTGGCTGTCCATGTGAAGTACAATGTTGAGGATCACAGTGCAAAGTCATTTGAACAAGCAGAGATTGGATCTGAGGGGGAAGGACCATCTGATCTGCAGGAGCAGAGAACACTTTCTTCATTAATGCAATGGTAGACCACTACAGGGGTTAGGAAGTCAATGGACCCGAGAAATCAAGTTTCTGGCTCGTCGTCTCCCTCTGCCCCAAGAGAAATCCACCTGAGGTGGAAGTCGAAGTTGAGCTGTACAATGCCGAAGCTCCGAGAGGAAGAGATGGCTTTGAGAACCTCAAAGTCAACCCCATCCACTAGGATCAGACAGGGAAGCTTCAGCTCCAAGAGTCATCCAGCCTTGAGGATATCGGAGCCAATGCACTCAGAGCGATAGTCAGATCTGAAGACAATGTTTTCTTAGGATCCAAAGCAGATGGACCTAGGACACTTGGATCTGAGGTCCCTAAAACCACAGGTTGAATTAGAGAAGGAGCTACAATTGGTGCAGCGGTAGAAGGACAGACATCCTGACACAAAGCAGCAGGAACTGTGAGAACTCCCTTCTGAATTTAATCGATGAAAAATTTCCTCATTATCTTCTCCACATCTGCTTCGGTGAGACTCCTGGAGGAAATAGAAGATACCAGGCATGGCGATTTTGAGGGTCTTTCTAAAAAGGGAGAGGGCATCATAGAAGAAACCAGATCCAGGCTTGGTGAATAGATAGTCCTTGGTAAAGGCTTCGGATCTGAGGATGTAGGATTTTAAATATATTTGGTTGAATCAGAGACTGTAGGATCTGAAGTATGTGTGGTCGGATCTGATGGTGGTTGGATTGGTCATAGCTTTGGATCTAGTTTTCTTTCTTTCTTCTTGGTTCATAAAAGGTAGAAGCTGGAGAATCCAAGGGTCTAGACCTTTTTGACCAACTTTAGATCTATGTTGGGGAGACTGAACCCCAACAATGGCTTCAGAAAAAGAAGATGGCAATAATCCTTTTAAAATTATCTTATTTTTCTTGTTTGCTAAAGCTTAGGGGTCAAACCCACAATAACTACTGCAGTCTTGTTGTAAGTGTTCTGGTCCTAAACTATACACACATAGATTTTGGGCATTAGACAAAGGCAAGTTGTGCCCACACTGTCACATTTTTTAAAACCTGCTGGACCTTTCTCACATATTTTGTAGTTAAGGGAGAACAGTTAAAGTAAACATTTTTTTTAAATAAGTAGAAAGGAAAAGGAAAAAAAAAAATACCAGAAATGGTTTTGGCCACGGTGGTGCAGCAGTTAGTGTTGTCGCTTCACAGAAAGAGGTTCTCTGGTTTGATCCTTGGCTGGGGTGCCTTCTGTGCGGAGTCTGCATGTCCTTCCATTGGTCGTGTGGGTTTCCTCCGGGTGCTCCGGTTTCATCCCAAAGACATGCTGTAGGTGGATTGGACACTGTAAACTGGCCCTAGGTATGGGTGTGTGTGCCTTCTGTGGAAGGTTGGGCGCTGGGCTGGTAACTCGACACTGTAAAACTCTACTGCCAATCATGAGCGGACAGGTGATCCGCTGTGGCGATCCCTAACCGGGAAAAGAAGAAGAAGAAGAAGAAGCAATGGTTTTTATTAACTATAAAAATTAATTTGCAGGTAAAGAGAAAAAAAAACAACAGTGGTAATTACAGAGAAGACACTACATGTGAAAACAGTAAAGAGAAGGAGTTAGGTCTACCAACAATGGTAGAAAGGTTTTACAGTGAAAGTGTCCGAAAGAGAACAAAAGAAATTACTTAAGATGAAAAGCAGAGATAAAATATCAAAGAAATAGTTCTTTGTAGAACTGTTTAGAAAGAAAGTAGGAAAAAATAACTTATCTCTCACTGAAAACTCAAGAGCCTAAGGTGACAAAGTCTAAATGCTAAAATGGCAAACAAGATGATTAGACATGTTAGGGTTGGTGCATTATGGGTAGGGAATGAGCTCAAGAGTTTGTTGGTGGCCATGAGATAGTAAAATGTCTGAGTCGGATCCAAGGATTGGATCTGATCCCTTTGGTTGAAGAATGAATGAAAATAGACAACATCAGATCATTTATTTATCTAACTGCTAACATTCCTTATCTGACTGCTAATATTACTTATCTGACTAATGGTTAACATTACTTATCTGATTGTAACATTACTTATCTTATTGTTAACATTACATGACTGTCTACTGGATAACATTACTTTCTACGTACTAACACTACTTTTCTGACTGCTAGCATCTGACTGCTAACACTATTTATCTGACTGCTAGCATCTGACTGCTAACACTACTTATCTGACTGCTAGCATCTGACTGCTAACACTGTTTATCTGACTGCTAGCATCTGACTGCTAACACTACTTATCTAACTGCTAGCATCTGAATGCTAACACTACTTATCTGACTGCTAGCATCTGACTGCTAACACTACTTATCTGACTGCTAGCATTTGACTGCTAACATTACTTATCTGACTGCTGACTAACATTATTTATGTGCCAAATGGCTAGCATTACTCAATTTGATGCTGGTTAGTATCACTTACCTGACTAAAGGTTAACATTACTTATCTGACAGCTAACAATACGTATCTGACTGCTGGTTATCATTAGTTTTTTTAACTGCTAGCATTACATATCTGACTGCTAACATTACTTATCTGACTGCTGGTTAACATTACTTATCTCACTGCTAACATTATTTATCTAAATGCTTCGGTTTGCATTGTCCTGGTCTTATTTCACTAACTCAGTTGATGTTGTGTAAATAACTCTGCCACCATTATCATATATTTGCAGTGTAAACCTGTACAGACTATTAATAACTTTACCGCACCTTTATAAATGCTGTGATTTTTATAATTTTTTTCTTATTCTTTTTACAAAGACATATTTGAAAGTATTTTCTACACTATTTCAATGTCTGTCAGTCATATATACTTTTCATCTATTCTGTTTCTGCCTTTGGTTCAAGTCATAGCTAAAAAGGGCCCTTGGATCAGACCACCCACATAGTTAACAAAATGAAATAAATAAATAAATAAATAAATAAATAAATAAATACATTTATCTTATAAATGCTCCAAGACAACACTATTATTCAAGTTAAAATTTTTCATATGAAAAAATGGATGCCATTTGAGAGACAGCAGTGAAAATGGTGTTGACTATATTAGAGGCATCTAAAGCTATATGGTTACACACAGAAGTAGCATAATCATGTGCATTACCTTTTGACAGAATTTAAAAAGGATGCTGGTGTAATGCATCAGGTAGCAGTATTTCATATGTATACATTACTTCTTAGAATGCCAGTATGAGCTACAGGCTGACAGTTCCTCGAATGCCTGATATTGTACATTTTGTGAATTCTTTTGTAACATGGGTTGGTGTTCCCCACAGGCCTTCCATCTTTAAAACTAGAGAGTTGAAGAGGTTAAGAGATGCTAGCCCTCTTTGCAAATGGAATTGATTATAAACATTCTAGAAATAATTGCATAATATGAGCTATAATAAAATTAAAAATCCATACAGGTGGAGTTAAATAAGAATTATTTTTTTATTTGCATAAAAACAACACAGAAATCATGCATTGGTTACCAGTAAGAATACCAGCGGTCTTCTCTAAAATATTGGCCATTGGTGAAATTTCTTTAAAACTGATGGCATTACTTGAACATATGCTTTTCATTACCTTGTGTAAAATGTAGCTATAAAGATCACATACAATTTCTTGCTGCTTGATATATCAACTTTCACCAGTTAAAGCATCTTCAGTGACTCAAAACAGTTTACGAAAAACTGGAATATCGGAAAAGCCCAGAAAATAATTTGAGATCAAATGACACTGAGGCAAGTTAAGAAATTTGCTGCTTAGAGAGATGACCTATGCATTATTCATTTTTCAAAAGAAAGCATTATACTCGGAACTGTTAAATATTTTTAAGAATGCAGTGGCCAAACATAATGGTATTCTTTGTAGTTGATGTTTGGAATTGGTAGTTATATAACTAGAAGAGGAAGAGCAAAATAAAACCAATGATCTTTTTCCACAGTCCCAGTCCTTGTATGAACAAGCTGCAATCCAACCTTCAGTCACAGGGCTGTAAGTATCACCTTCTTTGAATTTGTTGCAGTTGAATAAAAGTATCTCACTGCCGTGTATATATTTATATACATATGCATGAATCGGAGTGTGCATACATAAACCTACACTGTCATTTATATACGTATGCATGTCTCTGAGTGTGCATACATAAGCCTACACTGTCATTATATATGTATGCATGTCTCTGAGTGTGCATACATAAACCTACACTGTCATTTATATACGTATGCATGTCTCTGAGTGTGCATACATAAACCTACACTGTCATTTATATACGTATGCTTGTCTCTGAGTGTCCATACATAAACCTACACTGTCATTTATATACGTATGCATGTCTCTGAGTGTGCATGCATACACCTACACTGTCATTTATACATGTATGCATGTCTCTCAGTGTGCATACACAACCTACACAGTCATTTATATACGTATGCATGTCTCTGAGTGTGCATACATAAACCTACACTGTCATTTATATATGTCTGCATGCCTCTGAGTGTGCATACATAAACCTACACTGTCATTAATATACGTATGCATGTCTCTGAGTTTGCATACATAAACCTACACTGTCATTTATATAAGTATGCATGTCTCTGTGGGTGCATACATAAACCTACACTGTCATTTATATACGTATGCATGTCTCTGAGTGTGCATACATAAACCTACACTGTAATTTATATACGTATGAATGTCTCTGAGTGTGCGTACATAAATCTACACTGTCATTTATATAAGTACGCATGTCTCTGAGTGTGCATACATAAACCTAAACATGCATTTATATATGTCTGCATGTCACTGAGTGTGCATACATAAACCTACACTGTCATTAATATACATCTGCATGTCTCTGAGTGTGCATACATAAACCTACACTGTCATTTATATACATACGCATGTCTCTGAGTGTGCATGCATAAACCTACACTGTCATTTATATACGTATGCATGCCACGGAGTGTGCATACATAAACCTACACTGCCATTTATATACATATGCATGTGTCTGAGTGTGCATACATAAACCTACACTGTCATTTATATACGTCTGCATGCCTCTGAGTGTGCATACATAAACCTACACTGTCATTTATATATGTATGCATGTCTCTGAGTGTGCATACATACACCTACACTGTCATTTATATACATATGCATGTCTCTGAGTGTGCATACACAACCTACACTGTCATTTATATACGTATGCATGTCTTTGAGTGTGCATACATAAACCTACACTGTCATATATATATCTATGCATATCTCTGAGTGTGCATACATAAACCTACACTGCCATTTATATACGTCTGCATGCCTCTGAGTTTGCATACATAAACCTACACTGTCATATATATATCTATGCATGTCTCTGAGTGTGCATACATAAACCTACACTGCCATTTATATACGTATGCATGTCTCTGAGTGTGCATACATAAGCCTACACTGTAATTTATAAATGTATGCATGTCTCTGAGTGTGCATACATAAACCTACACTGTCATTTATATACGTATGCATGCCTCTGAGTGTGCATACATAAACCTACACTGTCATTTATATACGTATGCATGCCTCTGAGTGTGCATACATAAACCTACACTGTCATTTATATAAGTATGCATGTCTCTGAGTGCGCATACATAAACCTACACTGTCATTTATATACGTATGCTTGTCTCTGAGTGTGCATACATAACCCTACACTGTCATTTATATACGTATGCATGTCTCTGAGTGTGCATACATACACCTACACTGTCATTTATATACATATGCATGTCTCTGAGTGTGCATACACAACCTACACTGTCATTTATATACGTATGCATGTATTTGAGTGTGCATACATAAACATACACTGTCATTTATATATGTCTGCATGCTTGAGTGTGCATACATACACCTACACTGTCATTTATATATGTATGCATGTCTCTGAATGTGCATACATAAACCTACACTGTAATTTATATACGTATGCATGTCTCTGAGTGTGCATACATAAACCTACACTGTCATTTATATACGTCTGCATGTGTCTGAGTGTGCATACATAAACCTACACTGTCATTTATATACGTCTACATGCCTCTGAGTGTGCATATATAAACCTACACTGTCATTTATATACGTATGCATGTCTCTGAGTGTGCATACATAAACCTACACTGTCATTTATATACGTCTGCATGTCTCTGAGTGTGCATACATAAACCTACACTGTCATTAATATACGTATGCATGTCTCTGAGTGTGCATACATAAACCTACACTGTCATTTATATACTTATGCTTGTCTCTGAGTGTCCATACATAAAACTACACTGTCATTAATATACGTATGCATGTCTCTGAGTGTGCATACATATACCTACACTGTCATTTATACATGTATGCATGTCTCTGAGTGTGCATACACAACCTACACAGTCATTTATATATGTATGCATGTCTCTGAGTGTGCATACATAAACCTACACTGTCATTTATATATGTCTGCATGCCTCTGAGTGTGCATACATAAACCTACACTGTCATTAATATACGTATGCATGTCTCTGAGTTTGCATACATAAACCTACACTGTCATTTATATAAGTATGCATGTCTCTGAGGGTGCATACAAAAACCTACACTGTCATTTATATACGTATGCATGTCTCTGAGTGTGCATACATAAACCTACACTGTAATTTATATACGTATGCATGTCTCTGAGTGTGCGTACATAAATCTACACTGTCATTTATATAAGTATGCATGTCTCTGAGTGTGCATACATAAACCTAAACATGCATTTAAATATGTCTGCATGTCTCTGAGTGTGCATACATAAACCTACACTGTCATTTATATACATCTGCATGTCTCTGAGTGTGCATGCATAAACCTACACTGTCATTTATATACGTATGCATGCCACGGAGTGTGCATACATAAACCTACACTGCCATTTATATACGTATGCATGTGTCTGAGTGTGCATACATAAACCTACACTGTCATTTATATACGTATGCATGTCTCTGAGTGTGCATACATAAACCTGCACTGTCATTTATATACGTCTGCTTGCCTCTGAGTGTGCATACATAAACCTACACTGTCATTTATATATGTTTGCATGTCTCTGAGTGTGCATACATACACCTACACTGTCTTTTACATACATATGCATGTCTCTGAGTGTGCATACACAACCTACACTGTCATTTATATACGTATGCATGTCTTTGAGTGTGCATACATAAACCTACAATGTCATTTATATATGTCTGCATGCCTCTGAGTGTGCATACATAAACTTACACTGTCATTTATATAAGTATGCATGTCTCTGAATTTGCATACATAAACCTACACTGTCATATATATATGTATGCATGTCTCTGAGTGTGCATACATAAACCTACACTGTCATTTATATACGTATGCATGTCTCTGAGTGTGCATACATAAGCCTACACTGTAATTTATATACGTATGCATGTCTCTGAGTGTATGTACATAAACCTACACTGTCATTTATATACGTATGCATGTCTCTGAGTGTGCATACATAAACCTACACTGTCATTTATATATGTCTGCATGTCTCTGAGTGTGCATACATAAACCTACACTGTCATTTATATACGTCTGCATGCCTCTGAGTGTGCATACATAAACCTACACTGTCATTTATATACGTATGCATGTCTATGAGTGTGCATACATAAACCTACACTGTCATTTATATACGTATGCATGTGTCTGAGTGTGCATACATAAACCTACACTGTCATTTATATATGTATGCATGTCTCTGAATGTGCATACATAAACCTACACTGTCATTTATATACGTATGCATGTCTCTGAGTGTGCATACATATGCCTACACTGTCATTTATATACAAACGCATGTCTCTGAGTGTGCATGCATAAACCTACACTGTCATTTATATACGTATGCATGCCACGGAGTGTGCATACATAAACCTACACTGCCATTTATATACGTATGCATGTGTCTGAGTGTGCATACATAAACCTACACTGTCATTTATATACGTCTGCATGCCTCTGAGTGTGCATACATAAACCTACACTGTCATTTATATATATATGCATGTCTTTGAGTGTACATACATACACCTACACTGCCATTTATATACGTATGCATGTCTCTGAGTGTGCATACATAAACCTACACTGTCATTTATATACGTATGCTTGTCTCTGAGTGTGCATACATAAACCTACACTGTCATTTATATACGTATGCATGTCTCTGAGTGTGCATACATACACCTACACTGTCATTTATATACGTATGCATGTCTCTGAGTGTGCATACACAACCTACACTGTCATTTATATACGTATGCATGTATTTGAGTGTGCATACATAAACATACACTGTCATTTATATATGTCTGCATGCCTGAGTGTGCATACATACACCTACACTGTCATTTATATATGTATGCATGTCTCTGAGAGTGCATGCATAAACTTACACTGTCATTTATATACATATGCATGTCTCTGAGTGTGCATACATAAACCTACACTGTCATTTATATACATCTGCATGTCTCTGAGTGTGCATACATAAACCTACACTGTCATTTATATACGTATGCATGTCTCTGAGAGTGCATGCATAAACTTACACTGTCATTTATATACGTATGCATGCCTCTGAGTGTGCATGCATAAAGTTTCACTGTCATTTATATATGTATGCATGTGTCTGAGTGTGCATACATAAACCAACACTGTCATTTATATACGTCTGCATGTGTCTGAGTGTGCATACATAAACCTACACTGTCATTTATGTACGTTTGCATGCCTCTGAGTGTGCATATATAAACCTACACTGTCATTTATATACGTATGCATGTCTCTGAGTGTGCATACATAAACCTACACTGTCATTTATATACGTCTGCATGTCTCTGAGTGTGCATACATAAACCTACACTGTCATTTATATACGTATGCATGTCTCTGAGTGTGCATACATACACCTACACTGTCATTTATACACATATGCATGTCTCTGAGTGTGCATACACAACCTACACAGTCATTTATATACGTATGCATGTCTCTGAGGGTGCATACATAAACCTACACTGTCATTTATATACGTATGCATGTCTCTGACTGTGCATACATAAACCTACACTGTAATTTATATACGTATGCATGTCTCTGAGTGTGAGTACATAAATCTACACTGTCATTTATATAAGTATGCATGTCTCTGAGTGTGCATACATAAACCTAAACATGCATTTATATATGTCTGCATGTCTCTGAGTGTGCATACATAAACCTACACTGTCATTTATATACATCTGCATGTCTCTGAGTGTGCATGCATAAACCTACACTGTCATTTATATACGTATGCATGCCACGGAGTGTGCATACATAAATCTACACTGCCATTTATATATGTCTGCTTGACTCTGAGTGTGCATACATAAACCTACACTGTCATTTATATACGTCTGCATGCCTCTGAGTGTGCATACATAAACCTGCACTGTCATTTATTTAAGTCTGCTTGCCTCTGAGTGTGCATACATAAACCTACACTGTCATTTATATATGTTTGCATGTCTCTGAGTGTGCATACATACACCTACACTGTCATTTATATACGTATGCATGTCTCTGAGTGTGCATACACAACCTACACTGTCATTTATATACGTATGCATGTATTTGAGTGTGCATACATAAACCTACAATGTCATTTATATATGTCTGCATGCCTCTGAGTGTGCATACATAAACCTACACTGTCATTTATATACGTATGCATGTCTCTGAGTGTGCATACATAAACCTACACTGTCATTTATATATGTCTGCATGTCTTTGAGTGTGCATACATAAACCTACACTGTCATTTATATACGTCTGCATGCCTCTGAGTGTGCATACATAAACCTACACTGTCATTTATATATGTATGCATGTCTCTGAGTGTGCATACATAAACCTACACTGTCATTTATATACATCTGCATGTCTCTGAGTGTGCATGCATAAACCTACACTGTCATTTATATACGTATGCATGCCACGGAGTGTGCATACATAAACCTACACTGCCATTTATATATGTCTGCTTGCCTCTGAGTGTGCATACATAAACCTACACTGTCATTTATATACGTCTGCATGCCTATGAGTGTGCATACATAAACCTGCACTGTCATTTATTTACGTCTGCTTGCCTCTGAGTGTGCATACATAAACCTACACTGTCATTTATATATGTATGCATGTCTCTGAGTGTGCATACATAAACCTACACTGTCATTTATATACGTATGCATGTCTCTGAGTGTGCATACACAACAAACACTGTCATTTATATATGTATGCATGTCTTTGAGTCTGCATACATAAACATACACTGTCATTTATATATGTCTGCATGCCTGAGTGTGCATACATACACCTACACCTACACTGTCATTTATATATGTATGCATGTCTCTGAATGTGCATACATAAACCTACACTGTCATTTATATACATCTGCATGTCGCTGAGTGTGCATACATAAACCTACACTGTCATTGATATACGTATGCATGTCTCTGAGTGTGCATGCATAAACTTACACTGTCATTTATATACGTATGCATGTCTCTGAGTGTGCATGCATAAACTTACACTGTCATTTATATATGTATGCATGTGTCTGAGTGTGCATACATAAACCTACACTGTCATTTATATACGTCTGCATGTGTCTGAGTGTGCATACATAAATCTACACTGTCATTTATATACGTCTGCATGCCTCTGAATGTGCATATATTAACCTACACTGTCATTTATATACGTATACATGTCTCTGAGTGTGCATACACAACCTACACTGTCATTTATATACGTATGCATGTCTTTGAGTGTGCATACATAAACCTGCAATGTCATTTATATATGTCTGCGTGCCTCTGAGTGTGCATACATAAACCTACACTGTCATTTATATAAGTATGCATGTCTCTGAGTTTGCATACATAAACCTACACTGTCATATATATATGTATGCATGTCTCTGAGTGTGCATACATAAACCTAAACTGTCATTTATATACGTATGCATGTCTCTGAGTGTGCATACATAAACCTACACTGTAATTTATATACGTATGCATGTCTCTGAGTGTGCGTACATAAACCTACACTGTCATTTATATACGTATGCATGTCTCTGAGTGTGCATACATAAACCTACACTGTCATTTATATATGTCTGCATGTCTCTGAGTGTGCATACATAAACCTACACTGTAATTTATATACGTCTGCATGCCTCTGAGTGTGCATACATAAACCTGCACTGTCATTTATATACGTCTGCATGTCTCTGAGTGTGCATACATAAACCTACACTGTCATTTATATACGTATGCATGTCTCTGAGTGTGCATACATAAACCTACACTGTCATTTATATACTTATGCTTGTCTCTGAGTGTCCATACATAAACCTACACTGTCATTTATATACGTATGCATGTCTCTGAGTGTGCATACACAACCTACACAGTCATTTATATACGTATGCATGTCTATGAGTGTGCATACATAAACCTACACTGTCATTTATATACGTCTGCATGCCTCTGAGTGTGCATACATAAACCTACACTGTCATTTATATATGTATGCATGTCTCTGAGTGTGCATACATACACCTACACTGTCATTTATATACGTATGCATGTCTCTGAGTGTGCATACACAACCTACACTGTCATTTATATACGTATGCATGTCTTTGAGTGTGCATACGTAAACCTATACTGTCATTTATATATGTCTGCATGCCTCTGAGTGTGCATACATAAACCTACACTGTCATTTATATAAGTATGCATGTCTCTGAGTTTCCATACATAAACCTACACTGTCATATATATATGTATGCATGTCTCTGAGTGTGCATACATAAACCTACACTGTCATTTATATACGTATGCATGTCTCTGAGTGTGCATACATAAGCCTACACTGTAATTTATATATGTATGCATGTCTCTGAGTGTGTGTACATAAACCTACACTGTCATTTATATACGTATGCATGTCTCTGAGTGTGCATACATAAACCTACACTGTCATTTATATATGTCTGCATGTCTCTGAGTGTGCATACATAAACCTACACTGTCATTTATATACGTCTGCATGCCTCTGAGTGTACATACATAAACCTACACTGTCATTTATATACGTATGCATGTCTCTGAGTGTGCATACATAAACCTACACTGTCATTTATATATGTATGCATGTCTCTGAGTGTGCATACATACACCTACACTGTCATTTATATACGTATGCATGTCTCTGAGTGTGCATACACAACCTACACTGTCATTTATATACGTATGCATGTCCTTGAGTGTGCATACATAAACATACACTGTCATTTATATATGTCTGCATGCCTGATTGTGCATACATACACCTACACTGTCATTTATATATGTATGCATGTCTCTGAATGTGCATACATAAACCTACACTGTCATTTATATACATATACATGTCTCTGAGTGTGCATACATAAACCTACACTGTCATTTATATACATCTGCATGTCTCTGAGTGTGCATACATAAACCTACACTGTCATTTATATACGTATGCATGTCTCTGAGTGTGCATGCATAAACTTACACTGTCATTTATATACGTATGCATGTGTCTGAGTGTGCATATATAAACCTACACTGTCATTTTTATATGTCTGCATGTGTCTGAGTGTGCATACATAAACCTACACTGTCATTTATATACGTCTGCATGCCTCTGAGTGTGCATATATAAACCTACACTGTCATTTATATACGTAAGCATGTCTCTGAGTGTGCATACATAAACCTACACTGTCATTTATATACGTCTGCATGTCTCTGAGTGTGCATACATAAACCTACACTGTCATTTATATACGTCTGCATGTCTCTGAGTGTGCATACATAAAACTACACTGTCATTTATATACGTATGCATGTCTCTGAGTGTGCATACATACACCTACACTGTCATTTATACACGTATGCATGTCTCTGAGTGTGCGTACATAAATCTACACTGTCATTTATATAAGTATGCATGTCTCTGAGTGTGCATACATAAACCTAAACATGCATTTATATATGTCTGCATGTCTCTGAGTGTGCATACATAAACCTACACTGTCATTTATATACATCTGCATGTCTCTGAGTGTGCATGCATAAACCTACACTGTCATTTATATACGTATGCATGCCACGGAGTGTGCATACATAAACCTACACTGCCATTTATATACGTATGCATGTGTCTGAGTGTGCATACATTAACCTACACTGTCATTTATATATGTTTGCATGCCTCTGAGTGTGCATACATAAACCTGCACTGTCATTTATATACGTCTGCTTGCCTCTGAGTGTGCATACATAAACCTACACTGTCATTTATATATGTATGCATGTCTCTGAGTGTGCATACATACACCTACACTGTCATTTATATACGTATGCATGTCTCTGAGTGTGCATACACAACCTACACTGTCATTTATATACGTATGCATGTCTTTGAGTGTGCATACATAAACCTACACTGTCATTTATATATGTCTGCATGCCTCTGAGTGTGCATACATAAACCTACACTGTCATTTATATAAGTATGCATGTCTCTGAATTTGCATACATAAACCTACACTGTCATTTATATACGTATGCATGTCTCTGAGTGTGCATACATAAGCCTACACTGTAATTTATATACGTATGCATGTCTCTGAGTGTGTGTACATAAACCTACACTGTCATTTATATACGTATGCATGTCTCTGAGTGTGCATACATAAACCTACACTGTCATTTATATATGTCTGCATGTCTCTGAGGCGCATACATAAACCTACACTGTCATTTATATACGTCTGCATGCCTCTGAGTGTGCATACATAAACTTATACTGTCATTTATATACGTATGCATGTCCCTGAGTGTGCATACATAAACCTACACTGTCATTTATATAAGTATGCATGTCTCTGAGTCTGCATACATAAACCTACACTGTCATTTATATACGTATGCTTGTCTCTGAGTGTGCATACATAAACCTACACTGTCATTTATATACGTATGCATGTCTCTGAGTGTGCATACATACACCTACACTGTCATTTATATACGTATGCATGTCTCTGTGTGTGCATACACAACCTACACTGTCATTTATATATGTATGCATGTCTTTGAGTGTGCAAACATAAATATACACTGTCATTTATATATGTCTGCATGCCTGAGTGTGCATTAATACACCTACACCTACACTGTCATTTATATATGTATGCATGTCTGTGAATGTGCATACATAAACCTACACTGTCATTTATATACATATGCATGTCTCTGAGTGTGCATACATAAACCTACACTGTCATTTATATACATCTGCATGTCTCTGAGTGTGCATACATAAACCTACACTGTCCTTTATATACGTATGCATGTCTCTGAGTGTGCATGCATAATCTTACACTGTCATTTATATACGTATGCATGCCTCTGAGTGTGCATGCATAAACTTACTCTGTCATTTATATATGTATGCATGTGTCTGAGTGTGCATACATAAACCTACACTGTCATTTATATATGTCTGCATGTGTCTGAGTGTGCATACATAAACCTACACTGTCATTTATATACGTCTGCATGCCTCTGAGTGTGCATATATTAACCTACACTGTCATTTATATACGTATGCATGTCTCTGAGTGTGCATACATAAACCTACATTGTCATTTATATACGTATGCATGTCTCTGAGTGTGCATACATAAACCTACTCTGTCATTTATATACCTATGCATGTCTCTGAGTGTGCCTGCATAAACCTACACTGTCATTTATATACGTATGCATGCCTCTGAGTGTTCATACATAAACCTACACTGTCATTTATATACGTATGCATGTCTCTGGGTGTGCATACATAAACCTACACTGTCATTTATATACGTCTGCATGCCTCTGAGTGTGCATACATAAACCTACACTGTCATTTATATACGTATGCATGTCTCTGAGTGTGCATACATAAACCTACACTGTCATTTATACATGTTTGCATGGGTCTGAGTGTGCATACATATACCTACACTGTCATTTATATACGTCTGCATGCCTCTGAGTGTGCATACATAAACCTACACTGTCATTTATATATGTCTGCATGTCTCTGAGTGTGCATACATAACCCTACACTGTCATTTATATACGTATGCATGGGTCTGAGTGTGCATACATAAACCTACACTGTCATTTATATACGTCTGCATGCCTCTGAGTGTGCATACATAAACCTACACTGTCATTTATATAAGTCTGCATGCCTCTGAGTGTGCATACATAAACCTACACTGTCATTTATATATGCATGCATGTCTCTGGGTGTGCATACATAAACCTACACTGTCATTTATATACATATGCATGTCTCTGAGTGTGCATACGTAAACCTACACTGTCTTTTATATATGTATGCATGTCTCTGAGTGTGCATACACAAACCTACACTGTCATTTATATACGTATGCATGTCTCTGAGAGTGCATACATAAACCTATTTAGCCATACTGTTGTTCATTTTTCTCCAGGTAGGTTGTATCTGTATTTCTCTGTTTTCCTAATAAGCTGGTGTTATTCTTAAAATCGTCATTCATGACACTGCACATATAAGATTATCAAATTAATGAAAGAATAACTTAATATGGTATAGTAACTGATTAAGTTGGTTTTCCAAATGTACAGTTAGTAACACAGCACAGTATTTGATGTTCAAACATGTAATCTATTAGATAGTTCAGTCATCTTTAAAAAACACACTCCAAGCAGAGACCCCTTAACTGAAAAATAACAGGATTATTAGAGGGTACATTATTGACTGTACAGTAGGCCATTAGTCAGTGGTATTCATTGGGATAGATTTCTGGGTATGGAAAAATGCTGAAAAACAAAGGGAAGAGAAAAACTATTATCTGAATACAATGGACAGGATCTTGTTCCCAGCAGACTGTATTATCCTAACACTTTTGATTTAGACCCTCTTACCGTATTGCTAAAGTTTTCTTGTGGATAAGAAGAAATCTTTTACTGAGTAAAACAAAGAAAAGGGGAAGCCTTGGGTATAACTCATGGGAAAGAAGCTGAGAGCAAGCAGATGGGGAGACAAAAAATGCATATAAGGAAAGGGAAGGAGCCATAGCTAGAAAAGAACAGCTATTTATTTATTTATTCATTTATTTATTTATTTATTTTATTTTGTTTTGTTTTATTTTGTTTTACATTTGTTAACCGGGAAAGTTCGGCTTGACACAGGTCCTTTTCCAGCAGAGGCCCGGGGAGAAAACCTCCACTAAAGTACAATTACGAAATGCAAAATAAAAATTAAATATACATAAGCATGTAAGAAAGAAGAAAACTCAAGATTCACAAATGTGTATTGATTATGCAACAGTGACAATTGCAGACTAAATAGAAGTTAACAAACCTATAGGAGGTATCTAGTTTGATAGAAAAATATTAAAATACATGATGGGTACAGTTCCTTAGTTAAAAACATTGACATTATACATCATCTTGAGTAAATTACAATTTAGCGATACAGAAGATTATTACCCAGTAGATGTAGTTGATGTTAACAGTGCAATATTTTATTTTATTTTTAAGAACAATAATTTTCATAGAGACTAAAGAAGGTCTATCCAGGAGTGTTGCAGGAACATAGCCAGGTGTCTGCCAAGTGTGACCTTAGGAGCTTTTTAAATTGTGTAATAGAGCTGTTTGAGGTTATTAATGCAGGTAGCTTATTCCATATTTTAGGAATGTAGTTAGAGAAGAGTGGATTCCTATCATGGTTGTTGGCTTTGGTTGTATCTAGAAGGTGTAGGTTACTGGAGCAAAGACATCAGGAACTGGTGTATGGGAGTATAATATTTTGGAGAGCAGGGGTTTTATCAGGTTGGTGGAGAATTTTGTCTGCAAAGGTTAGCTGATTGAAGTGTAGAAGCTGAGGAAGTTCAAGCCAATTCAGTTGTTTAAGAGATGCACAGTGATGTGACCTCTAGGAGGCACCAGTTGCAAACTTTGCTATTTTATTATAGCAAGATTCTAGTTTGATTGTCTGTTTTGTGGAGGTTGGTTAGTATTGGGAGGCGTAGATGAGGGTTGATAGGAGGTGTGTACAGGCTGTAGTAGGTTTTGTATTTCTTGTCAGAAATTGCTTTTTTCTATATAGGAGACCTAGTTTCTTGTAGACCTCTTTGATGGTTTGGCTATGTGTATATCAAATTTCAGGTTATTGTCGATATCTATCCCAAGTAGTTTAGTGTGTGTTATTGGGGAGGACATAGTTCTATTTTTGCACAAGATAGTAAGTGACTGTGAAGCTGAGGAGGATCTAGTTGGGCTAAAGAGAAGGAGCTCAGTTTTGGTGGGATTCAGAATGAGTTGGGAGTTAGTGAGCCATGTTTTGACAGATAGGAAGGAATCTTGGGTTATGGTATGGAGGTCTAGACATATTAGTGTGGAGTAGTCTGTGAATTGTACTACAGAGGTGTGTGGTGTGGCAGTGCTGAGCTGGTTGGTGAATACAGAGAAAAGTAGAGCTCCAAGAATGGAGCCTTGTGGAACCCCAAAGAGAACTGGCAGCAGAGGGGAGAGTTGGTTTTGCCACCGGATGGCTTACAGACATCCTGCTAGGTAAATTTGGACCATGTAAAACTAGAATTACTAAGGTTTAGGGTGGAGAGAATGTTAATGAGATTATTGTGATCTACCAAGTCAAAGGCTTTGGAAAAGTCCAAGAATATAGTAGATACATATTGTCTCTTGTTTCGGTGTTGATTAACCATATTGGTAAAGGACATTAGTGTGGTAGTGGTGCTATGAAAGGGATGAAAGCCATGTTGGGTGTGTGATAGTAGTTTATATGTGAGAAGGTAGTTCATTAATTGGGTGTGCACTACTCTTTCATGTATTTTGGATAAGGGAGATAGGATGGCAATAGGGCAATAATTTGTAAAATCTGTGGAATTACCCCTTTATGTAGTGGTAGAATATGGGAGGTATTCCAAATACTAGGCTCTCTGATACTGACCATTTGATGAGTATGGGAACTGAATAGGCTATAGCTTCAGCTGCAATATTTAAAAAGTCAGCTGGAAGGTTATCTGTAGTTAAAGTGATTGGTTTCAGTTTTTGAAGTAATTTTTTTTATGGATTTAACAGGCACTGGGAGTAAGATAAAATGTGGGTATTATTTTGGGAGATGGTGCTGTGTTGGGGGGAGGGGTAGAGTTGCTGTTGATTGCTTGAGAGTTTCCAAGGGCTTGAATAGTTTCTGTGAAGTATTTATTGAATTGCGTTGGTAAGTTGTCAGAATTGTTTGTTGTTGTTAGGGTAGGAGTAGTTGATTTACCTGGTGAAGTATGTTATTAATTACAGCCTAGAATGTTTGAGGGTGTTTTGTGTGTTTATTCTATATATCGTGGTAATGCTTGATTTTATCTGATCTTACTAGCTTTTTTTGCTTTGTTACATAGTTCTAGGTATGTTTGTTTTGTTAACTTTGTGTTATTTAGTTGAAATTGTTACCATGCCTTGTCTGTAGCCTTTAGTATGGATCTGCATTTCTTAGCTAGCCAGAGTGCATAACTGGATTTAATTCTAATAGTTCTAAGAGGTGCATGGTAGTTTAGTATGTCTAGGAAGGTAGTGTTGAAGGTGCTATCTGCATCTTCTACGTAATGGGGAATGAAAACCTTTGTTATTATGAATGACATGATATAAACATGGAAAAAGAAGAGATGAGAGGTTGTCAATTAATTTATTTTTTGTGCCAGTGCATGCATTCTAGAATATTTTACCTGTTTTAAAATGTTGTCTACAAAGGGTAGCATCAAAGGAAAAGATACAACAGAAATATATACAATTTTTAGCATTAATTGTTTTTTTTCCTGGAGTTTTTCCTGTATGTCGTCATACTGCAGTTATCCTTTCACATTCTGGCACAGTCTGGCGGGTGTTTTTTATCTATTAATATAAGAGTGATATTCTACTTTTATATTTATATGACCAACAGTAATAATTTCATTTTAAATGCTACATTGTTCCAGTGTTTGGTTGAGTGAAATAATAATGCCTTTTATATCTGGTGTTCTAAATTCTGTTTTTCATGATTACAGCAGCTCACTTAAACACATTTAAATCAAATTCTTGAGTAGTATTATCCTACAAAGAAATCTTAATTACACCAGTCTAAAAAAACACAGAAAAAAACTCTTTCCTTAGATGGTTAGCTATGCCTTAATTCAGGATCTGTGTTATCCTGACCACTAGATGCCTGGGAAAAAAGCTGTTAAAGTACTTGACAGAATTTGCAAACAGATGATTTCCTCTGTGTCATGGGTTGCCTTGTACTAACAAGGCATTACATTCCACATCTGGCTGAATTTAGCAAGCAGGCTTCTAACCACAGTTGGCCTTGAGAGGATGCATGCTGAAAGTTACATGTTTCTGATGATATAAAAGAAACGTGGTCACAGTAATAACTGTGTGACTATAGGCAGTTAGAAAAAGTCAGGTCATTGCAGTTTTGTTCGAATAGTTGAAGTTATGCTTGACATGATTTCTTGTGATCTATATAATTTGGTCAGTTAGCTTAAAATTATGAATTTCAATGAACACGATGATGTAACATCACTACACAAAAACAGAATGGATGCAGTGTATGAGTCTGCATACAGAAGAAAATTAGTATTTTATTTTCTTAAAGGTTACCTACATTAGTATATTACAGTAATATTTTCATTATTCTGCAAACAAAAATAGTTCCAAAGACTGCATGTGAATGAAAATTCAGCCTTCTAGTAACCTGCTACTGCTGTTGAATTAAAATGCCTATTACAGAAACAAATAAAAATGCTGTGTTTGCACAAGAATAAATAACTAGATATTTGAATATATAGACAAGTAGATTAAACAGCTGCATGACTGGATGCACAGACAGATATATAGACAGATACAAAGAGGTTTCATATTTATCTAAAGAAATTCATTATATTAGCCCCAGACATCAAACCATACCAAATGTTAACTGATTTTATTACAATTTGTGGAACACCTGTTTAGTGTAAGACAGTGATATGTTGGATAAGTACATATGTGCCTGACACATTTCACCAGAATGTTCAGTATTAGCAATATTTTAAGAAATCCGTGAGATAATTTTAAAATATCATATAAGCAGTACATGTTAAGCTGACTTGACTAGAAATTAAGCTGAAATGTAATGACAGATTATGCCAGTTTCACAAAAGGTTGAAATGTCATGCGAAATAAGTAAATGGTGACAGAACTGTTCTTTCTGACTGTAATTTTATAATTAGTTTAAGCACTGTACTATGCACTTTAATGCTATACACAGAATAGCTTTAGGGAACATGTTAATGAGAGTGTGGACAGGAGAGATTTCTTTCCAAAATGTCCACCCACACATAGGTCAGTTGGAATTCATTTGTCTGTATCCTGGACTGCATGTAGGAAAAATACTGCCTGGGATCTAAAGAAAGAATGCAACAGGGCATGGGAATTGATATCACAGTGGTCACCAGAGCATATTTTGGCTTGGCTTAAAACAAGATAGCACTGCTGGACCTCTGTAATACTAACAAATTGGTGCTGCTATCAGGCTACCTATCATAAGTATGAAAGCTTGAGAAAAAGTGTGTGGGTTTTTAGACAGAGCCTGAGGCACTGGTGAGCTTGCAGAGTCATTGCTTGTCTCTCAACTTCCACTGGTATAAAGTGACCTCAGTCAGAGCCTGGTGTACTGTTACAGTTCACTTCAATAATTAAACAGTTCAGAAATGGCAGGGATTCACACTGTCAATAGGAGAGAGCATCTGAGCTAAAAATTGTTTCTGTAGAGAAGCTCTTGAAAATATAAAGGTTATATAGCCAATTGTTTTATTATTATCCCGCAAGGTTTACAGATTTCTATATGTTTTATTATTATCCCACAGGAAGTATGTAGTGCTGTAAGTAGGAAATATAGCTAGATATCAATTAAAGTTTCAGTCTACACCACTAAACAGGAAAATGCTATAGCAGAACCTGATATACACACACATATATATATATATATATATATATATATATATATATATATATATATATATATACAGACTTGGCAGTGCAGCAAACCTATTAATCATTTGTTTCTAGGTAACCAAAGATACCTGCACTAAAGTCACATACTACATTTCTAAGCAGTCTTACGAGGCTGTGTTAGGTAAAGCAAATCTTACCTTTGTTCAAGTTTCATAATAGATTGTTAGTGACCCCTGAAAATACAAATATTTCTGCTGACTGGGTCAAGCATGCACAATTACACAGAGATGCCTTTAGTAATGTATGCAGTCCAAGACAGTATTTGTTTGGAGTTAATATGCAAGGTTGCATTTCTATAATACAGGGGAGTCTTAGTTAATTTATCAGACCATCTGCTAAACTGCAGCAAAGTATAACAACTGTTGTGCACTTCTGTACAGGAAGAAGTATAACACATACAAGGTGATGTTCTACAACTATGGATACATTACTGCATTCAAATTATATCAATCTTTCATGCCCTGATATTGAATATTTTTGAATATTGCTGCTTCGGTTGTCATGTGTACATCCTCAAACATTCTTTAGCTTCTGTTAGCTACATAACAGTAACAATGGTGACTATTTCCTCTTACAACAGTTTTCCTTTGCTTACTATCACACAGTGCAGCAAGGGATAGAACAGCAAACACTGATGGAATGGCATATCTTCAGCATTAATCTTGAGACTTATATAAAAACGTAATGAAAGCTTATACATCTAGTTAACCAGTGTTGTAGTCAAACTAAAATGGTGCTTTTCCAGATCAGTCATAGATACTGTAATGTTTATTTGCAGAGAGTATGAAACAAATTCCATATATTTAACAAGTGGTGTCTCTTCATATGACAGATAATAGAAGTCATTCTTTCATTTATTCTTTCATTAATTCATTCAGTCATTTTATGTGCAAGCAGATGTCATTCATATAACTTCAGATTATGAAACTTACTTTAATAAAAAAACAGTATTTAATGTGACATTCTACAGGAATTTTCCCAGAAAGATAATGTCAGAGATGTTGCAGAGGTTTAGCAATCCCCTGTATCGGTTAAACTGAAAATGATGGCTGTTTCAGCAGTGGTCCCGCCACCAACTTTACTCACTGTATTGTCACTCTGTACTTACATCAGTACACATACACACGAACAATTAGAACTTGCTATATTAGTGGTCGCACAACCAACTGTAGTTAATGTGCTATCATCCTATACTTATAAATGGACACACACACACACACACACACACACACACACACACACACACACACACACACACACACACACACACACACTCAAATATATCAAAAAGCATGAAAAGCAGACCACAAATTTCAACATTTCAATGCCATAGTATGAAAATATAATTGTTTCTTAACAAGGTAAGTTGGCTGTTCCACGGACCATTATCAGCCACGCCCAGGCCACAAAAGCAAGGATTAACAAAATATCTACATAACAGATAGTCTTGCAGAGACAATAAGCCACGGTGCATGGGGAGGTATAAGTCTACTATTTACCACGTGGAGGTGAAGGGAGAACAAATAAACTCTGTGCAGACAATGCCTGGAAATCAGGACTGATAAATAAATCCCAGAACTAAAGAGCCAAGAGTTTCATTGTGCCATTATGCAAAATTAAATGCTGCCACATTCAGATGATGTTTGAACAAATGTCCACAGCAGCAGTTATGCTTATTATTTGATATTAATTTCATGACTCCTCTTACAAATGCACAGAAATTGTTGTCATATATTAGCTCATGGCATAGGCTTCCGTTATTTCATTCGGGTAGATGTCCTTGCTCATGGGATGTTTAATTCTTTTGTAGCTGTGTGGAATCTGTAATATCTAGGCTCCCCATTCTATAGCATCTCTTTGACAAGTTTGCTGAGGAAAAAATGGTAATCTGATAGGTGATGCAATATGGAAAGTGAATATACGGCCTCAGAGAATAAGTTACATATTCTGTTAAACAGATTAAATCTCCCATACTTTCTAGATGAATAAATTAATAGCTTCAAGGGCTGAGGTATTTTTCTAGTTTAATTCATATGCATTTTCAGATTGTTGCTTTCCTTTATGTTTACATTAACATCTGCTTGACATCAGTCCATCCTTCACTCTGAGAATATGCCTCCGTTAATGCAAGAAATTTGGAAATGTCTACATTTAAGTCAGTGCCAAAAAAATGCTTTTCTCTCTGATCATTGATCTCTGGCATTTTTGTTCTTAAACAAAAATTTGATTTTTGCTTTAATGTCTTTACTGTAAGACCCAGAGCTTCACAATGAAGAAAGATGTAGGTTAAATCTTAAGACAACATTATATCAAATCACTAAGTATTTTGTTTACTAGAGTTAGGGTTTGCAGTTTATTCCTAACCTGTCATCACTGTATTAATGAGTTATCTATGGCTACTGCAGGGTTTGTAAAATACACATATCATAAACTGTGTAGATATTTTTAATTATGTACAATACTGCTACATCATCAGTACTGCGATGGTGGTGCTGCGGTAGCGTTGTCACCTCACAGTAAGACATTGTCTTGTTCGATTCTTCGTCTTCTGTGTGGAGACATGTATGAATGGGCATACCTTTGTTGAAGGTTGTGCGTCAGGGCTGGCAACTCGGCATGTAAAAATCTACTGCCAATCATTAGTGGACCGGAGTTCCGCTGTGGCGACCCCTAACCGGGAAAAGCCGAAAGACCCAACAACAACAACTGCTACATCATCATTAGCTTGTCTATGTCACCAAAACCAATTAATATTCCTCTAATCCTGCCATATGTATGCTACTTCATAAAAAGCATAGTAAAAGTTTACTCATTCTATACACAAAAAATAGACACCACACAAAATACCCTACATCAACTAAATGAACACCCTGAATGTAAAACTAACTAAAAACATTTAAATAAATTAAATAAATAAAATAAACATGTACCATATTTTCCACTTGCTACAAAGTAAAAATATGCAATTTTATATGGGGTACACACAAAAAAGTTATACTAGGTCCACCATGTACATAGTGGTTTGCAAATCTAAAGCTACATTTAGTATATCTGGAAACTGATGAAAAACCCCACAAAAACACAAGTTTAGATTCACAGACTTTTGCCATTTTGTACAGCTGGTAGTACCAAGAGAGTTGTTGGTACTACCATCAGAAGGCCATTCACAATCCAATATTTACTGCATGTAAATGACATAAAAGTTGATGCTACTGAAGACAAACATGAAAATGAGCCCGTAATAATTTATGGATGTGTTAGACTTCTGCCTGTTAAATGACATGGTGGTGGCCAACACATTGCTTACAAAGAGAGATTGTCACACCGTCACTTAGAAGAGTGGCTAATGTGCAACTTATTTAGACATTTCCATAGTAAGGAAATGGCATTGAGGTAGAATTAGAGACTGCAAAGCATACCTCTCAACCTCTTAGCATAAGGAATATGGACAGACCCAAAAATAATGGAGGACAGAGGCTCAAAAATAGGGGCAAATTTTAAAATTTGTTATTATAAACTTACAAAGAAAAAAACAGTCACAGCAATGTACTGATAAACTGATGTAATATGAAATGCTCTCAGGTAACACAGACCCTTCCTCAAGTGCTAACATTAATACAAAAAGTCACACAAACAGTAACTACAATAACACACACAGTCAATAAAAAAATATATATTCAATTAATTAAAACATTCAAGCAGTATTTAAAGGTATAACACAGATTATCTCAGACTTGCCTGTTTTGACCTAAATGTTGTTGTTGTTGTGTCTTTTGGCTTTTCCCGATTAGGGGTCACCACAGCAGATCTCCAGTCCGCTAATGATTGGCAGTATTTTTTTACATGCCGAGTTGCCGGCCCTGACACCCAAACTTCTACGAAGGTATGCCCATTCATCATGTCTCCACACAGAAGACGCTCTAGCTGAGACTCAGACAGGACAACATCTTACTGTGAGGCAACCTAAATACAGGTTTTAATATAACAATTTGATTTATACCAGGTAAAGGGTCAGCCTGAAGCTGTAAAAAACATTTATATTCCGTAACTTCAAATTTTATTAGTTATATTACCTCTCCTAATAGTTCTATTTATGATCTCTATAACCCTAAAACTAAATGTATGTGAAGAACCACCCTTGTGAATATGCTTAGCTAAAGAATTGGTTAATATACCCCTCCTAATGTCAGAATTATGTTCAATAATTCTGTCCTTTAGGCATTGTACCGACTTCCCAACATAAAAACGAGGACATACTTTACATGTAGCAAGATATACTGTACAACAAAACTGGTGTTTACAAGTTGCAAAACATTTAAATTATAAATCTTATTAGTTAAAAGATGTAAAAAGGTTGAGTCCTGTTCAATAAAACTATTTTATAAGTTTTCTTATAAACTGAGAAGTTACTAGAATTAAAAAAAAGTTTTCTATTAGCATGCATTTTCTGGAGGATAAGGAGTCTGAGGCTCAAATGGCTGTCATTATTTACTGACTTCAGTCTTCACTGATTTTCCAGAAAACCACATATTTTATGAGGAACGGACAAAAAAAAAAATTGGGCATTCTGCAAAAATCTGGACAGTTGGTACATATGTTGCAAAGTCAGCAGTAATGAAACAGTCTGCCGATACCATAAACTACTGAGTGGCTACAATCAGTGGTCAGAGATGTTCTAAGGTCAATGAAGACTTGGGTAAAGACGTAGAATTAATCTGGAGTGAAAGTACAAAAATTCAAGGGAACAGACAGAAGAGGAAGTAGGCAGATTTGAAAAAGAATGTCAGTGTCTCAAAACAGCATGTGTGAAAACAACAGAACAGATAAACATTTGAGCTAGGAATGGAAATAAGATACATAACAAAAGGTGCTAGTGACATGCAGAAGTCCAAGACATTGTCAAAAGAAAGAATAAGTGCATGAAAAAGTGTGAGATAGAAAAAAAAAAAAAACAGGCCGAGATGGAACACTGGTTAGGTAACAGAGAGGCTAATAGAGCAGTAGCAATGGCAAAGAACACGGCATTAGAGGTACTCTACTAGTATTTGGGACAATGAACCTCTATCAGGTTGCAAAGCAAAGGCAGAAAGGTAAAGGATCTCAAAGGCAGATGGAAAGAATACTTTCATCACCCTCAAATGAAGAAATCCTCGCCAACGTCATGCTGCCCCAGATGCAACCTATCATGAAAGAAGAGGGCGAGTCCACCTAAGAAGAAGAAGTAAAGAATATGCACTAAGGAAAATGAAATGATGGAAACAGAAGGCTTAGATGAAGTCACAACAGATATTATCAAGATGTTGGGTGAGTTGAGAGAAATGCTTCTAGTGGGTTCCCATAGCAATATGGAGAGAAATAAAATGATACAATCTGTTCCCACTGGCTCAGATTCGAAATACTGACACTCAAATAGTGAAATAAAATCTTCCTTTATTTAAATGTTAAGCACTTTCATCTAAAACACTTAGACTTCCTCAGAACAGTGTCTTTCAAACTCATTGGGTTTATATACATTTCATTAGCAATCTAATAATTAATTGCAATGTAAATTTAAAGTGTCAGTATGCCATTTTCTAAAATTCCTTTAAACAATTTCTTTAAAAAATGACCTTATAAAACCATCCTAAAACATAATAATACATTCAATTATCTCAATTTACCTAATAGATGTTAAAGTAAATCATTTTGATAATACAAATTCTATTCATTGGGTATTGTATGCTACTAAACCAACAAGTCTGTCTATCCCATATTTACCAGAATTGGCTTGACTGATATATGGTCATTCAAACCTGGCTGAGTTGATGCATTTAATTTAATTTGCCATCTTGTTTCTAACTCGCCCAGTTTTTTACTAATGTTCCCACCCCTGGGATTCACTGTAGCAATATCTAAAATACCAAAATAAAACATACTACAACTATTACTTTCTACTAAGTGTCTCCATAGGGCATTTTTGGTGTCTTTTTTCTTTATACAATAATAATGATCATATATTCTTTCCCTAAGACTTCTGTCAGTCTTCCCTACGTAGTAACTAGGACACTTTGAACATTTGGCTAGATAAACTATATGGGACGTTCTGCAATTACCTTTCCTAAACATTATCTCAGTACCAGTAACATCTTCCAATTTAATACTATTCTCTGTAAAAATATACCTGCACTGATTGCAGGTACCACATCTTGTTGTGCCTTTCAAGTCTCTTTCTCTTTTACTGGTATGAATTTTCCTTTCCAATTCAATTTTCATGTTACACCCATTCCTGGATACAAATCTAGGTGTTTCCCCCACTATATCCACAATTCTTCTGTCCATTTTTAATATGTTCCAATTGTTGGTAATAATATTTTTAATATTTAAGGTCCATGGTGTATGTTGTAGTATACAGGCTCTGGTATAATCTGTATGGTTCTCACTATCAGTTACTTCCATGTTGTTCACCTTTACTAAGGGCCCTTTGCCTAACAAGGGTACGTATTTTTTACCCCATTCCTTCTCTACATAGCTGGTTACATCTTTAACCAACCATCTGGGGTATCCCCTTTGAATAAACATGTCCCCTATAAATTGTAGTTCCATAACCAGATCTTTATATTCAGATGTCATCCTGGCGGCCCTGATACATTGCCCCTTAATTATACTCTTTTATTGTGTCATAGGATGACAACTAGTAAATTCTAAATATCCATTACTAAACGTCTCTTTCCTATATATTTTAGTTCTTATTTTTCCTTCGTCCACTACAATTAATGTATCTAAAAAGGACATAGAATGAGAATCCACACTAAAAGTAAATTTCAAGTCATTGCTCCTTGAATTCAAATAACCCTTAAATAGTTCTTATTCTTCTCTATTACTTTTCCAAATCAAAAAAAATGTCATCCAGAAATCGGTAATAACAAGATATTTCATGAAACCACTTACTTTTAAATATATGTTCATCTTCCCAATCATATAAATATAGATTGGCAAAAATGGGGGCACAGGCTGCCCCCATTGCCACTCCTTTTGTTTGAATGTAATATTCCCCTTCAAACATGATGTAATTATGTTTCAAAATCAATTCCATAAATTCCACAACAAGTTCTATCTTGTCACTTGAAAAGTTACTTAATTTTTTCATACAATTTTCTAACCTGAGCAGTCCATCCCCCTTTGGTATGTTAGAAACCAAGTCTACCACGTCTATGGTAACTAGTAATGCTCCAGGGGTTAACATATCATTCCTGAGCCTTCCCAAAAAGTCCCAGGAGTCTATAATAATATGCTTAATGGACATGTATAGTGGTTTTAACCACACATCTACAACTTTTCCAAAATTGAAGGTTTTTGATTTGTTGCCCGAAATTATATTAACTTCATTTTTGGATGAAACATTGTAATTACCTGAATTTAATAAGATTCCATTGATTTTGTTCTTATATTCTTCTTGATCGAAAAGAACCACCCCTCCCCCCTTATCGGGTTTCATTATCCTTGTCTTGTTATTTGATTGTATCAATGGAATCTTATTAAATTCAGGTAATTACAATGTTTCATCCAAAAATGAAGTTAATATTGGTTATAACAAAATCAGTTTATATTTAGAAGACCTACTGATAGCTGAAAGAATTAGTGGAGACTTATATGAATATTTGAAAGTTGAATCCCCCATTATAAGTACTATGGTAGGTATCCCTAAGATCCATAAGGACTTAGAGGACCCCCCCGTTTAGGCCTAAAATTTCGGGCAACAAATCAAAAACCTTCAATTTTGGAAAAGTTGTAGATGTGTGGTTAAAACCACTATACATGTCCATTAAGCATATTATTATAGACTCCTGGGACTTTTTGGGAAGGCTCAGGAATGATATGTTAACCCCTGGAGCATTACTAGTTACCATAGACATGGTAGACTTGTTTTCTAACATACCACAGGGGGGTGGACTGCTCAGGTTAGAAAATTGCATGAAAAAATTAAGTAACTTTTCAAGTGACAAGATAGAACTTGTTGTGGAATTTATGGAATTGATTTTGAAACATAATTACATCATGTTTGAAGGGGAATATTACATTCAAACAAAAGGAGTGGCAATGGGGACAGCCTGTGCCCCCATTTTTGCCAATCTATATTTATATGATTGGGAAGATGAACATATATTTAAAAGTAAGTGGTTTCATGAGATATCTTGTTATTACCGATTTCTGGATGACATTTTTTTTGATTTGGAAAAGTAATAGAGAAGAATAAGAACTATTTAAGGGTTATTTGAATTCAAGGAGCAATGACTTGAAATTTACTTTTAGTGTGGACTCTCATTCTATGTCCTTTTTAGATACATTAATTGTAGTGGACGAAGGAAAAATAAGAATTAAAATATATAGGAAAGAGACGTTTAGTAATGGATATTTAGAATTTACTAGTTGTCATCCTATGACACAAAAAAAGAGTATAATTAAGGGGCAATGTATCAGGGCCGCCAGAATGACATCTGAATATAAAGATCTGGTTATGGAACTACAATTTATAGGGGACATGTTTATTCAAAGGGGATACCCCAGATGGTTGGTTAAAGATGTAACCAGCTATGTAGAGAAGGAATGGGGTAAAAGATATGTACCTTTGTTAGGCAAAGGGCCCTTAGTAAAGGTGAACAACATGGAAGTAACTGATAGTGAGAACCATACAGATTATACCAGAGCCTGTATATTACAACATACACCATGGACCTGAAATATTAAAAATATTATTACCAACAATTGGAACATATTAAAAATGGACAGATGAATTGTGGATATAGTGGGGGAAACACCTAGATTTGTATCCAGGAATGGGTGTAACATGAAAATTGAATTGGAAAGGAAAATTCATACCAGTAAAAGAGAAAGAGATGTGAAAGGCACAACAAGATGTGGTACCTGCAATCAGTGCAGGTATATTTTTACAGAGAATAGTATTAAATTGGAAGATGTTACTGGTACTGAGATAATGTTTAGGAAAGGTAATTGCAGAACATCCCATATAGTTTATCTAGTCAAATGTTCAAAGTGTCCTAGTTACTACGTAGGGAAGACTGACAGAAGTTTTAGGGAAAGAATATATGATCATTATTATTGTATAAAGAAAAAAAGACACCAAAAATGCCCTATGGAGACACTTAGTAGAAAGTAATAGTTGTAGTATGTTTTATTTTGGTATTTTAGATATTGCTACAGTGAATCCCAGGGGTGGGAACATTAGTAAAAAATTTGGCGAGTTAGAAACAAGATGGCAAATTAAATTAAATGCATCAACTCAGCCAGGTTTGAATGACCATATATCAGTTAAGCCAATTTTGTTAAATATGGGATAGACTGACTTGTTGGTTTAGTAGCATACAATACCCAATGAATAGAATTTGTATTATTAAAATGATTTACTTTAACATCTATTAGGTAAATTGGGACAATTGAAGTTATTATTATGTTTTAGGATGGTTTTATAAGGTCATTTTTTTAAAGAAATTGTTTAAAGGAATTTTAGAAAATGGCATACTGGCACTTTAAATTTACATTGCAATTAATTATTAGATTGCTGATGAAATGTATATAAACCCAATGAGTTTGAAAGACACTGTTCTGAGGAAGTTTAAGTGTTTTAGATGAAAGCGCTTAACATTTAAATAAAGGAAGATTTTATTTCACTATTTGAGTATCAGTATTTCGAATCTGAGCCAGTGGGAACAGATTGTATCATTTGGTTATTGAGTTGACTGTTTCCAGACTTTTTCATCTTCTAAATATGGAGAGAAAGATGTATCCTAGATGACCAGAGAATAAGTGTTCTAGTGCTATTGAAAAGCAACATTCATAATTGTGGGCAGTAGAGCAGTACTGAGGAATCAAACTCCTGTCAAACTGCATAAAAGTGCTGGAAGAGTGACTTTTAAATGAATGAATAAGTAGAGTAGAAGAAAGTAAGACAGGTGATAAGCAGTTTGGATTTAGATTAGGATGCAGCACAACTGACCTGATGTTTGCAGTCAGACAGATAAAGAAGAAGAAGTCAAATGTGAGAAATGAGTCCAACCAGGCATTCCAAGAGTTGGAGAAAGGTTATGAAAGGGTCCTAAGTAAGTTAATTTTGGCATTTCTCCAATAAACAAATCCCTGGAAGCATTGGTAAAAGTAGTACAAGCTACGTATAAGGACCTAATGACATAAGTACAAAGAATGTTCAGACTCATAGAGATCTTCTCAGTGTGAGTGAAGATGCATCAGGATTCAGCTCTAAGCCCACTGCCATTCATACCAGTGATGGACCACATCAGCAAACATATTGGAGAGGACAGATCAACAAAGCTGCTGTATGTTGATGATGTGTCATTACAAGCAGACTCTGATCAGCAAATGCTAGGGTAGTGGAATACAGAACTAAAGATATATGGTATGAAACTGAATACAGAGGAGAATGCTGTCATGGCAGCAAATGGGGGAATCAGAAGAAGCTGAAAAATGAGACAGACGCTAAAATAGTGGAACAGGTTATCAGACTGACATTTCTGGCAATGGTGACTGATGAGTAGTTTGTATGAGGTGTTCAAAGCTAGAATCAGAGGGCCTACAGCTAACTGACATAGAATCTTAATAGCAGTGTATGACAGAAGAATGTCAAAGAAGCTGAGGTCTACAAAACAGTGATATGACCAGTACTTCTGCATGGTGTAGTAAAGGAAGATCAATTCTGGAAGTTAGAGGTGATGAAGATGAAGTGCCAGAGATGGCTTGTAGGATGTAAACTGTGAGACAGATTGTGAAATAATAACATCAAAGCAGAAGGCAAAGTAGCTCCAATTTCAGAAAATGTCACAGAGAACAGAATATGGTGGATTGGGCACATGTGAAGAAAGGCAGAAAATGATTTAGTAAGGAAGATTTGGTAGTGACAGGATGAAGGAAAGAGGAAATGATGTCCAGCAAAAAGATGGATTGCAAGACAGAAGACCTATGACTGGCATGACTGCCAAAGAAGTTAGGACAGCGACACTGAACTGAGAGGCATGGAGACAGTTGACATGACACAAATCTGATATAGAAAAATGGGAAAACAGTGTTGATTATGATGATTCTGCATTGCAAGTAATATTACATCCCTACTTGAGATATAGTTCATAATTCCTGTCCACCACCTTAACATCACTGCAAAAATGGAATAGAATACTGCCCATGCTAAGGCATGTACTGTCATGGAGCATATGTCCTCATTCCTGTCCATATTCCAGTGCAACCTTGATCTATGAATGGGAAACAGAAAATTTACCTCAGCCTCGGGATTGCCCCTGTACTACTAATAGACAAGGTCAGCTCCCAAGTGCTTTATCCCATGCATGGGTCCCCTCAGATTATATTTGGTATGAGCCTAGTTATTCTCATTAGGGGTAATCTATAATTATCAACCGAGCAATGGCTAAGGCCATTCTATACCAAAATCAGATAGGTTACTTTGAGTACAAAAAAGAAAAATGGCTAGGCTTACAATGGCTTGCAAGGGCATCTAGCCTAGTAGTTACCTATGAGCTTATGAAAGGATATTATGACTGCGTAGACAGATTGTAAAGGCATTGCACTGCATTCCTAAGACACTTTGCAGACTTTTGTGGTACATGCCATGAACACAGCGTGATGATTTGGAAACAAGACAAGCAGCTGAAGAACATGTAGACAGTTTACATTGTGCAACACAGAGCAGCAGATGCAAGAAAGGAGATGCATGATGGCTAAGAGGACAGATATACAAGGGTCAGTCAGGAGACAATGGGTGCAGTACATGAGAGCATGATCACAGCATCAATAGTTTTTTAACATCTATAGATCAGGATAATCATAAATTCATGGCACAGAAGGAACATAATGTATTGTGTATTAGTGTCAGACTATACTGTCCAGTGCAAGGTGTTGTCACACTGTACAGACAGCGTGTAGTTGAAACAGAAGCTGGAGGATGCTGTGAATGACAGTCAACACTAGTTTTGCACAGCTGGCATGTTTAGCCACATTAACAGTAGACTGCAACACTACCTAGCTGGGGAAATAAAGTCACTGGAGGTGAGGGCATTAGCTTTGTCAACTGCATGGTTGAGGGGTGCTGGCAAGGACTAGCTCCTCCTGTGACAGGATTATGGTGCCATTGCACGACCACATCCTGTGGTTACTATTACATTCTGCATCAGGTATAGCCTCCCTAGTCGCAGTAATCTATCTACATTCAGGAACTCCTGTAAAACAAACTTTTTAGATTTTATTGACCTTTCTGAAAACGTTAAGTACATCCCAGCCCTAACCAAAAGACTTTATGATATACTCAGTCACTACATAGTGAAAACATTCCTCAACCATCGTGAATAACATAATACATACATTAAATGGCCAATCCAATGGGAATAATATAATTGACAAACTGTATAAAAAGAAGCATAAGCTCCTAGCACTATGTAAATCTTGTTCCCTCCCAGATTACAACACAAAATAAAAAAAATAGCAAAGAATTTAAGACTGCATGGAAGAACAACAAGCCAGCCTACAAGAGCAAGAAAGTTATCATCTCTAAAGCCACCCGTAATGCTTATTTTCCTATATACTCTATATACTGTTGTGCTCTGAACTCAGTATAAATGATAATACTCTCACTATTCCATTGCCCATAGCTAACATATTGTTTTAATAAACTCATGTCTCATTTCATAGGTTCATAGGTTCATACTAGGCTATCTGCCCTAGGGCATTTATAAGCCTAGCCAGAATGTGTTTGGCTTTCGCCACCCATTTTAAATTTATTTTGTTATGCCCTTTTTCGAGGTTAGTATACTGTGCCTCTGTCTAACAGTGACACAGAAGTGATACCCGGGGTAAACCTACGATCTCCCATCCACTCATCAAGATTCCTCTTGAAGAGAGTCAATGAGGGACTCTGCCTAACCTGGACTGGGATTTTATTCCAGAGTGAAGGGAGCCTCTGGGTTATGAATCTGTCCCTCCAGCATGTCCTATTTATTTCAGTGCTGAGGTTCAAGTCTCTCGAGCACGTAGCTCAATGGGATTTGGATTTTCTGAGGTGCAGCATGTCCATTAATTCCAGGTTGGACATGGCTTTATACGTCAGGCACAGATCGCCTCTGAACAGGCGGTATGCCACTGGGTAGAGCTGGAGTTTCTTTAACCGGGCAGCATATGGCATCTGTTTGAGCCCTTTGATCCTCTTGGTGTGGTACTTTTGGGGTCTTTCTAGTTGCTGCAGGTGTCTGGTAAGGTACATCCCAAAAGGGGCATTGTACTCAATTATGGGCCTGATGAGGGATGAGTAAAGAGGCATGATGACCTCCCCTGATCTAGATGTGAATCCCTTCATGATTAGGTGGGCTATATAAAATGTTTTTCTAACCACTTTGGCCATGTGGTTGTCAAATGAGAGATTGCTATCAACTTGGGTCCCCGGGTCCCTAATCACTTCTTCTGTACTTAATGGATTACCACCTATGTGGCAATTTGTGGGCACTTTGTTTTTGCCAAAGGGGATGACTATACACTTTTTGGCATTTAGCTTGAGGCCATGGCTCTGGCACCAGTTGTCTGTTTCTATGAGGCCCTTTTGGAGGATGCTTGTGTCAGCTGGAGAGTCAATTATGGTGCCCAGTTTGCAGCCATCTGCGAACTTGGTCAGCCACAGTCCTTCTGTGTTGGCCTGTACCTCCGAGAAATATATACCGAACAAGAGAGGTCCCAGGACTGAGCCTTGTGGGACACCACTTGTAACTGGTTTGGAGTCTGACATGGCTCCAGCAATTCTAACCATGTGGGTTCTGTCCTTGAGCCAGTTTGCAATCCATCTAGTGACATAGGGGTTTATATTTAAGCTGGTGAACTTATCTATAATGCCCGAGTGGGGTATTGTATCGAAGGCTTTTGTGAGGTCCAGGTAGGCTGTGTGGACCTCCTTCCCCTCGTCAATGGCCTTGGTGACTGTTTCAAAGAAATCAACCAGGTTTAAGAGGCAGGATCTGCCCTTAACAAAGCCGAAATGGGTAGGATCCAGTGTCTGTAGGTCCCCAATATCTTTATTTATGAGGTCCATGATGATCCTTTCCATAGCTTTGCAGGCCAAGCTAGTCAGGCTTATGGGGCGATAGTTTCCAGGATCCGTTGAGGCACCACCTTTATGGAGAGGGACCACTGTTGCTGTACGCCACTCTTTGGGTACATATCCTGTAGTAAGGCTGAGATTGAACAGTAGTTTTATGTTTGGGTTTAGCTCTTCTTGGAGTTCATGTAGGACGCAGCCCGGGACACCGTCTGGTCCCATTGATACTGTGTTTTTTTGCTTTGGAGAGGGCGGCTTTTACCTGAGCATCTGAGATGTCAGGGGGGCAGCACTCTGCTGGGATAGATATTTGCCCTTTTGGTGGGGAGGGGGGGGAGTTTGCGCTGAACCAAATTACCAAATGTAATTACTGCCCCCCCCCCCCATAAAAGATCAGGTCAACTTCCATCCCTCTTAGTAATATTGTTGTCAACTGTCTTCTGCAGAACAAAATATAACTCGTCCATTAGAACAGAAAACATACTCAGCTGCTTGATGGGGTAACTATAGACCCATTAGTTTCAGTGGCCTTACTTATAACTTCTAAACCATTGTTAGCTAAGCCTACAATGGTTGACATAAGTCTTAGTTTAGTGTGATCTGTGCTGACTAGATGTACCAGAGTTTGAGACCTTCTGTGATAAGAATGTTGTGGCCATGCTGGAGTTTGCTTGTGAGGGATCCTAGGGTCATGTCCAAGAGTCACGTCTGCTGACAATAAAGAGTGATAGGTCATATTATATCCCGTGAAATGTACTACTTTTGTTTATGCACTGTAAACAGTCCCACAGTCATATTCACCCCACTCATGTTCATCAATTATGTGGACAGTATCTCATCCACAGATAACTCCACCACAGGTAGTGGGTACAGTAGTATTCATTATTGTTCTGATTGAGGTGCTAATGGAAACAGTGCACACCACCATGGCCTTCATCAGTCAGTTCATTTAATTGTGTCTGTACCTATTGTCATTACAGAGCTGAGGGAGCTGTATAGCAGACTGATTAGCAACAGTCTCTGCCTGGAGAACAGAACTGCTCACCTGTTGAATGATTTCAGGTGTTTCTTGCACACTTCCTCAATGTGGGAGGTATGACAGTTGTCTGATAGCACTGTGCTGCTGGCCTGTGGTGGGTATGGTGAGTTTGTCTATATGGGAGGCAGTGTGCTTGCTAAAGCTACTAAAAAAGACAGTACATCTGGGATTTTCTTTTACATTCTTCTGGGGTTACTGTGTATTTACCCACAGCTATAGTGGCCTCTGTACCTATAGTTGTCCATACACCCTTTGAAATGGTGCCTCTTCACATGAGATTGACTAAGATATGGCTGCTGCATTCTCTGACTATGACCCATATATCTCATCATGCTTGTCAGATGCAGTGCTAATATCAGCCCTGTGTTCTTCATCCAACTATTGCCCATTACCCCTGTACTATGTGAATATCTAAGAGATACAAGTCCACAGTTACTCCAGTCAGATAAGCCAACATAGTACCGCTGTGTTAAGCAGGCATAATATGGACCAACAGCAAACAGGTTTTATGCATTTAACACATACCTTGATGGGCAGTAAGTTCCTAGTGCAGACCAAAGATGACAAATGTGAGAAATGTGCACATGGTAAAGTGCTTAAACTATACTCAGCAACATACAGTAACAGTGCAGGTCAACCAAACTAGGTAAAACTAATGTGATGCATCACCAGCAGAGGCACTTATGGGGTGCTAATGTGATGCATCACCAGCAGAGGCACTTATGGGGTGGGCCAGTCTTGTGACAAAGTCCAGGGCTCCTCCAGGAAATTATACAAACAGCAAAAACAGATCCTGTTATTAAAATATATTTAACTAGGGAACAAATGTTCTAAAATCTTTAACTGACTATTCATTATAACTTCCAGAACTTCATATTATATACATCCTCCTATAATTTCACTGTCCTGATTGCATGGATATTCTGGCTAAACTATTTAAGAGAGTACAATCTATCTCACCTGGTTCTGGGTCAGTATCCTTCTGGATAACTTTAAATACTTTTCTAACTAATTTCCTAGCAAACTAGGGCTTTCAGAGAAAAGAACTCTCAGTGTAAAGGATATATCTCCAGAATGTTGATCATTTGTGCCAATACCAGAAAAATGTTCTGATAAGTATTTCACAGGTTTACTATCATCATTAGTGTCTTTATTCAAAACACATATCCAAGTACCACCTGCATGGCCCTTGTGATATCTCATAATATGTCTAAAGAACATTTTCCTATTGTCCTCAATGCATTCATTTAATGTACACTCATAACTCATTTTTTCACTTCTTATTTTCTTTTTACTCTGAACACAGATATTTAATGCTAAAATAATTCTCTCTTTTGTTCTTTATTTCTTTAATTTATAATACCTCTTCCTTTGATTAACAATTTATAACATATGTTCATAAGTTCATAAGAGGTTTTTTTTTCTCAAAAATCTTTTTATTGATTTATAAAGTATAACATAACAAACAAACATCAAAACATTATGAATATTATCATATAGGAGTTGATTAAAGTTATATACCTTGTAAAAATGCATTACAACTCATGAAGGTGAGAGCAAACAACATACAACAAATATGCAATATATACAATTGGCAACCAAGAATCAAAATATGAAATGAGACTATAGTCAATATGAGAAAGTGAATTATGAAGGTAAATAAATCCTGAATATGTATCGTGGCTATGAATTTGAAAACTATTAGTCATTATTGATAATGTAGAGGACCTTCTCTAAAGCTTTATTATTTAAAACCCTTTTCCTAGGACTTTTCCACATAGTTTTATGTGCGGAAATGTACATGTATGCCATTGATCTAAAGGCATTCCAATTTAATTTAGTGCGATCAAGCCAATTTTTGGTAATGTACAGTTTTATAAGAGAGCAAATAAATACGAGCACATAAGTATCCAATTTAGAAGATGTATTATAGGTAAATGTAGGATTGCAATTTCCCATGATAAGGTGGATTTGTGATATCCCATTTTCTGTAACCTTACTTTCAAGGAAGTCCAAAGTTTGTGTGAGAAGTGGCAATACCAAAGAATATGTAAAAGGTCAGCTTTGGGAAAGGAGCAACAAGGGCAAGAAGGAGACTTGCTCGCATCAAACTTATTAAGTTTGGAAGGAGTATAATACGCATTATTATTTATCATCAATTGAGTATATACCAATTTCTTGAAGGGGGAGTATTCCAAGGTGTTTCTAATGGCCAAGGATTTTTGGTTTTCTGTAAATTGAGGATTGTGTTTATCCCAGAAGCTCGAAAAAAGACATGACGATTCTTGTATTAATTTAGATAATAAGTTATAAGATTTTGACAACATTTTCTCAGGTAATAATAATGTTTTGATTATCGTTTCTAAATTATTAAGATCCTGTTCTCTTGGCTTAGTAAAATCGGAATTGTTTATAGCCACATCCCTTATTTGACATAGTATTATAGTATATTTACAGTTGACATTTAGAGCCTTTTGTAGATCAGCCAAGGACAAGTCTTTATATTTCAGAAGTGTCCAAACCTTCAAATTTATTATAAGGGGATAATTTCTAAGGTTAAATGGTATATTATCCAGCTTAAAATTGGGATTCAGGTGAATTGGTTGAAGTAAATGTAAAATATTGTCCATCTTGATAAGTTTTAATAACTCCTGAAATGCTTTGATCTTATGTTTTAAAAAATTCGAGATTTTGAGAGTACTCATGATATCCGTAGAGATGAATGGAATGGCAGCAGAGTTTATGTTTTTGGATATAATATAATGATGCCATATCCTAACCCAATTTGATGAGTTATTGTAGTGAATATTATTCATTTTAGAAATGGACAGAAGTTTATTTGCCAAAACAATTAAGTAGTAGAGAAATAAGTTTGGCAAACCTAAACCTCCCTTATCTTTAGAAGTTGATAATTTAGAATAAGAGATCCTAACTGCCTTAGGAAACCACAAACATTTAGCTAGTTCTTTATTAACTTTGTCAAAGAAAGATTTAGGAATTATTTGACCTGAAGAGTTAAATTGGTACAAAAATTTAGGAAGGACATTCATTTTGATTATGGCCGCTTTTGATAGAAGTGATAAATTCAAAAGTTCCCATCTACGCATATCCAGCATTATAGACAACCATATTTTATATAAGTTATTTTGAAATGAAGATAAGCTATTATGTTCCATATGAATACCTAGATATTTAACCCCATACGTGATATGGAAATAAGAATCAGGGAATAAGTAAGATTTGTGCGCCAAATGATTCAAAGGGAAAATATGAGTCTTTTGAGAATTAATGTGATAGTCCGACGCAAGTGAAAATTTCTCAATAGAATTCATTATTTTTTTAAAATCTGAGATAGGAGTTTGAAAGAATATAACTAAATCATCCGCAAAGGCTGAGAAAAATAAATTAGTGTTGAAAATCCTAGGAATCTTGTGGAATGTATTTTGTGATATATATAAAAGTAAAGGTTCCAAATACAAGTTAAAAAGAAAGGGAGATAAAGGACAACCCTGCCTCGTACCATTAGTCATCTTTATAGGAGTTGAAGTGATTCCGTTAATATACAGTCTAGTAAAGGATCCTTTGTATAGAGTTTTGATAGAATTTATAAATGTAATGGGGAAATTAAAACAGGACATAGTCTGAAAAAGGAAATCCCAACTCACTCTATCAAAAGCATTTGATGCATCAAGGATCAATGCATATAATGGGTTGTTGTCATGTTTTGTAAGATGTATAATGGAATCCAAAGTCAGGGTATTGTCCCAAACATGTCTGTGGGACATAAAACCTGTCTGGTCTGGTGAAATTATTGATGGTAGGACATTCTTCAATCTATTAGCAAGAATAGAAGACAGAATCTTGATATCTACATTGATTAATGAAATTGGCCTATAATTGCGGGGATCTGTTTTATCTTTATTATTTTTCAGGATTAGTATAGTTCTTGAAGTATTCCAGTGGAGATCAGATATGTCATTTATTTTTATATAATTATACACTTTAAGAAGAAAGGGAGCAATTACTGATTTGAAAGATTTAAAAAAATTAGGTGTAAATCCGTCAGGGCCCGGGGATTTGCCAATTTTTAGCCTATCAATTGACTCCATGATTTCTAAGAGAGTAAGAGGAGCTGAAAGAATATTTTGCTGATTTACATTTAAAATAGGAAATATTATGGAACTTAAAAAGCTATTTATATAACTATTTTCTATAGAAGTAGAAGTTTTGGAATATAACTCTGTGTAAATTAATGAAAAGAGTTGCAAAACTTCCTTGACCGTGTTATATATTTGCTTTTTGTATTGTATGGGCGATATTTTAGATCTATCAAAGTTTTTTTTAATTATTCTTGCTAAGGTTTTGGAAGGAATTTGAGCCCATTCTGAGTAATTTATTAATAATCTTTGCTCTAGTATTGAGAGGTTGTTTTGGTGTAATAAGATAAGTTCTTTTTGATAATCTATAATCTGCTTGTGATATGAGGGGTCCGGATTTAACCTATATTGGTTTTCAAGGGACTGGATTTTTTGTTTTAGAAAATTTTCTTTACTATTAAATTGCTTTTTAAGATATGCAGCCTTACAAATAAACATTCCACTTAACCTCGCTTTGCATGCCGCCCATTGTATATCATAGGGGATATCTGCTGAATCTAAATTATTTTCCATATCCTGAATTATTTCTATACACAATTTACTAATTTCTTCATTAGAAAGCAAGTTATTGTTTAATGTCCAGCTATTCCTTTTGAGATTATGACTAGGATTAAAATTTAGATTTAATTTTACTAAGATTCTAGAGTGATCAGAGAGAAATCTGGGCTCAGTAATAAAATTCATTAACAAATGTGAAAGAGAATTAGATATAAGAAAGAAATCCAACCTAGACCATGAATGATAGCATTTAGAATAATAGGTGAAAATATCCTTTTTATTTGAGCATTTAGTGAGTTGTAAAGGGTCTATAAGATTATACTCCAATATTAAGTCTTCTAGAGCAAAGGATGCTTGTTGATTATGTGCAGAGGAACAGCTTGTATGATCTATATCTGGGTTAATTACTGCATTCCAGTCCCCACCTAATATAACAAAGTGATCTTTGTAGGAAGAAAGGATATTGTAAATCTGTAAAATAAAAATATGTTGATTACTACAAGGGCCATAAAGATTTAGTACCAACAGTGGTTTATCCAAATGTTGCATGGTAGAAGTAAAGTAGCACCATCTACCTTCCTTATCAAATTTTTCTTCCATGATAATTCCCTGAAATTTTTGTTTGATTATGATAGCCACCCCCCTTGAATTAGAAGTATCCCCTGACGCTATTATTTTTTTGATCCACTTTTTATTTCTTACTTTATCCCAGTTAACTCTAGGTATATGTGTTTCTTGCAAAAAACATATGTTGGCTTGCGATTTGAATATTAAATGATGTATTAAGGATTTCTTGTCTTTGTTTTGGAGTCCCCTTACATTCCAAGAATCAATTATTAATAAATTAGACATGTACTTATTAGAGGTCTGTTAAAAGAAAAGCTAAAATTTAAATTATTTGTGTATAAATAAGGAATAAGTAAGAAGAATAAACAAAATTTAGTCTCAACATGACAATTATAGCCTATAAGTGTATATTTCAATATAGAATTGACCCTAATCTCATAACCTTCCCTCTTCCCTAACCCAGTGCCTACCCACCTAAACTTATCTACAGAGGGAGAATAGAAAAACCTATATATACATTGTAAAAATTTCGTTACCAAAGTCACAGAAATATAGGAAGAGATTTTAAGTAAAGTCAAATATCCTTTCAGGGGTCTTTACTTCCTGAAGGAGTTCTTATTTGGAAAAAAAAAATCCAAATTCTCAGTTGGGTGATCTCCACTTATTACTATTAACTACTTTGGGAAATCAGTGTTTCTTCAAATGAGCACCCATTATTAATATGAAACAATTTATTCTATTCTATTCTCTTCTATTTTTTTGTGTGAAAGAGGAGTGCTACATTGTTACAGCTCATTAAATCACCACATTCCATTCCATTAAAAAGATGGAATTGAAATAAGCTGTTTTATCAACTAATAGGAAGTAGAGTAAAGCTACAGTACTCCTGAAACCAGCTCAAAACTCATATTTAGCATTAATAAAATTAATGATATGCTTTAAAAATATTACTTTTTTAAAATCAATATACAGAGAAAGATTTGGCTAGCACAACCATTTAAATATAATAGTATGTTATAACAAATCATTTCAATTACATTTGCAGCATAGCAGCAACCGACATGACTGAAAATTATTACTGGCTAATTTTTTTTTAGTTTGCACATATCCCTTCTGTAAATAAAATGATTTTACAGCAAATGCAAAGTTTATGCCCTTAGCCCTTTGATGCATCTAACAGTTATGTCCAGTTTGCTTCTCTATGTAAAATACATTCATAACATTTCTCCCTAAAATACTTTTATTCAGTATCTTTAAAGTATCAAATCTAAAACAGCATATAAGATGATGTTATAAACTACGTTTATTCAAACCATTGAAGATGCTGCTCTTCCTTAAATTTCTGAAAATGCTCCATAATGTAATAGCAAACATTATATCCTTTTTTGCATATAAGACTCAGTGCATAAGCACATATTAGCATATCCTGCAGAATCTGTACTTCTTTTATACTAATTATTTTTGAAGGAATCTTTACCAGAATCAGAGACCAATCCTGCCATACATTTTGTGTAATGACATATAGTACATTTTGACAATTAAAACCATCACTCCTGCACCTGAAATGAAAATTTGTGTTGTAAGTCATACACCCAGTGTAGATCAGAATGTAAAGTGTGTGTGTGCTATATTTTTAAGAAGAATGCGACACATGCAATCCCTGGTGCCATTTTGAAGGAGCAGCCAGAGAGAGATCATGCATGATCACAGTTGTTAGTTTGAATATAAGTTACTTAAGTTAGAGTCAGTAAGTCTTTATAGTGATGTGTTTGTATAAAATAAAGCTGCTTAAACAGAACCATGAAGACTCTTTGTTCATGTCCTAGACACAAAAGCAACAACCAGGATGCTTTTTTATTTTTATTTTTATTTTTAGGTTCCATACATCGCTATAAATACAATTAAGTTTACTGACAGCAATTTTGCCAGTTTTCTTGTTACATCACAATATGTTCCAATTGCTTATAGGTTCATAGGTAGGTACTAGGCTATCGGCCCAAGGGCCTATGTAAGCCTAACCAACAAGGTTCCCTGGCTTACACCACCCAAGAAAGTTATTATCCTCTGCCACTGTCGAGCAGAGACACAGAAGTGATCCCTGGGGTGTATTTTCTATTTCCCATCCACTCATCAAGACTTTTCTTGAAGAGTGCTAATGAAGAACTTTGCTTGACATAGATGGGTAGCCTGTCCCAGAGTATGGGAAGTCTCTAGGACAGGAACCTATCCCTCCAGCATGTCTTGTTTATTGCGGTGACAAGATTTAGGGCCCTAGAGCGTGTAGCTCAGAGGGATTGGGATTTCTTTAGGTGTAGCATGTCCAACAGCTCTGGGTTTGACATAGCTTTATATGTTAGGCAGAGATCACCTTGGAGTAGGCGATATGCTACAGAGTAAAGCTGGAGTTTTTTGAGATGGTCAGTGTAGGGCATCTGTGTGAGGCCAGTAATCCTCTTTGTGAGGTACTTCTGTGGCCTTTCCAGCTGCTGCAGATGTCTTGTGAGGTACATTCCAAAAAGGGTGTTGTACTCTATAATGGGTCTAATGAGTGTCGAGTAGAGGGGAACAAAGACTTCTTTTTTCCTGGATGAGAACCCTTTTATGATGAGGTGTGCCATGTAGAAGGACTTCCTGACTACTGTGGTAATGTGACTATCAAAGGTCAGATTACTGTCCACATGGGTCCCAAGGTTTCTTATCATATATTCAGTGTTAAGTATTCTGCTGTCTATGTAGTAGTTCATGGGTACAGAGTATTTACCAAAGGGGATGACAATACAATTTTTGGCACTGAGCTTGAGGCCATGGCTCTGACACCAGGCATCTGTCTCAGCGAGGCCCTTCTGTAGGATTTTCACATCATTTGGGGACTCAGCTATGGCTCCTAGTTTGCAGTCATCTGCGAACTTCATTAGTCAGAGGCCTTCTGTGTTAGCCTGTACTTAAGAGAAGTAGATACCAAACAGGAGAGGTCCCAGGACTGAACCCTGTGATACTCCACTTGACACTGGTTTGCGGTCAGATTTGGAGTCTGCAACTTTTACAGTATGGGTTCTGTCAGTGAGCCAGTTGGCAACCTATCTTGTGACATAGGGATTTATACCTAGTTTAGTGAGTTTAGCTATAATTCCAGAATGGGGGATGGTGTCTGAAGCCTTGGCGAGGTCAAAATAGGCTGTGTGAACCACCTTACCCTCATCTACAGCTTTGGTGACTGCCTCAAAGAAGTTGATCAGGTTCAGCAGGCATGATCTACCTTTCACAAACCTGAACTGGGTGGGATCCAGAGTTTGGAGGTTACCAATGTCTTTGTTTATGAGTTCCATGATGATACGTTCCATGGCCTTGCAGACCAGGCTCATCAGGCTAATAGGGTGATAGTTCCAGGGATCAGTGGTGGCTCCCCCTTTGTGGAGTGGGATAACTGTTGCTGTATGCCATTCAGTGGGCAAAAAGCCTGATGTGAGGCTATGACTGAACATAGTGATATTCATGATATTTTTTTCCCATCTGCCAGTATTGTAGAGGAAAATAAATTAATATTTGTTTTTTCTGCTGATGATCCATATTACAACTGTTAAAATTTTGAATGCTCCAGCAATTTCTAACCCACATTGTTCCTTTCATGGACATTTTTTTTCAAAATACACTGATGCCCTAGACTTAACCATATCCACAATGACCCCCTACCAATTATTCCCCTAATTCAATTCATGATCAATTTGTTCTACATAAAAATCTCTCCTTCTTGTCATGCTTACTGTAACCCAAATCTTTCCTTCCTTTCTTCGTACATATATCTTATTGAAGATATTTGTAATCACTGAGACTTATTTTGATCCAGTACTTAACAACTATAGGTATTGACACCATCTTCCATTCAACTCCTTATATTCCTATTATATTTCATGGAAATTAAGCATTCTTCACTCCATTATCCAACATAACTCCAAAAGCAGATGCTTTTATGTAAACGATAAGGCCAAAAAAGTGGGCCTTGTCAATTTGACATTATGTAGGCATCCATATCCTATCCAATATACTAGATACTGGAGATACTGACTGTATGGATCTCTTTTAGGAAGAGGACAATAACCAATGTGAAGAATTATGTAAGTTAGTCTGCACTGGAGGTAAATTGTCCTCATGGTAATGGGAAGCCAGTTAACTTTATTCTATAAGTCAAATGATGTTTTTTATGTCTGATAGAAGAGCAAATCTGAAAATGCTATTTTTGTTGATTTGTAGTTCATGAGTATTTTGGATTAAGTGCAAGCCTAGAAAAGAGAGACTATGCTCTAACTTTGGGTCTAGAACATGTTGGGCTATGGCTGTCCCTGCAGTAGGAGATAGTAGGATGGAGAAAGTAGCACAGTTTTAGTTGATTAAGACATTGGTGATTATTGTTTTCTGCATGAAAGGAGAAGTTGAGTGAAGGATCTAGAGTATAGTCAAGGTCTTTCTGCTGAGTACCATTTGGAATGAAATTTCCATTGTTTTCTACAAGAAGAAGATTAGGGCAAGTGGTTAATTTTTGAGGATTGGAGAAGCGCATATTATTATATTTTTTTTTAATATTGATTGCAAGTATGTTGCTCTTAAAATAGCCACGTGGTCAATTTATTGAAACTTGACTTAAGACTGAGTTGAAAAGATTTGATTGCTTAGCTGGGGTCTGTCATAAGAATGACATCACTGTACATTATTAGTTTTATATTTTGTATATCCAAAGTGATGCCATATATAAATATAGAGAAAAGTAGGGGTCCAATTACAGATCCTTGTGGTACACCAGTGTTTAGTTTTCCAAAATCAGAGAAAGTTTTACTTAAGTACATTAGGAATGCTCTGTATTTTAGTAGTTACAGAACCATTCAGTTTTCCAAAGTTCTTTTTTATGTTTTTGTAGTAAGAGAGAACGGTTCACTTTTTCAAATGCCCAAGTTAGACGGATAAATACTTTTGCAGAACTATGTATATTACTCATATTCTTATACAACATACTTGGAGATGTAAGTAGTGCCATCGTGATAATGAATGATATTTTAGCCATGACATTGGTAACAAAGGAGCCTATAATTGTTAATATGGATTAAGAGTTGCTTATACAGTAGTTTGTCAAAGAGTTTTGTTATGGGCCACAGGTTAAACATGGGGCTGACGTCCCTGTGACCAGAGGGCTTTGGGATTTTGCATGGGGGAATAATGATGAAATGCTTGAAAGCATGACATATTTTCCCAGTAAGTGAAAATTTGAATTTATTGGTGAGAGCTTTAGCAATTTTTCAGCCAGGGGTTTTAGGAATTTGGGGTGCAATTTGAAAATGAAGTGCCAGATGATTTTAATTTCAAGTGATTCTGTACTTTTGTTTGACAGTGTTGGCTGAGAAGTGGAATAGGGCTGCATAGTCTGCTACTGCATCTAGTCATCAAAGGTGACTCTTACTGGTAATGCTGGTGTAGATGGGAGAAGGAGGAAATGCGTCAGTCATTTTTCTTAATTTCTGAGTGCTAGAAATGTTTGATAAAGTTGTTACTTCATGGTATTTCATATTTGCTCTCCATGCACTCCAAGCAGAATCACATTGCAGTATTTTTTGTTTTATATTATTTGTTAGCCAGGGACATGTTTGTGCATTTAGCCATCTGTGCATATACTTGTTATGAAGTAGGATTGTTAGTCTCAGAGTAAATCTTGTGGGACTAACCTGTCATTTACAATTTCAGGGAAGCATTTTTTTTTTTGTTTTAAATCATCAGTATGGTATGACTGGGCAGTGATCACTAATGAAATTAGGTTGAATATTAATCTGCGTGTATTTATTCATTATGTTAGTTATTATGATGCCATGTGTAGAAAAATTATCAGTGTAAAGTTTAGGTCTAGTAGGTTTTTGGACAAGCTAATCAAGATTACCCATATGAAGCTTCTTTAAAAAATGGGGTTTATCTGGACCAGTAGCATTAATGTCATAGTTACCTAAAGTCACACACTTTTTATTAAAGCCGGAGTGATATGGATTGTTCCTATGTGGAGTTGTGTGCGTTTTCCTAGAGAAATATTAGCTGTTAGCCTATTGGGACTCCTGTCATCAGGGTTATTGGAGAGCCTACTGTCTAATATGGTAATAGAAGAGCAGTATTTTATAAAGAACATTGCATTTCCCCTACTTTTATGGCCTGGTCTGTTAGTTTTAAGTATGTTGTAGCTGTTCTGAATAATGGAAAACTTATGTTTATGGTTCAGTATTCTCCTGTCCTCTGTGCCATATGTTAAAAAAATGCTGGAAACCTGTTATAAAATCCAATTCCTGGCACCAAAACACTTAATCCAACTTATCCTAAGTGTGACTTACCTATGGTACAAGCATAAGATTTCCCACAATGCAACTGTGAAAAATGGTCACTAAAAAGAAGGGCTTAGATTCATAGATTAGTACTAGGCTAACTGCCTTTGTGGGCCGTTTTAAGTCTAGCCAATTACCCCATTTGAGAATCAAATCCTGCACCTTTGGTTTATAAGGCAAACACCTTAACCATTATGCCAGCCTCCCATCTTTTTGCCTTATAATACAGTAGGCTGAAACATCAGTATATCACACAGCAGAAAGTAAATGTTCTCCCAGTCACTCAGTGGGAATTACGCAAGCTATAACCTATTCCTGTTTATTTGGAATGATAGTAGTCAGAGTTACTGCTTACTTGCAGAAGGACTTGTTTTTACTGTAATACTTTAAGGTTTATATTCTTTGTTGTGTTTTACATAATAAGGTCTTCCTTCTGTCATGACATAGAAGTGCTTAGTTTAGATTTTCTGTAAAATTAGGAGCCACTAAGCTCTATAAAATAATGCTTATTTGCTCATTATTTTTCAGTTTGGTATATAGTTTCTTGACAAAGGGCTGTGTTGCATCAGGGTTAGCCGCCTGGCTGTATGAGCATTGGCTCTAGATAACTGCCACTATTATTGTGTCACTCCAACTGTCGCTATTAATGTGATACTCCATCCCCATATGCAAAATGTGAATAAAGGTTGTGGACAGATGGATCCAGTTTCTTGATACTAGACATAAGAAAAAGAGGTGTAACTCCCAAAGAATCAAAAGGTTCATGACCCAATGGAGGTGAAAATCAGCAGCCATGAATGGTAGTAAACAACAGAAGGAAATGTTGTTCTGAAGATGCTCAATACGTTTATGATGCTAGTAGTGAAAGTAAAAAGGTTAGCAATATGTTATTATCTGAGCTTTTCTAAGGTAAAAAACCTTAATAATTTGAGTGGTGATAACATGTAAGAGTCAGGGTCTCAAATTCCTAAAAAAGGTACCGCACGTTTTCACCCAAACTAAATGCGTAGTGCAGTCAGGTAACTGAATAGATTAATAATAGAAATGCCATGAAAAAAGAAAAAAACATCTCGATCATACTTTATTTTTGTCAGTGTAGTGATTTATTTTAAGTAGTAGTTTGTATTCTGGGGATAAGGCACATTATATAAAGGACATTGGACACAAGGACCCAGTGCCTGGTACAATCCATGATTTTTTCCTGTAAGTGCATACATACCACTAGATGGAAACAGAGTCTATGCATAGAAAATTGTTCTAAAAGATCTTAATGAAGATATTCAGAGTCCTCCCACTTTATACTCTCATTATTTTTATTTAGTGTAATTTATCTACATGTGTAAGCTACTTGCAGTTTTTCCATTTGAGAATGGAGGTATTAAGAACCATTCACTACTTCATGATACAGTGCTAAATATCAAAGATGTGATGTGATGTGGCAAAATAATGCAAAGGTATGTCTTAAGACTGATACAGCACCAGCATTTTAAGAAAAAAAATGTTACATAATAAATTGGAGTGGCTGTGTTGTTGGCAGCAGTTGCACTACTGAATTGTAACAATGTGGCCATGCTAAGAGTGGCAATATGACCAAGTAACTAAAACAGTAAAGCAATTCCGCGGTGGTGCAGTGGTAGCATTGCTGTCTCACAGCAAGAGGTTCTTCCGTTTGATTCTCGGTGGGAACACCTTCTATGTTGAGTCTGCATGTCCTCCCCACAGTTGAGTGGCATTCGAAAGACATACGTAGAATGGGCATACCTTTGTTGAAGGTTGGGTGTCGAGCTGGCACCTCGGCACCCATAAAAAGTCTACTGCCAATCATTAGCAGACAGGAGTTCTGCTGTGGCGACCCCTAACCGGGAAAAGCTGAAAGAAGAAGAACTAAAACAGTAAAGCAGTCTGCCTGAGACTAAGGGCATTTACAAACATAATAAAGTACATCATAATAGTCACTCAGACACTGTGAATGGGCCACACAGAGCTGTCCCAGAAAAGGACCAACTCATTGTTATATAGTCAAGAAAGGGAGAGATACTAAGGACAGGAAAAGAAAATAGCAAGCAGAGGAAACACAAGGGTAACCTTTAGGAGAGATAGATCTTGGATGGGGAAGGAAAGGCACTTTTTCATGTAGGACAGACATGCAGTTTATATTTTATCAGAAGAAAGGTATGTGTGGAAGGTACGGAGGAGCTTGTGTAGGAAGGGTGGAAGGAGTAAGAAAGGTAGCAGCTGCAGACACACACAAATGGGGCACATTAATGACATAAAAGCTGGAGACATCGATGATGTAGTGCAGGCATAAAGGGGGGGTGACTTGTGATAAAGAGTTCTGAACTGAAACAAGGTATAGGGAATGACACATAAGGGAGGGGAACACCATAATGTGGGATAAAGTGGGCATGACTTATCTGTTTGACTGACTGAGACAATAGCCCTCCCAAGTGATAGTCACCTCCACAGCTGATATCATGGGTGGCTCAGTGTCTGGGCCAATAAGTCCATGATTCAATCAAATACTTTAGGAGGAGCTTAATAATCGCAGTAAAGAAGTCCAACTGCTCTGTGACCTGCACCACAGCTGAACCCATGAAAGGCATAGAAAAAAAAAAAGAGAACAAATAAAATCCATTACTACTCATGCAACTCACAAACAGATTTGCAATTGTATAGTAGAGTCAGAGACTGGTATATGTATACCCCATTGTCAAGATATCTTCTGACCCTTCCTGAGACAGTTATCCCTGTTAATCTCCCCCCTTTGGTGGCTGTAAAGGAATACAAGGACAATTCAGTACAATGTAACCCTGACAAATGAAGGCAATCAGACAAACAGATATGAGCAGAAAAAAAAGGATCAAACAATCATTTCTTATTATAAAATGGCATGCTACTGATAACCCCGTGCCTCCCTCAGGCAAAGCAGGTCTGGACGGCATCTCTATATATCATTACAGAAGTACTTAAACTTTAATCAAATCCATGGTGACCAGGTGTCAAGCATCCATTTTAAACGATGAATTATCATCATCGACCAGCAGATTATCCTAATAATCTCTGTGCAGCAGTTACAAATATGCATTTATATATGTATATATATATATATATATATATATATAAATATATATATATATATACATATATATACATATACGCACACACACATATATATATACACATATGGGTCTAGTTAATTCTATCGAAAGTTTACTTGACCTAAATTTAAACAATCGAGATGCGAAGACCGGAATTACATAAGAACGAACCTTTACATTGCCAAAATCCAGAACAATGAAACACCACTGACACACTACTCACAGCTTCTGAATGCAGATCACAGCACAGTGAGGATCGTGAAACTTAGCCTTTTCTCAACTATAGTGTGATCTCGGAGTTAGTATATATAATTTGCAGGGGGTGTGGGGGGACTTAACCCCTGCAAAAATGTAAAACAAATTAGATTTTTTGTGTTGAAATGAAGCAGGTAGTATTTTTTTTTTTTAAATTTCGGAAATGTTAAGGATTGGTCGTTTGTGATTTTGGTCTTCTCGTAGCAATCATTTAAGTTTCAGTTATGTGAACTTTCAATAGACTGAAGCAGACCCATATATATATATATATATATATATATATATATATATATATATATATATATATATATATATATATATATATACACACACACACACACACACACACACACACACACACACACACAAAATATAAAAAGTGTACATATCCCTGTTAAAATGCCAAGTTTTTGTGATATAAAAAAATGAGACCACAATAAATCATTTCAAAATGTTTCCCACCTTTAATGTGACCTATAACCTATACAATTAAATTGAAAAACAAACAAATCTGTTAGGGGAAAAATATAAAAAAATAAAAAAAAAATGTACAATATACTGGTTGCATAAGTGTGCACAACCTTAAACTAATGCTTTGCTGAAGCACCTTTTGATTTAATTACAGCATCCATTCTTCTTGGGTACACACCTGCCATCAAGTAAAGAGATTCTGATTAACCCCAAATAAAGTTCAGCTGTCCTTGTAGGATTTTCCTGACATTTACTCATTTGCCTGCTACAGAAAAAGCCATGGCTCACAGAGAGCTTACAAAGCATCAAAAGGATCTCATTGTTGAAAGGTATCAGTCAGGAGAAGGGTACAAAAAATTTCCACAGCATAGGATATACCATGGAACACAGTGAATATAGTGATCAAAAAGTGGAGAAAATATGGGACAACAGTGACGATGCAAAGAACTGGATGTCCCTCCAAAACTGATGAAAAGACAAGAAAAAAAATGGTCAGGGAGACTACCAGGAGACTTTCAGCAACAGTGAAGGAGTTCCAAGAATGTCTGGCAAGTACTGATTATGTACTACATGTGACAACAATCTCCCGTATTCTTCATACTTCTGGACTATGGGGTAGGGTTGCAATACAGAAGCCTTTTCTTACATAGAAAAACATCCAGGCCTGGCTAAAATTTGCAAAGCAATACATCAAGTCTCCCAAAAGCATGTGGGAAAATGTGTTATGGTCTGATGAGACCAAGGTTGCACTTTTTGGCCACAATTACAAAAGGTATTTTTGGTGCAAAAACAACACTTTGCATTACCAAAAGAATAACCGGCTGCATTACGTCTGCATTGCAGCTGCACTGAAAAGTAGCACTGCAGCGCATTAATCTAATCAGCATGTTGTGTTTCAATTTCGCATGGTATTTATTTATTTTCCTATTTCAAGCCAGTCTGACAACATAATAAATAACATTCCTGCACGAGAGAAGAAGGAATGCGTAACAGCCCAGTGACGCCGCAGCCGTCCATAGATTATCGCTTAGTTGCTATTGCTTTTCAGTCACTTTGCACTACGCACGCGTCGATGCAGCAGCGCTGCGCGCCAGCCGGCAAACAAGCTCCGAGGCCACCTGCTGCGATCGATTTTGGTGCAAAAACAACACTTTGCATTACCAAAAGAACACCATCCCCATGGAGAAGCATGGTGGTGGCAGTATCATGCTTTGGGGTTGCATTTCTTCAGCTGGAACTAGGGGGATTTAGTCAAGGTGGAGGGAATTATGAACAGTTCCAAATACCAGTCACTTTTGACCCAAAACCTTCAGGCATCAGATAGAAATCTGAAAATGAAGAGGAATTTCACCTTTCAACATGACAATGACCCCAATCATACATCCAAATCAACAAAAGAATGGCTTCACCAGACGAAAATTAAAATTTTGGAATGGCTCAGCCAGAGCCCAGACCTAAATCCAATCGAAAATCTGTGTGGTGACCTGAAGAGGGCTGTGCGCAACACATGCCCTCGCAAGTCTGACAGATTTGGTGCACTTTTGCAAGGAAGAGTGGGCAAATATTGCCAAGTCAAGATGTGCCATGCTGATAAACTCCTACCCAAGAAGACTGAATGCTGTAATTAAATCAAAAGGTGCTTCAACAAAGTATTAGTTTAAGGGTCTGCACTCTTATGCAATAAACTTATTGTACTTTTTTTTATTTCTTATATTTATTCCCCTAACAGATTTGTTTGTTTTTCAGTTAAATTGTACAGGTTATAGGTCACATTAAAAGTGGGAAAAGTTTTGAAATTATTTATTGTGGTCTCATTTTTTATATTGCAAAAGCCTGGCATTTTAAGAGGGGAGTGTATACTTTTTATATCCACTGTAGGGAAGGCACAGACATTTGTGCAGTCAAAGAGACCTGGTTCAAGGCTGTGAAGAGCACCCTAGCCATAATGGGTTACACCCCCTTCCACATATTCAGACCACAAACTGAAGGTGTGAAAATTAAAGGAGACAGTGTATCAATTTTCAATCAAGATAAATATATCTACAGATTGGTTAAACAGTATGATTCCCTGGAGATACTTCAGGTGCAATTAACTGTTGGTAAGACACCTATTCAGGTTATTGCCAGCTAGAGGACCCCCTCCAAGGGGGATAGGGTTGGCATAATGGTTAAGGTGCTTACCTCATCCTATCATCCTATGAATCAGGACACCCTCTCTGCCTATTTGTATCTACTTAAGTCTATCAATATACATCCAAACACCATGGTTTTGGGTGACATTAACTACCCATCCATTGCCTGGGTAAATTATTCATGCTCAAACTCACTTGCCCAAAGGTTCCTTGCCTTCATTAACTCCAATGCCCTGGACCAGCTGGTGGACACCCCCACAGTGGGTGCCAACATCCTGGATCTGGTGCTTACCAATATGGGGGACCACTGTAGCACCCCACTGTGAGGGCTTCTCTGATGAGAACTGACCACAAATCAGTCTTGTTTGAAGTAACTATCACACCTGCCCCCCCCCCCAGCAGCAACTAAACTAAAAAAAACTTCTCCAAAGCAGATTATAACCTCTTACAGAATAGTAAAAATAGCTTCATCACACCTCCCCCCTCAGATGGAAATGGCAACTGCACCTAGTTCTACACTAGTGCATTATACAAACACCTGTATAACTGCATTGTCTTGGCCGTACCTGATAGGACCAAAACAAGCTCCTCAAGGAAGGATAAACCTCCCAGGTGGACAACTGCCACTAGCAGGCTTTACAATAAGAGGAAGAAATTGCTGTCTAAGAGTAAGAGTGAGTGAGCCCTAAACTGGAAACACTCCCTACTCAGTTTAAACAAGCAAATAAGACTTCTTGTGAAGTCCTCCAAAGCAAACTACAAATCCAAATTGGCTTCCTAAACTAAGGACAGCCATAAGGCTTTCTTTAGTTACATCCATAACCTAAAAGGAAAGGCCCAGATTTGTGCCAAACTGGTAGTTAATGGTATCACATATACTGAGCCCATGGTTATAGTTAGCATGTTGGTCAACAGGTTCTGTGAAAACTTCTCTCCCCCGTCCCCATCACACATACCACATGACATCCCTACCACCTGTCCCCTATCTTGTATCTCTAAAGAGCAGGTCATAAACACCCTCTCAAAGGCCAAACACACAGCATTTATGGGACCTGATAACATCTCAGACTGCATCCTACATGGGCACCAAAGATAATTAGCAAAACCATTGCATACTATTTTCAGTGATAGTCTAAGCACCAGCTGAATGGAAAATGGCCACCGTTATTCCCTTGTGCAAAGGTAGTGCTTCCACTGACCCCAGGAACTAAAGACCTATTAGCCTGACTAGCCTTATCTGCAAGGCCATGGAGTGAATCATATTGGACCCAGGGGGGAGGATGCCCCCCCCCCCATTGTAGAAGGAAGTAGCAGTCCACAAAAATCATAAAAGTTGATTGGCCAAAGAAGAGCCATAAAGACACTAGAGTGGACTATTGAGGATAATAAAGAAATTATGTATTGTTACTATTAGTAAAAAGCCCAGAATTTCCAGACACAAGATATACAAGATGATTAAGAGAGAAATAAGTGGAAGGAAAAATACTTCTGCAGGAAAAACTATCAGGAGCTTCAGATAAAAAACTGTGTTCATTAATAGAACAGATTTTTGAAAAAAACAGTATATAGATCAAGAAACTTCGATCTGTTTGAAAAAAGAAGCATCTGAGGAACTGCAAGAATCTAAAGATATTTGAAAAATATAAAAATGAAATATGGACATGGGAAAGAAATAGAGATTTGATATGGTGCAATACTAATACTTATACAAAGTGGAAAGCCAAGTTAACTAATATAGAGAAAGCAGCCCAAACATATTTGAAGAGAAATACAGGCAAAGGCATCCAGATATGGAAAATTTCACAATAAAAAATTAATACCACAAAGATGAAATGTGGAAAAGAAGATTAGTAAAGCAGACGTTAAAAAAATAGATGTTGAAGTTATGGAGTGCCTGCAAAGTGAAGGATTAACATAGACTACATCATAGCAGGATGAAGTGAGTCCCCGGAAAAAGGAAAAGCAAGATCAGAAGACATCTGAAGAAGAAATATGGACATGAGAAAGGAAAAGAGATTTAATATGGTGCAATGTTTATGCAAAGGAAAAAGCAAAATTAACTGATACAAAAAGAGCAGCACCAAAGTTATTTGAAGAGAAATACAGGCAAAGGAATCCAGATATGGAAAACTTTACAATACAAAAAATAAGAAGACTATGAGGAAAAGTAGAAAAAGACATTAGTAATGGAGAAGTCAAAGAAATAGAAACTGAGGTTATGGAGCACCTGCAAAGAGAAGAATTCAGTGTAGACAATCCAATACAGAAAGCACCACAACAGTATAAACAATGGCTATCCAAATTAAGGGGAAACCAGTGGAACATGAAGCAATTAGTCAGGTGCCATATCAAGATATCTTGGAGCCTTCCACAGGAAACCAGTATAAATGTTCACTTGAAGCTAGACAGCAAGGAAAGGAACAGGAAACTGGAAACTCTGATGCAGTCAATGTTGAGGACTGTTAGGCCAACGAGTTCCCATATGACAGAACAACAGATGGCACAGGATGAAATTGAAGAGAATGTGCCACAGAAAGATTTATTTATTTATTTATTTTACATTTGTTGACCGGGCTAGTCTAACTGGATATTTGTCCATTTTCAGTAGAGGCCCGGGGAGAAAAGCTCCAGCATGAACATTAAACAAAGTTAACAACATATAACAAAGACATGTATGAAAACAGTACAGTGGTAGCATTGGTCAAAAGAAATAATATAGTAATATAATTATAGGATAGACATTATGCTAAAGGTTAAACTAAGTAAAACAAAACAGGTATACTAAACACAAAGTGGGTATTGCACAACAGAGTAAAGTATTTATAATTTATCCTCTTACTATGAAAAAAAAAGTAACAAGATTTAGAGGCCTAGGTTGGAGGCCTAAGTTAGGGGAGTGGGGAAAGGGGTATGAGTAGGAGGGGAAAAGATTTCAGTCTGGGTTAGCACAAGGACAAAGCCACTGAGTTTTAAGATGTTCTTTAATATGTTTTTTGAATAGAGAAGTAGAAGCTAGGTTAGATAGTTCAGGAGGGAGCTGATTCCAGTTTTTACCTATAGTGTTTGAGAACAGTGAGTCGCCAGCTTTGTTGTTAGATTTAATCAAGGAGACCAGGAGTTTATTAGCAGAACGTAGTGTAGCTAGATTTTTATAAGGTGAAATCAGATTAGTGAGGATAGGGGTATCATTGGGGTGGTATAGGATCTTTTGAGTGATAAGTAACTGTTGACAGAGTATGTGGTTATGCAATTCTAGCCATCCTAGTTGTTTGAGGTTAAGACAGTGGTGACTTTTGAAGGGAGTACATGTAATGAATCTAGCTATGCTATTGTAACAGGTAGAAAGTTTGGTGATGTTGTTTTTTGATAGGTTAGTATATATAGCAGAGGCATAGAAAAGGGTAGAGATGAGGTGGATCTGGGCAATGGTTTTCCTTGCTGAGGGGGTAAGTAAGGGTTTAATTCTATAGAGAGTACCAAGTTTTTTGTTAACAGAATTTATGGTGGCGTTAATATGGTCATCATAATTAAGACGATTGTCAATTGTAACACCTAGTAGGTGGGTGGTAGTATCTGGGGTTATGTTGGTAGCATTGTTAGAGGTTATAGCGAAGAATGGTGTGGATGATTTATGAGTTGGAGTAAAGAGTAGTAGTTTTGTTTTTTTGGGATTAAGGAGGAGGCAATGTTGCATAAACCATTTTCAACATTTTGGAAAACAGTTTGGGTGAGGGACTGGAGCGAGCCTACGTTCTTAGCAGTGCAGATTAAGGTTGAGTCATCTGCATATTGAATGCAGGTGGCTTGAGGTATGTTCAAGTGTAGGTCATTAATAAATAAGGAAAAAAGAAGGGGACCTAAGATTGAGCCTTGCGGGACTCCAATATTTATTGGGAGTAATGAAGACAGATTGTTATCCCAAAGCACTGCTTGCTGCCTGTTTTGAAGATAACACCTAAACCATTGTAATGCTTGTGGATCAAGAGAATGGTACTTTAGTTTGTCTAGAAGTAAGTTATGGTTAACCATATCAAAGGCTTTTGCCAGGTCTATAAATAGTGCAGAGGAAAAGGAGTTATTGTTACGATTTTTATTTATAGAGTCAGTGAAGGATAGAAGGGCAGTTGTTGTGCTGTGGAATGGTCTGAAGCCATGTTGACAGTTGGCTAGTAGGTTATTTTGTAGTAGGTGGTTTAGTAGCTGTTTGTGAATACATTTTTCCATTATCTTAGCTAATGGGGAGAGTAAGGCAATAGGGCAAAAGTTAGAAAGCTCAATAGAAGATCCACCTTTATGTAGAGGGATTATGTGAGATACTTTCCATATTGTAGAGATTTTGCCTTCAGAGATAGTCCTGTTAATAAGTATAGATATGGGGTAGTCTATAGCTTTTGCAGCAATTTGTAGGTATTCAGATGGGAGTCGGTTGGCAGATGGGGTGCAAGGTTTCAGTTTCTTAAGTAGCTTATGAATAAGAGATGTAGGAACAGGTTGTATATGAAAGGTATGAGATGAAGTTTTGGAGGTATTTGGTGGGGAAGCAGTAGATGGAGGTAAAGAATTAGCTAGGGTTTGAATGGCTCCTGTAAAATATATATTAAAGGCATCAGGGATCTGGTTGGAATTATTGTGGTTGAAGCCTAATGGGGCAGGAGTAGTCGAATGTCCTGGTTGAAAAAGTTTGTTTATCCCTGACCAGAATTTTTGTGGAGTTTGTTGACTGGTTTGTTGGAGGTGAAGATAAAAGTCTTTTTTGTCTCTAAGAGTATCTTTCTTGGTGGCATTTCTTAACTGTTTAAAGAGGAGGTGATCAGATGGACATTTGGTAGCTCTCCATTTAGCCCATATTTTGTTTCTAAGTATCATTTTTTGCTTAGTTTGTTTTGTTAGCCATGGGGCAGCTTTGGTTCTTATCCTAGTAGAGCGATAAGGTGCGTGATAGTCTAGGATTTAAAGAAAGTTAGTGTTGAAGTAGGTCACAGCCTCATCAAGTTCAAGATGGGTCAGTGGTGACCAGTCACATGCTTGCAATTCATTCAGGAAACTATCAGGATTAAAGAATTTTTTTGAGCGGGAAGTTTTGAGTTTATGAGTAGTTGGGATATGAAATCTTTGTCTAATAATGTAAGTAAGCATATGGTCACTAATATTATCAGGAAGGGTTCCTGGAGTATAATTGCTAGGGTGGTTATTAATAAGGATCCAGTCAAGAGTAGATTCTTTCCTGATGTTAGATAAATAAAAAGATGTTATAGAACTTTCTACAGAATGCCCACAGGAAATGGAAAACAAGGGCTGTGCCCTCGGTTTGGAAGAAAATGAGCTAATAGAAGAGTTGCTTGATTTAATGGATAGATATTTTAAGATCAATGAGAGAGATAGACTGCAGAAGGTCAATAACACCCAAAAAGTAAGAAGTCTGATAAAACAAATGAACACAGTAATTAGGACTGCCCATAGAGATTCATGTGATACAACAGAAGTAAACAGGATATATTACTGTGCTGCTAAATTAATAACTGATAAAGTTCTACCACAGGAACACAGGGTAGTGAGGGAAAGGAAGGGGAGAAATCGAATATCATCATGGAAGTATTGAACAGACAAAACTATAAAGCAGTTAAGACAAGAAGTGTCACTGTTAGAAGATTATAGAAGAGGGAATAGATCAACAAAAATACTAAGAAAAATAGATGTGATTAAAGCAATGCACAGTAATAGAACAGACCAGGCTCCATCATGCACTATCGCAAATAACAAACTAAAAATTTCAGCACAGGTGGAACAACTTAGAAGATAAACGGATAAATATAAGGGAAAAGTACAAAATAAGCAATTTATTGATAACCCCAGAAAGTTTTATAGAGAATTGAAGATCCTGGGGAACATAACAAAGATGCTAAATCGATAGAAGAAGTAAAAGAAAGAATAAAAAGTTTAAAGGTACTGGATATGAAATGAAATGGGATGAAGTAACAGCCAGAGAGATTGAAACAAAGTTAAGAAAAGCCTCTAACTGGAAAACCCTAGGCCCAGATGCAGTACCTAACTTTTGGTTAAAAGTATTAACATCTTTGCACAAGGATTTAGCCATGAGTAAGAACTATTCATATGTGCGCCCCAAACAGACACCACACTGGCTAACAGGCAAAACAATGCTCTTACTTAAGAGTTAACCTGCAACCTACCCTAAAAATTATAGACCAGTAACTTGCCTTCCGACTATGCATAAACTATACATGGGAATTGACGCTGACAGAGTTTATAGTCATTTAGAAGAAAACTCAATTATGGCAGTAGAACAAAAGGGCAATAAAAGTCATATGGAACAAAGGATCATTTGTTGTTAAACAAAGTTATAGTGGAGAACTGTAAAAAGGGGAAGGATCTAAGTATGGCATGGATTGACTACAAAAAAGCATTTGATAGTATCCCACATTCATGGATAAAAAAGTACTTAAAAAAGTATAAGATACACCCTACACTGATCAACTACATTATAGTAACCATGAAACAATGGCAGACCACATTGCAATTAAACCATGATAAAGGACAAATTATTATCCCAGGGATAAAAATTCAAAGGAGGATAGTGCAGGGGACTCTCTGTCACCTTTGCTATTCTGCCTTGCCATTAACACATTAGGCTGTTTAATTAACAGCTTAGGCCATGGCTACAATTTGGCTCCTAGAAAACAATAAAGTCTAATGACTTCTCACCTTCGCTTTGTCGATGATTTAAAACTGTATAGCTCATCAGATGAGGAACTGAAAGCACAGCTGCAGGTTGTCAAAACTTTTTTCAGATGATATTAGAATGTCATTTGTTCTTGATAAATGTGCAAAAGCAACCTTAAAGAAGGAAAACTGCAGGACCAGGAAAACATCAGTTTGGGACAAGAATGTGATATAAAAGAACTTGAGCAAAAGGGAGTGTATAAATACTTGGGAACTGATGAAAAATCAGCAATAAAACATGAACAAATGTGAATAAAACTCAGTAAGGAATACTGTAGAAGACTTAAATTAATCCTGAGAACAACATTGTCATCTAGGAACTAGATCCAAGCTATGATCAAATTTGCTCTTCCTGTCCTAACTTGAGGTTTTGGAGTGACTGACTGGCCCCAAAAAGTGTTGGATAGATTAGATATTAAAACAAGAAGGATGCTTCATACTCACCAAATGATTTATAACAATCAGTGTATATCAAGATTATATATTCCCCGTTCCAAAGGAGGGATGGGCCTCTTTGAAATTGATTACATGCATATATCTGCAATCGTGGAACTCCACACATATCTGCTGCCCTCACAAGATCCAAATGTAGTAAAGGTTTTGAAACATGAGGAGAATAAATCTAAGATGACTTCTATGCCTAATCTAGCAGAAGCATATCGGCATCACATAGGAATGGAAATCAAACCAGAAGTAGATAAAAATCAGGCAGCAACTAAATGTGCCAAAAAAAAACAAAATAAAAAATATAAGGTGAAAGACCAGATGAGAAGGCAAGAAATGTGGATAATGCATAAATATAGTTGCAAATATAGAAAACTTCTAGAAGAACCTCATGTTGATCAAGAACGAATGCAGGAATGGTTAAGGAGAGGCAAATTCAAACCAAGAAATGAAAGGTTAATATTGGCAGCCAAAGATAGTGGGCTATGTACACAGCGGTTTACAAAGTCCATTGAACATGTGAGAGAAACAGACAAATGTATGTATTGTAAAACCAAATTGGAAACAGTCACACACCTTGTTGCTAGTTGCGATACACTAATGGCAGAAGTGCTGTATACTGAAAGACATAATAATGTGGCGAGGCTGTTGCGCTGGGGATTATGCAAACATTATGGTATTGAAGTGACTGAAAAACACTGGAAACATGAGCCACAAAGCATCATAGAAAATGATGAAGTTTGTATCACATGTGATCACCCATTACCAACAACTCAGAGTGGTCCAAGAAAAGAAGACAAAAGTAGCATTGATAATTAAAATTGCCACACCCAGTGACTACAGTGTCTTACGTACAGAGAGACAGAAAGTCATAAAACATCAGGATCTGCAGGTAGAAACGAGAGCAATGTGGAAGAAAGATACTCAGACAGTTCCAATAGTAGTAGTAGCAATGAGTCTTATAAAAAAATATACAATTGCATTTAGATATGTTACCAATCCATGTAACCCCGTATGAATTGCAGAAGGAGTCATTATTGGGCACATTGCAGGTGCTGCGAAGAGCACTTATGGCTGACATTAGAGAGTGAAACAATACTAATTTCATGAACTTTAATCATACTTTGACTTTGGAATGGGGTCCATTCCCATCATGGTATTAGAAACCCAAAAGATTTCGAGAGATTAGAAAAGGGACAGACCTTATCAACAAAGATTTAGGTAATCTCCAAACACTTGACCATACTCAAAAATACTCAAAAATACTTAACTCTACTCAGTTTGGATTTGTCAGAGGGAGATTATGCCTGTTAAACCTGGTGGAATTCTTCAAGACAGTCACCAAGGTCCTGAATGAGGGGAAATCTGTGCATACAGCCTACCTAGACTTAGTCAAGGCTTTTGACACTATCCACCACTCAGGCATCTTTGACAAACTCACCCAACTAGCTATCAACCCTTATATTGTTAGATGGGTCACTAACTGGCTCACTGATACAACACATATGGTCAAAACAGGGAAATCCACTTCCAACAGCAGGCCTTTAACCAGTGGTGTTCCATGTGGATCAGTCTTCGGACCTCTACTATTTGGAATCTATTTCTCCAAAGTACAAGCACAATCTAAAGGCTGACAAAGTTTGCTGATGACTGCAAACTGGGAGTGGTCATAGAATCCCCAAATGATGTCAACATCATACAAGAGGGTCTTACACAAACAAATGATTTGGTGCTGAAGTCATGTCTATAAACTCAATGCAAAAAAATGCATTATTATCCCTTTTGGTAAGAGCGATTTTCCTGCTAACTACCACATCAATAGCAACATCCTAAGTATGCAGTCAGTGGTGACAGACATCAACACACAGGTTGACAGAAACCTTACGTTTGACCACCATGTCTCCATAGTGATAAGAGGAGCATTTTGTATTGCTCATCTCATAAGTAAGGGCATTGCCCCCAGATAAAAAGAAGTTATAACCTCCCTGTACTCTTCCATCATCAGACCAATAATTGAGTAAATGACCCTTTTGGTATGTACCTTTCCAAGTGCCTGCAGTAATTAGATAGACCACAAAGTTTCCTTACAAGGAAAATTTAAGATCTTCAGCATCTCAACTAAGTGGATCATCTGAAATCACTGTCACTTTATTCTGTTTCATACAGGCTACTCTTTCTTACATGTAAGGCAATCTCTGAGCCTGCTTTACTGGAAATGCTGCATATCAACAAGTCCAATGGTACACAGGTTAGTTACTCTACAGACCTTAACCTGGTATGTGGCATTAATAGAACCTGCTGGAGTGACAGATTTATCTCCCAGAGGTTACCACATCTTTGGAACAGACTCCCAGTTCATGTCAAACAGAGCACCTCGTATGTCCTCTTCAAACGCAGTCTGGATGATTGGATGAGTAAATGTAAATTCACCACAGGGGTGCCCATGCCACCTGTGTCCCTCTTGCATAGGGGCAATGGCTGCTGATCATGGAAATAAGGGTAGAAGTTGGCCAGGCTTATAAGGGCCCTAAGGCCATTAGCTTAGCAACTTCCTATGATCCTATAATATATATATATATATATATATATATATATATATATATATATAGTTCCCCTTTATAATCTCGAAATACTGAAATCTCAAATTTCGCTATCTCAAGACCATAAAGGCGAATTTTTAAAATAGTGAAAGTGCATAATCACAAATCTCGAATTCACGGTTATAGCTTTACGCTAAGTTATGTGCGGTGTTTTGTGTGATAGTGTCTGGTGTAGTGTGTGGATTTAGGTATGAATTAAGGTAAATGAGTGTTTTGTAAGGGTTTTAGATGGGAGTTTGAATGTATGTGAGTGTGTTTTTAAGTTGTAAGTGTGGGTTAGGGTAGGTAGGTGAAAGTATGAGTGTGTAAGTGTTGGTGTTTGTATATGTGTGATGTGTGTGTGTGTGGGGGGGGGGACTGTAGAATGTCTGGGTGTGAGTTTGCTGTCTTTTTCTGTTTGTGTGATCCTGGAGTTAGTATATATAAGTAGGGGGTGTGTGGGTGGCGCAGCCCCCCCCAGATGGGTGGTGCAGGGGGTCTCGATTTTCAGCATTCACCTTTATTGTTTCGATGTAGTGAAATTTGAGATTTCAGTATTTTGAGAACTATATATATATATATATATACACACACACACACACACACACACATATATATAACACACACACACACACACACACACACACACACACACACACACAAACATACACAGATATATATATATATATATATATATATATATATATATATATATATATATACACACACACACACACACACACACACATACACAGATATATATATATATATATATATATATATATATATATATATATATATATATATATATATATGGGTCTAGGACCCATGCTCAACTAGCATATGTCCATATCACAAAACATCGAACACGCTTAACATCAAAAATTGCTTCCATGTTTGTGTAGTTAAAAAATAAAATCTACATTTCTGCAGGGGGGCTGCACCTCCACACCCCCCTACTTTATTATTCTCACTCTGAGATCGCACCACAGTGGTGAAAAGGGAATTTTCCCTCACCCGCACTGTAGTCTGAACTACGAAACAGGTACGCATACACGGAAGCACTTGTCGATGTTAAGCGCTTTCGTGTATGCGTGTTCTATGTTTTGTGATTCGGACATATGCTAGTCGAGCATGTGCCCGGATCCCATATATATATATATATATATATATATATATATATATATATATATATATATATATATATATATATATATTTTTTTTTTTTTGTGACCTGGCTGTAGCAGTGCTACTGTTTTTTTTTGGACATTGTGTGGCTTTCACTGGCATGCAGCAATGGTGTACTAGTGACTGATTCACTAAGTCAGAGTTGCTGCACTATGTACTATGTCCTTCACTTGCTCTGTGCTTGAGCTTAGTGTGTACGTGTCTCATCTGTGGGGTAGGAAGGACAAGAAGGCTGCTATCGACTGGGTGCAATAAGTTAATGCTTTAAGGCAGCAGTTTAGAGATCACAGTGTTTTAACTCATCTTCATGTCTGCCTGGCTGCATTTCCTGTTTTAGTACAGTAAACAAACATTGTCCCTTTCTGGTCAGACACCAAGTTAAGGTGAGCAAGTCAAGTATAGTATTTCAGTGAAGAAGACTTTGACCTATCATACTAGCAAAGTGAAAGTGGAAAAGACATTTGTTAATACTTCTCTGCACTGTACAGAGTACTCATGAAGCATGACATCACCTAGACATACAGGGAAGGGTGGATAGGCTAAACTGGCATATAACACAATGGCAAGTAGGTGACTCAGATGAGCTCAGCTTGGCAGATATAACACAGAGGCATGGCAGGTCAGTGTCAAACATGGGGATTCATCATGCTAGAGACAATAGAGAAAGGGCATGATATGTGAATATCAAGCAGGATGAAGCTTCACCATTACAGAGAACATAAGACAAGGGTGATTGTCCAGATCGAACAGTTCATGATGACATAGAGGCACAAAAGCACTGCATGTAAATGGTCAGCTGGACAGATGTAACCTGAAAGTGAGCATAGTAAAATGGTTGACAGATGACTGTCTCACTGGTGGGGCACATCATGATAGACCATAGCACATGGTAATATCCATCTGAGGAAACCATGTCATGGGCTATAAACATGTACTGCAAGACATACTAGTAGAGAAACAATGACTCCTGTACATATTCAAAGCATGAGTATGTGTATAGAGGAAGCAGGCATTTACAGGATGCTCACAGAAGTCATCAATAATGTGCTCAAAAATGTGGGAAAAGATTACATGCCCATTGGTGCTATTGGTATGGGGCAAGGTCGTAATGGAGATAGAAAATGCTAATCGGTCAATGACAGTCATGCACAGCCATACTGATTAACATGTTTTAAAAGTAAAAATTCACATCTTGTCATGGGCCCAAGACAAAGGAAATGGCTGAAAATGTCCACCAACTAAGAGACAGAGGTTGCATGCATATCTGATCAAAGGTGGAATTGACAAGGATTTCTGGCACCAGGTGTGGCAGAAACTGTAGGACACAACTACAGATGCATCAAAGAGTCATCAATATGATACTGTAAGCCAAAACTAAGGCACAAGATGTTGCCATGGACATGTCCATCAGGGACAGTAGGCTACCAACACAGAAGATGTTCACAAATGTGGAAGACTTCCTGGTAACCCTGTTCACTGCATGTAAGTGAACCATGACCATTTCATAGTTTGCATTTTTAAGATGTACCGTATTTTTATTTTTTATTACTTAATCCTGGAAATACCAACTATTTTACAGTATTTCAAAAATATGCATATATATGGACATTTATATATATATATTCACATGCATACACAGGGCTAACCACATTGCAGTGAGAACATAGACTGTATTTGATGGTCGCAGTTGATGTAACACTCAGACCCCATGTAGAAAATGTGAAAAGGGGGGTCCTGGTACTGATATTCACACACACACACACACACACACACACACACACACACACACACACACACACACACACACACACACTCTACCACCCCTAAGGCAACTCCACTTTCCTTTTGGCAACAAAGACATTTGGTAAAGGAAATGTGCAGCAAAACATCCCTGTGTTACACTTTACAAACAAATGCATAAAGTGTAAAAGACCAATATATCTACCTATATACAGTGTATTTTAATATATATATATATATATATATATATATATATATATATATATATATATATATATATATATATGTGTGTGTGTGTGTGTGTGTGTGTGCGCGTGTGTGTACATGGCTAGTTTATATTATAATAATTAAACTACATGCAGAAGACATTTTTAATGTAGTTAATGACATTTAAAAAAAAAAAAATAACCATTTAATAGTTGTCTGTAATTCACCACTTGCACTCATCTGATAATGAGCATATTGTTAAAAGGAAGCAAGGCATCAATAAAACTAAATTGCTTGATTTTGTAATAAAATGATGTAATACTGTCAGTGAACTAATTAATTAAATCTTAAAAGTATGCGGCTTGTAATCTACTAAATAAATATATAACTGTAACAAGTCACCTGAGATAAGTTTTAGTTTCATACTTCAAAGACAGCTAAAAGCAATACTTTCTCACATTGCAACAGCATTTAATTTTATAAAGTCCCAAATATTTTTTCTCCTTTATTTATCTTTGACAGAAATAATGAATAAAATCCATTAAAAAATATTGTTTTTGATTTGTTACCCGAGCAAATGCAAAATGGGATTGTTGTTAGAAACTAGCTGTAGAATGGGTACAGTATCATAGAAATGTGACAGCTGTACAAATATTCTGAAAAGGCATTGTCGATATTGATGCAGTCTAACTCTCTCTTCTCTTGTTAAAGAACTTGCCTTAAAACATTTAAGCTGCTAAACAAACACATGAGCTGTAGCTTAATTTTCATTTGCCAATGCATAGGTTAGCTAACCTTTTGTTATCAAATAAACATATGTATAGTGTTGCAGTTTTATATGAGACTGTGATTTCACATTATTATAATATTACTTAATACACACATTTACATTTAAATAAACAAATGTTGATTCAAAATGTTTAATAGTATAAGAGTTAATTAGCAAAATATTAACTAGATACAGATTTTGAAACTTTTGTACTGCTAGCATCTACATAATTTTCCTCAAATAATATTAATGTGGTTTTGTTGTACCTATTAAATATTCTTGTCTTTAAGTTAATTTCATTATGCTAATGAGCTATCATCGTTACAGAACCTAGTCTTTGATCCATGTTAATTGTCGTGATCTTCAAAGACAAAGTCACCACTTACTTTAAATGAATTTCACATTTTTTAAAAAGAATCATATGGAAATTAGGGGTAAGTAATTAATTTTTTATTACGTGTCTCAGTATTTTAGTTGGGAGAATCTCGATGTTATTGAATAACATTCATTTTAACATTTAACTAGGGAAAACAGCATGAGGCAAAGTAATGTTCTGATGCAAAAAGATTAAAAGAAATTTGAAACTGGGACCTAATTTGTCTTGATAAACTTTTGTATTTAATGTTTTCTTTTGTACTCTGTATGAAATACTGTACTTTTTTTTTTTTTATTATTTTTTTTAACTAATTTTTGTTTTCACTACTGACCTGTCTTTTCTTTCAAAAGCCAAATCATCCTTTTTATACACAAAACCCTCTTCAGAAATTGTTATGGGTCACAGCCTGATTTTAAATCCTAAATAGTGTGATTTGGAAACTGCATATTGATGTAGAGTAGAAGGAATTATTTTAATGCTTACTGTACAATTAGATCACTGTGAATAATAATGACAGCATTATAAAGGTATCCAAATTAAAAAAAAAAAACAAACAAAGAAACAAACTCTACTCTTTAATGCAACAGAAATCATTTACTGAATTTACAGATGTCTCATAATATAAATCAAATGTGAGAATGTTGCTATTTGTTGCTAATGTAATACATGATAAGCATGGAAAAAAACTAACCTGCACATATAAGAGAGCATCTGCGACCCAAAGAAAAGATACAATGTGTTTAAATGTTACTGAAGGATCAAACAGATGTGGATAAATAAGAATATGCAGCAAATAAGACGTGAAAAGGTATGCTTACCGAGTGAATGCACAGGACATACTAATTGCTTATCTATTTGTGCATGTGTAGTGTTTTAATATTGCCCATCTAGGGTCTTCACAGTTAAGATGTACTTGTTATTGTCACCATTTTAGTTCACATTATTTATTATTATGTGTACCTATTAGGCTTTGCAGACATACTACATTCAGTAGAAATATTAGCAGACAATAAATAATGATGCTTTGAAATTCATGATGCTAATCAAAAGTAGTTAGCTATAACTTGCAAATATTTTGTATGGCAGGTAAGATCCCTTACTCAGGCTCATGATAGAGCCTATTTAAGGAGAGTGAGATGGCTGTTACCTTGTTTCTGAGTGATTTATTTCAAGTTTATATGCGAATAAAATACATGGTCACAATCTCAAGCAGGATCTTGTGCTTGTTTAAGAGCCCTTTTAAACTTGGCTGAAACACTGTGTATTGTTGGGCTTTTATGACTTGTGGGAGAATGTGATGTAGAACAGAAAAAAGATGCAATAAAGAAAAACTGATTTATTAACATTTCACAACTCAAAATTTCTGAGCAAAGGTGTAGCTGTCAATCATATAGGTCTTTGTATGAGCATTTCTAAGAGGCAATACTTTTCAGAAATGCAAACGCACTATGTACACCATATAATACTATATGCAATGTTGTCAGCCATTTAAGACAATTTTTTCACAATAATTTAGCAATTTTAATTGCTAAAGTCTGATACATTCTTTCAACAATCCCCAAAGCTTGAGGCCTACTAGGGTAACAATATTGCATGTTAACTTCTAAAAGCTTTAAAACGTTACATAGTTGTTGTACCACCTGGCTTGTAAAATGAGTTCCCTGTCTGAAGCAACACTAAATCTAGGTATCAACTCTTGAAAAGGTTCCTTGGAGACTGTAATCACATTATTTCTAATACAGGAGCAAGCTTCATCCCATCCAGAAAACACACCTACAATTATCAAAACATATATGAATTTTTGACACTGGGCAGCTGCAGTGGTGCAGTTGTTAGCATTGCCACCTCATAGCAAGAAGTTCTCCAGTTCAATTTTTGGTTTGAATGCCTTCTGTGTGAAGTCTGCATGTCTTTCCTGCAGTCATCTGGGTTTCCTCTGGATGCTCCGATTTCCTCCCACATTGCAAAGACATGCTGCAGGTGAATTCGACACTCTAAATTGGCCCTAGGTATGAGTGCGTGTAAGTGTCTGCCTTCTGTGAAAGGTTGAGGATTGGGCTGGCAACTTAACACCTTAAAACTCTACTGCCAATTGTTTTGTGGTCCATTTATTCACTGTTGTGACCCATAATGGGAAAAGGAGAAAAGGTATGAATTTTTTATGCCATGGATAAAATTTCACTCCATCCAACAAAAAGATTTCCATTGATTTTTCAAAAGACTGGGTGGAAACTGGAGGACTTTTTGACACATTATACTATAAACACAGTACAGCTAAGTTTAAAATACTGAATGACTTAGGATATGTAAGAGGCATAAAATTAAATTCAAATTTGGCTTATTAATGTGTTTTTCCTTAATGTGAGGGCAAATGATCAGTTTGAACCAATTTAGTTATAAAAGAGCATAGGGCTGCTAGCCTCTCAGCCAGGTGGCACCATAGCAAGTCAGTAGAGTGGCTACAACCATCATGGCCCACCTTATCTTTTTGGAGCTGTCAGTTTGATTTTTTAAAGACAACAATTTGTATAATGAAGCAGGTGCATTAGTCTCCTGCAATTTCTATGAAAATGAAGCCTGAAAAGGATAAGTCTATGCATCTTGTCCGGCCAGCATTTCTGCATAAACATTTAAAATGTAAGAATTATCAGCCTTATGTCTTGCACCCTTGACTACGGATATTTGTGGCTACAATAGTGCATTCAACAGTTTACTAATGGAGGCAGAATATTTAAGAAGAGCCATGTTGATGTCATGTACTTCCTTTCTATCCAATGTGTCTTAAAATTATGAACTACCCCATAAGCATAACGTGAGTTAATGAAAATCGTTACTGTTTTATCTTTTGCTAATTTTCATGCTTCAGTAATAACTAATTTTTTTTTTACTTGTGCAGGCACATTTCAACTTAATTGTCCATTTAACAGTACTTGAAGAGTAAAACTACACAGGACCAATAAGATCCCTTTGTTAATGTGTAGTTTTACTCTTCCATTTCTTGTTGATACAGGAACGACTCAATCTATGATTACTTCATCAAATGCAGAACACCTCCTCCTCTCGGCAAAATCAGCTCAGGTTTGGGTGTCACTGGTATTCCTTAGAATTATCCAGAGACAAAGCCTATTCCAATTCAAATAGGTTTAATGAAAGCGTGACATGATTTTATTGCAGAAAATACCACCCATTTAAAACTTTCAAGTAGATATTTATTGTGTAAATCACAATGTACTGTATTCTGCACTCCAGCTGGAATTTTCTTAGATATTCCAAATTAACCTTCACCTCTGAGTCTTTATTGAGCTGATATTTGTGTAGACAAAGATGTGCTCTTTGCAGTATTTAGAGTGGAACAAACCTTTGCTATAGCTGATCTGGAGGGACTTGGTGTCTCCTGTTCATGGCTGTCCTAATGATCTGGATGCCATGTTGATGGCTACCACCTGGTACTCCAAATAGAAGGTTGTCTTCCACATATTATACAAAATCACTAAATTGCTGCAACAAAAAGATCACCCATAATGACTTCAAACTCGACTGAAGGTGACACAATATAGCTGTACACTGAACACCAGAAATAGAACATAGAGAAAACCTGTCAAGAATAGGCCCAAAGGATAATTCATGCCATGGTGACTCACATATGGCTTGAAATCTATGAGTTCATGGCACCAAACAGTTAATATTAAAAATAAATTGATGTAGCACAGTTCATCAGAGTAGAATAATTTAATTTATTGTAAAGAACACACGCACATGGGAGAATAAGTAAGTAAATTCTTGTCTCATCACACACACAAAACCTAATTTTATTATATTGTAAAACCTTTGAGGCAAAATCTTTTGCATTTATTAAGCTATAGACAATGACCAAATAAAACTGATCACCTTTGTACCCTTTCTCTGTGCCTTCCCTTATTAGGCACAAGTTCTGCTATTCAATGTTGGAACTTTTTACACTGGCAATATTTACATTGCCAATGAAATAAAAGTAAAGATAAACCTAGGCTGTCAGCATCCATCTCAAAAGAAGATGTATTTCAAAAAGAGAAAATATTATGCATACACTAAACATGTTTCCCATCATGCACTTTTCCATTTACACAAAGTAATAAATATTTCTCAATGAATCTAAAGATTCATCTCCACAGAGATAAGTACTTCTTGCAAAAAAATCTATCAGGTCTGAAGTGGAAAGAGTTTTCTCAGAGCAAATGGAGTAGCAGCACCTATGAAAAACAACAATCAGGCATTACTGCTCTTACAAAACTGAACCAAGAAAACATGCAGACTGAATAAGGGAGGAGGGCAAGGCCTGCTAATTGAAATAATGGAGTCACTGCAAAAGTTGAACTTATCTAACATGACTCACGGCCTTCAAAAAATACAAGTACTCTTTGACCCTCTGCTGGTAATTTTTCCCACTTGTCCTTCCATTCCTTGCTCTGATTTTTAAATTTGGTGATTTTTAACCTGCCCATCCTTACCGCAAATTGACCTTTAAATGCTCCTCTCATTTTATGATAGCTCCTCCAGTTTTACACTGCTGTTGATATCTTGAATTATTTATTAGCCTTTCCTTGTGCTTATGTTGAAAAAAGTGCAGCATGCCTCTTATTCATTCTGCTGATTTACTTAATCTAAATTCATTATCTAGCTATTTTGATAAAGTATAATATTTTTACACTTCTGTAAGCTCTTTTCTTTATTTTACATCAAAAGATCTGAAGATTTTTCCATCTAGTGTCGGTAGGTGGTAGCCTGGACTATCCAAGTTCAGAAACACACTACAGAGCCCCGAGTGTGATTCTTTTATTGGCCAGAGGGCTTGTTTGTTAGCTGACCTTGTTTTTAGTGTCTGTACATTATTCTGGGTAGCTGGAACAGTGGTTAAGGTTGTGATCTTTAGTTACTGTGGTTCAAGGTTTGATTTGTGCCCAACTCACCTGCCTTGGTAACAAATAGTATTGTTATTGTATACATTTGTCAGGATTTGTTAGCTCTTACCTCATTTCCTCAGAGCTTCCCTGCATGTGACTCAGAAATGTTGGTCTTACATCTAGTGCCATCCAGCCAAAGCTAACCACTTTTATTGAATAATTGCATTTTTATAAGCTCTTTAAAGTATATTGCTGTTGATATCTTGAGCTACTTATTGCCTCTCCTTGTGCCTTTACGTTTGTTTATGGTAGCATTATACTTGGAACACTCTTTCAATATAATTTTACATTAGGAAAACTGGGATTATTAATCTAATGGCAGTATGTGTTTGCCTGGTCTATCTGAATTAAGAAACACACAAAAAGGACTCTAAGTGTAGTTGTTTTAGTGACCAGAGGGCTCAGTAGTCAGTTTTCCATATTTTCAGTGATGGTATAAATTTTACTCCTTTGTGCATCTCTGTGCTCATTTCCACAGAGCTCAACAAAGCTTGGCGTCAATTTGGGAAACAATTAAACAAACACGTCAAGATGGGTAAATATTAATCTATCCCTATTGTCCAAATCAGCCATTATTAAAATGAATATCCTTCCTAAAATACTCTTTCAACTTAACTCTATTAGTCTTATAGGTTCATAGGTTCATAGGTAGGTACTATGCTATCTGCCCAAGGGCATTTATAAGCCTAGCCAGAGTGTGTCGGCTTTCGCCGCCCCCATTGATTAATTAACTGATCCTCTGTCAAGCAGAGCCAATGAAGTGATCCCAGGGGTGTATTTTCTGTTACCCATCCACTTGTCAAGATTTCTCTTGAAGAGTGTTAGTAAGGGGCTCTGCCTGATGTAATTTGGAATTTTTTTCCAAAGCATGGGGAGTCTCTGTGACAGGAATCTATCCCTTCACCATGTTCTATTTATTGTTGTGGCAAGGTTTAACTCCTAGACCATGTGGCTCGCAGTGACTTGGATTTCTTTAGGTGGAGCAAGTCCATCAGTTTTGAGTTGGACATGGCTTTGTAAGTCAGGCAGAGATCATCTATGAGTAAGCGATATACCACTGAGTACAACTGGAGTTTTTTCAGTCGGGCTGCATAGGACATATGTTTGAGACCAGTAATCCTCTTGGTGAGGTACTTTTGTGGTCTTTCCAGCTGTTGGAAGTGTTTTGTGAGGTACATCCCAAATGGGGCATTGTACTCTATGATGGGTCTAATGAGTGACAAGTAGAGGGTCACTATAACCTCTTTATTTCTAGATGCAAACCCTTTAGTAATTAGATGGGCCACATTGAAGGATTTCCTAACTACTTTGGCAATATGATTGTCAAAGGAGAGATTACTATCTACCTGGGTCCCCAGATCTCTTATTACCTCTTCTGTATTAAGGGGGCTGCCACCTATGTGGTCATTTGTGGGTGTTTTGTTTTTCCCAAATGGGATAACTATGCATTTTTTGGCATTTAGCTTGAGGCCATGACTTTGACACCAGGTGTCTCTCTCAGTAAGGCCCTTTTGGAGGATGGCCATGTCAGCCGGAGAGTCAATTATGGCTCCCAGTTTGCAGTCATTGGCGAACTTGGTTATCCATAGTCCTCCTATGTTTGCCTGTACTTCTGAGAAGTATATGCCGAACAGTAGGGGTGTCAGGACCGTGCCTTGCAGGACAGCACTTGTGACTGGTTTTGAGTCGGACCTGGAGCCCGCTATTCTTACCGTGTGAGTTCTGTCTGTAAGCCAGTTGGCAACCCATCTCGTTACATAGGGGTTTATGTTCAGGCTGGTGAGTTTTTCTGTAATACCTGAGTGGGGAATGGTGTCGAAAGCCTTGACAAGGTCAAGGTAGGCTGTGTGAATCACCTTTCCCCTCATCTATGGCCTTGGTGACTGTCTTGAAGAAGTCAACCAGGTTTAGTAGGCATGATCTGCCCTTAACAAAGCTGTACTGGGTCAGGTCAAGTGTTTGGAGATTCCCAATGTCTTTGTTAATGAGTTCCATGATGATGCGCTCCATAGCCTTGCAGACCAGGGTAGTCAGGCTTATGGTGCGATAGTTACCAGGTCAGTTGCGGCCCCTCCTTTGTGGAGAGGAATAACCGTTGCGGTGCACCATTCTATGGGCACGTAGCCTGTGGAGAGGCTGAGATTGAACAGCGTGTTTAGGTGGGGGGCTAGTTTGTTCTGTAGTTCATACAAGACGCAGCCTGGGACACCATCTGGTCCCATTAATACTGTGTTTTTGGCTTTTGAAAGGGCTGTTTTCACCTGTGCGTCTGTGATTTTTGGGAAACTACACTTTTCTGGTATTGTTGTGGGCCCTTTTGGAGGTGAGAGGGGGGGTGAAGTTTGCACTGAATCTATTTGCCAGGATGTTGGCAATATCAGTAGGTTCAGTATATTTTGTGCTATTTTGCACTAGTTCAGTGAATATCTGTGAGTTGCCACTTAAATGCTTAACATAGCTAAAGAAGGCTTTGTGGTTATCTTTTGAATCCTTGGCTATTTTTCTTTTGAAGTTAGCCTTGGATGATTTCACGTGGGACCTCAGTTTCTTACTGATACTGATCAGGGATGTCTTTCCTTCTTGGGATTTGCTTTTTTTCTGAACTAGTTTTCTCCTTCTATTGTATAGCCTGTTTATTGGAGGGGTCCACCAAACAGGTTTCCTTCTCTTAGAGGAGTGAGTCTTGGTTTTGCTAGGGCTGGCATGATCCATGCATCCTTGTAGGTGCTCATATAGTGCATTTGTAAAGGTTTCTGCATCTTGGGCAGCATTATCCTTTAGCGTGGGGGCTGTGAAACATACCACCTCTGTCTTAAGTAAGGTGAAGTTTGCTTTAGAAAAGTTTTTTACTGTGGTTTCCTTAGTTGGGGGTGGTGGTGGGGTGTGGACATCCAGAGTTATTAGTTTATGGTCTGATCTAACCAGTGACGGGTTGACCTCTGGTGTGGAACACCTGTCACCCATGTTGGTGATGACCAGGTCCAATATGTTTTCACCTCTGTTAGGGGAGTTTACCAACTGATCCAGGGCATTTGAGTTGATGAATTTCAGGAAGCACTGAGCCTGGGAATTTGTACTCAAGTAGTTTTCCCAGTGAATGGTAGGGTAATTGAAATCGTCCAATATCAGGGTGTTTGGTAGGACCTTCATGTTTTCCAGTGTCTCCAGAAAGGTGCAGTGTTGGTCCTGGGTCATGGAGATTGATCTGTAGCAGGCCACAATTTGCATTGCAGATTTGCCCGATGTTAGTTGCACATAGATGATCTAAGAGGTATCATGCTGCGCCACTAACATGGAGGTGTAGGTATCCTTGATGAATATGGATACACCCCCTCCTTTTGTGTTTCGGTCCATGTTCTGTGGCCCAAACGTGTGGTATGAGTTGTAGCCTGGTAGTGCTGGGGTGCTCTCTGGAGCCTTGAACCAGGTTTCAGTTACTGCACAGATGTCGACATTCTCCATACTAAGGAGTGCTTTGAGCGCATGCATTTTTAGATTTAAACTCCTGGCATTGAGTAGCATAACCCTCAGTTTTTTGTTAATTGTGCTGTTTATGGAGGTGGGTTTGACTTTTGAACCTTGCCTAAAAAAGGCACTATGGGGGCAGCAAGAGCCTTGGCCAGTATTCAAAAGCTTAGGGGTGACAGGTGCAAACCATCTCTTGTGAAGCAACGCAGCTTGTCAAACATGTCGTCCCAGGCTGACAGAACCTGGATCCCCTTTGACTGACACCAGAAGCTTAGCCAATTGTTGAAACTGATCATTTTTTCTTTATACTGAGGTATCATTCTTGGTGAAGGCAGGATGCTACTCAGGGTCAGTGTCATACCAGCCTGGGTTACATGATCAGAGAGCTCTTCCATGTCTCTTTTCATGTAGTCCAGGGAGGTACATCTCAGGTCATTCACACCAACATGAACAATGACAGAGTCATATTTGTACTTGTTCTGGAGTGACCTGAGTGCTTGTGTTATGTGGCAGATTCTGGCTCCTGACAGGAAGCTAACAGTAACCTTCTGCTTGTCCAGCCTAGTAAGTGGGACGTCAGTGTGCCTTACTGTAGAGTCACCTATTACTAGTGTGTTAGGTATGTTATTTTGCCTAAAGGGCTGTGATTGTGCGGCACACTGATTTTGTGTTTTATGTGTTGTCTGGTTTGTGACAGGAAGTGCAGATTGTTTGGGTGTCTGCTTTGGAGGTCCCTGATGCTTTTGCAGATGTTTATTTAGAGCCTCCGAGTATGATTTTGTGTATTTATGTGTATTTTTTACCAGTGCTGTTTTAGTAGGTCTGTGTGCGGCTGGAGTTGTGGTGCAAGTGTTAATCTTCTCCTCTTGACTGTCTGTTCCAGTCTTGGGTGGAGACAGCTTAGCTTCCAGTTTGGCTGTATAATTGCATCTCTCGCATATGTTAGTGTTTTGTGGTAGGAGGAGAGGGTTGTCTGTGTACATGAGGCAGTTGTAACATTGCCTCAGGATGCCCAGATTCACCAGCTGGACTGGAGAGTGCACCTGAAGTTGCCCTTTGGTCATGCCTGAATAGTAGGGTGAGCTGCTTAGTTGCTTGGTTGTTGAGGGATGAATAAAGAGCCTTGCCCTGCTGGGCAATCAGTGTCAGGGTTTTTGAGTGCTTAGGTTGAGAGTTAGACTATTTTCGAGGGAAAAACTGAAGAGGAGACTTAGTGGAACTGGGAATAATTTAACCATTGCTAACCTGCACTGCCCGGTGCGCAAAACTGTGCAAACGTGGTTTTTATAGTAGAGAAATGAAAGAGATAGAAATTAGCCCAAAATGGCCAATAAACTACTAACTTCTGGGCTGGAACCACTCCTCCAGGGACAGAAAGGTTGCTCAAAGCTCCCGTCTCTCACAGGTGAACAGAGAAACTTCCTTCTATCCAAGTAAGGTATGGGCAACTCAGAAACTAGTATCACAGCCCTGAATTCTGCACTAGCTTGAAAACTGTAATATACTAGCTTAGAAAGGCGGGAAACAAGGATTTTCTTTTTGTTTTTTTTTTGAAAAGATAAGGCAAAAACAGTAAAAAATACACTTAAAACGGCTTTAAATAACTTCAAACGATCAGAAATGGCTATCGCACTTTAGTGTGTAGCCTACAACAGTTAAACAAATTATTTAAACAAAAAAAAACTTTTTTAAAGTGCAGGCAGTCAAATAAGTACAATATGTGAAACAAACAAGCTTTTAAATCACAATACATGCTGGAAAATCTGCATTTAGGCAGAAAACAGTTAAGTACAGCAAGAAAGTACAGAAAACTGATACTTAATCACTCCAAAGTCTCTCTCCTAAGCTAAAAGGCTTGATCAGTTTAAGGCTTTCTAGTGCTACCAGTAGGTTAGTTACAGGAAAGATGGGAAACAAGCACAGATGTGGTCTTTTAAACCAGAAAGTTGAAAGAGATGGACAAACTGTCCAAATGGTCAATAAACTACAATTTCTGGGCCAAGAACCTCTCTTCTCATGGTAGATAGGCTACCTAGTGCTTACAACTCCCACTGATAAGCTAGAAGGCTTTCCTCCAACACAGAAAGGCTTGCGGGGCTCAGAAGCATATCAACAGTCCTGGATACAGCAACTCTGTATCTGGACTAGGCTAGTTACAGGAAAGGTGGGAAACAAGCGCAGGTGTGGCTTTTAAACCAGAACATTGAAAGAGATGGAAAAAAACTGCCCAAATGGCCAATACCTACAATTTCTGGGCCAGGAATCACTCCTCTTGTGGTAGATAGGCTACCTAATGCTTACCACTCCCACTGATAAGCTAGAAGGCTTCCCTCCAACACAGAAAGGCTTTGGGGAGCTCAGAAGCTTACAAAGAATCCTGGAATACAACAAATCTGTACCTGGACTAGACTAGTTACAGGAAAGGTGGGGAACAAGTACAAATGTAGGCTTTTAAGCAAGCAAAATGAAAGAGATGGAAAACTGCCCAAACGGCCAAATAAACTACAATTTCTGGGCCAAAACTCACTCTTTCCATGGAGGATAGGCTAACTAGTGCTTACCACTCCCACTGATAAGCTAGAAGGCTTCCCTCCAACACAGAAAGGAGTAGGGGGCTCAGAAGCTTACAAAGAGTCGTGGATACAGCAAATCTGTACCTGGCCTAGACTTGTAACAGGAAAGGCAGGAAACAAGTGCAAACACAGTATATTAAATCAGAAGGTTGAAAGAGATGGAAAAGCTTCCCAAATAGCCAATAAATTATAATTTCTGGGCCAGAAACCACTCCTCCTGTAGCAGATAGGTTACCTAGTACTTACGACTCCCACTGATAAGCTAGAAGGCTTCTCTCCAACACAGAAGGGCTTGGGGGGCTCAGAAGCTTACCAAGAGTCCTGGATACAGCAAATCTGTACCTGGATTACACTAGTTATAGGAAAGGCGGGGACCAAACGCAAAACAGGCTTTTAATCAGAAAGTAGAAAGAGAAGTAAAAACTGCCCAAATGGCCAATGAACTACAATTTCAGGGCCAAAACCCACTCTTCCCATGGTAGACAGGCTACCTAGTGCTTACCACTCCTACTGATAAGCTAAAAGGCTTCTCTACAACACAGAAAGGCTTGGGGGGCTCAGACGCTTACCAACAGTCCTGGATACAGCAAGTCTGTATCTGGACTTGGCTAGTTACAGGAAAGGCTGGAAACAAGCTTAGAATTTTTTTTGTTAGAGAAAAGCAGCTAAAACAGCAGTAAATACAATTTAAATTGTAGTGCAGGCCAGCACACCCGAGTGTGTAGTAACACTACGGCAAATACAGTTCAAATAAATGCAATTAAATTAACAAATGACTAAAAAACAAGTGCAGAAGGCAGTAAATTAGAAGGCTACTATCAAGCAGTAATAAGTGCAGAGTAAGAGCGACTGAACAGATAGCACACAGAAGAGCAACTAAGACAGTTACAGTAAGAGCAGGTGAATAATAATAATAATAATATATATATATATATATATATATATATATATATATATATATATATATTTATATATATTTATATATGTATATATATGTATATATATTTTTTTTTTTTTTTTTTGTGGGAAGGAACAGAGCAGGATTAGTAGGCTACAGAGGGTGTCCTTCCAAAATGCTCTCTTTTTATACAGTAGGAGTGCCTGAAATCAGAATATGATCTCACTGCAGTGAGTAAGCAAATGAGATGGGCCCAGAAGGAGTATCCAAATACAAATCTACAAGAGGGGCGGGCAATTTCAAAGCCACCAACATTCATACCAAAACAAGAACAGGGAAGGTGGGTGGGGAACTTACTCTAGAGAGACAGCCACATCTTCAGTTGAGTTAATATTCAGTGAAAAAAACACAAATAAATAAATTAAATGCAATGCTATATGCAAAAGAGCAGATAATAGTGTACTTAAATTCACTTATATGTCCAGTTGATTTCAGTTAGATAACCGGCCAAAGCTCTGATATTAAGCATAGATTACTCAAACAAGAACAGGGAAGGTGGGTGGGGAACTTACTCTAGAGAGACAGCCACATCTTCAGTTGAGTTAATATTCAGTGAAAAACACAAATAAATAAATTAAATGCAATGCTATATGCAAAAGAGCAGATAAAAGTGTACTTAAATTCACTTATATGTCCAGTTGATTTCAGGTAGATGTTAGCCGGCCAAAGCTCTGATATTAAGCATAGATAACTCAAAATGTACCACTTATATAAGGCAAGACAGAAATGTTAGTGATAAGCTGAAACTACCACCTACTGCTATCAATGGCTACTCAGAAATTCTAAAAAGTACTCTGTAGAGAGACAGCCACAACTTCAGTTGAGTTAATATTCAGTGAAAAAAAAGACATAAATTAAATACAATACTATATGCAAAAGAGCAGATAAAAGTGTACTTAAATTCACTTATACGTCCAGCTGATTTCAGGTAGATGTTAGCCGGCCAAAGCTCTGATATTAAGCAGAGATAACTCAAAATGTGCCACTTATATAAGGCAAGACAGGATGTTAATGATGAGCTGAAACTACCCCCCACTGCTATTAATGGTTACACAGAAATTCTAAAAAGTACACTGTAGAGAGACAGACACAACTTCAGTTGAGTGAATATTCAGTGAAATCACAAATACATAAATTAAATACAATAATATATGCAAAAGAGCAGCTAAAAGTGTACTTAAATTCACTTATACATCCAGCTGATTTCAGGTAGATGTTAGCTGGCCAAAGCTATGACATTAAGCAGAAATAACTCAAAATGTACCACTTATATTAGGCAAGACAGTATGTTAGTGATGAGCTGAAACTACCCCCCACTGCTATCAATGGCTACACAGAAATTCTAGTACTCTGTAGAGAGACAGCCACAGCTTCACTTGAGTTAATATTCAGTGAAAAACACAAATAAATAAATTAAATACAATACTATATGCAAAAGAGCAGATAAAAGTGTACTTAAATTCACTTATATGTCCAGCTGATTTCAGGTAGATGTTAGCCAGCCAAAGCTCTGATATTAAGCAGAGATAACTCAAAATGTACCACTTATATAAGGCAAGACAGGATGTTAGTGATGAGCTGAAACTATCCCCACTGCTATCAATGGCTACACAGAAATTCTAAAAAGTACTCTGTAGAGAGACAGCCACAACTTCAGTTGAGTTAATATTCAGTGAAAAACACAAATAAATAAATTAAATACAATACTATATGCAAAAGAGCAGATAAAAGTGTACTTAAATTCACTTTTACATCCAGCTGATTTTAGGTAGATGTTATCCGGCCAAATTTTATTTTACCTCAATGGAAAAGGCCCTCTGCAAATTGCTATGGCATCTGAAAACAACACGAATATGTTACCAAAAACTTACAATACCTTAATCAAAAGGAGGTTTGAGGCTTCCACATTTCTACCTGTACTACCTTATTACCAAAGCAAACAGATTAATTCAAATATCAAAATATGATAAAACCAAAAGATTTGGTACCCAACATGTGTTAAGATATGGTCTAATCTACTACACTGTTTAAATATAAAGCCTAAAGCTATCCCCTATCTTAATCCTAATAATAAAATCTTTTACAAACTACACCCAATAATCAAAAATGAAATAGTGGCTTTCCAGTCTTTATTCACTTCTATCAATCTACAAAATTCAATAAGTCTCTTACAACCCATACACATGAACCTGAATATCAAGCTAAATAACAAAATAGTAGATTTTAAACCATTCCCACAAATTAAAGGTTTTACGGTATGGCATATCTTACAAACGTAAGAAATCAACACTTGAAAATTTAAGAACACAACTAAAGACACCAGGCAGCTATAACCCTATTCTTAGACAAATTATATCATTAACAAAGATGAAGTTCTCAAACTACAAAACAGAGACACAAAATATTGTAACTACTCAAAACATAATCAAATCATTAGCCTCTAAGGAGAAAATGATCTCACAGTCTTATAAATGAATTAGTAAGATAAAATATCAATCTGCGGTACTCTATTCAAGTTATTGGACTAACATTAGTCAAACTATCACAACAGCTCAAAAACAAGAAGCTATTAAAAATACCTTAAAATTAACAACTTTCAAAATCCTGATCTACACACAAATAATGATTAACAATAACACATATTATACTCCAGCTGTCCTTAACAAATTCGGCTACAAAAAAGAAAAAAAAAAACATGCTCCTTTTGCTCCTAAGAGAACTTTGATATCCTTCATATTTTCTGGAGCTGTAAGAATATTTTCAAGCTCTGGTGCTCCTTAAGAGTGCAACTTGAAAAAATTGGTTACGAAAAAACTACATTTGCCTGGGAAACAATGATTCTACATATAATTCTGAGCTCAATCAGAAGAATCTGTAAACATATTTTAGTCACAGTATGTACCCTTCTTAAATTTTACATAACCAAAAATTGGGTAATTAACAACAAAATCTCATGGACAAACTTCAAAGACATGGCAGTCAAATATATCACCTCCTACAAATTAGCTACAAAAAGTAGAAAAAAAGAACATACTTTCAAGCATCTTGGAATTTTCTTCTCAACACAATCTTTGTAAGTAAATAAGACCCAAACACACTAATACAACTCAGGTGGCTTTTATTTAAACTTGCTTATATTTAAACATAATATGTTTATTGCTCAAAATAGCATGCACAAGATTCGCATCATCTAGATGGCATCCAACAGTGTAAATTGTTTACTTTTGCATATAGTTTTAGTGTTTCACTAAACCTTCTATAAGTATGGTTATCATACCTATACAAATCAAAAACATATAAATGAAGCCACAAAACAAACTTTACAATCTACTCTTCAGATATATCAAGAATAATTTACTTTATTCTGAAATAGGGGTAATGTATCATTTCAGTCTAAAATTAATAGACAGACTTGGGTCTTTTTATCCCCTGTACCCTCAGAAAACAGTGAAACTGCTAGTTGTTTTCTTTTCTTTTGTTTTTTCTTTAGTTTCTGTAAGTCTTCATGTGAGCATTGTGAAACTTGCTGTAAACTGATACTCCTTGCTGTTTTTGCTATAAATGTCTATTTAGTTTGGCTGGAAAACAAAGTAATAAAAAGTATATTGGAAAAAAAAAAGCTTTGTGTCTTGGTTGGTAGACTGAAAATATTTGCAGAGATTGAAGGAAAGAACAAGAATATTGCCTGACTTCATCAGATTACTGGATGAATTGTACTGTGGCTTGAAAATACAGGAAGTGAATTGTTGACATTACCTTTGAATTGTTGATAATCATTCTGGAATATTCAAAAGCAATACAGTGTAGAATGCAGTCTTGAAAGGAACAGTGATATGCCTGATGATGAACAGAAAAAAATGAGGAGACAAGGAGGGGAATGTAGAAGAGATACAGATCAAACATTTTCTTCAGCACCCTAATTTTAAATAAGTTTTTTCCTGTCTGAAATCAGTTGCTGTAATTTGTAACCTGAAGAAGTTCTATAGTGCAGGCTGAATATGCCTTACAGTACTGGGGTTTAAAGGTCTTTGGAATACTATAGGAAAGCAGGGTAAGGAATGGTGCTAAGGCAAGGATGAAAATAAGGCAACAATTAGAAAAATAAAGGAGACATGTAGGTATGATCATGGGCAAGTTAAGACTCTTAACATGGTGACCATTCAAAATATTTATTTTGAGATATGCCCATGCAGGGGGGAGAAAAGAGAACATCAAGGAGATCCAAAGGGCCTGTGATTAATTTATGTAGGGATAAGGAGTTGCAAGGATAGCAAAGGTTAGAATGATTATATAAAAGGCAAAGCTGCAGTGATAACAACAGTTTACAATATTTACAAGTGAATGAAAGGAACAGAAGTAGAAAATAATCTGGAAGAAAAATGTAGGATTCCATTAAATAATTGATGTGAAAATTGTATGAAATTGCACAATTCCAGGTGTGTGTGTGTGTGTGTGTGTGTGTGTGTTTATCTATCTATATATCTATATGATTGAAAAAAATAGCGATTGGGGCAATGCATGACATTATCTCATCAAAACAAAGAGAATGGCATGCAATAAAGAAACAACGGGGAAGACAATGGCAAAGATAGTGGGATAAGTGCCAGAAGGAAGGCTTCAAAGAGTTTGGTCACCTACAAAAGAAAGTGGATGAGTGTTGCAGAAGCAGAATAGAGTAAAAAAGAGAGGAAAACTTGAGGAAACACAGAAAGACAGAAGAAATGTGGCTGATTTACTGACAGAGTTGTATTACAAGTATTGAATAGTTGCATAGCGTAGACAAAATCAGTAAGAGTAGGACAAGAATAAAGCAGATAATTCCCTGGATATGTGGCAGTAAGAAGGACCTAAGAAAAGCAGAGCTAATATGTCAACGTATTCTACAAAGGGAAAAGTAAAAACTGAACAAAAAGGGGCAGACGTAAGGCTTACTAATAGCTAAATAAGAGTGGATGTGACAACCATTTTAGTTGTCAAAGTTGGAGTAATGTGGCTTAGTGTAGGATCACTGGTGGTTGTTTTCTTCATTAATTGTTACCCGTCCTCACTTACTGAAAAGGCTTCTTCTACATTTTCTGCAAGTTTTTGTTTATTAGTATCAGATTTTAATTTTAAAAATAAATAGCTGAAGAACAGAACTTACCTCAACTTATCTCAAGAGCCATTAGAGATGAAGTGATAACGCCCAAGTGTCACTTGCACAGATGACAACAAAAATTCATTTACTTCTGCCTGTTAGATGTATTCTGATAGTTAGTCAGGGATAAAAAAAATGTGGAACAGTTGTAGATGGAACCAATTTTTTGGCAAATTATTTAGGGATAAAATAAGACTAAAAACTATGCTGTACTTGCTTTGATCTAATATGTCAGTTGCTGTGACTGTTCTTAAAGCATTTTACTGTAAGTTCAATAAACTTCTATTCAAACTAATGATGCTGATATACTTTAAACCAAAAAGGACAATTTTTTGAGTATCTCTATATTAGAAAAGTAAAAACATGTATAATATTTCTGTATCTGGAACTGTTTTTGAAGCATTCCCTCCATCAGTTTGTTCTTTAATCAACTGTGGCTGAACATTTTCCCTTGTTTCCCATGTGTCCACCTTGCTCTTGTGATTTTAAAGCCAGTGCCTTTGTCATTGTTCACTCTTTGTATTACTTTAACTACACAGTCCCCTCCCTCTCTTCTTTTGCTGCTGACAGTAAACACAACAGTACCAGGTGTGTACTCAGTCCCATTATGCTATTTAATACTGTTGCCCTTGCATTGTATTCCATAGAACTAGAATACTGAGTGCCTACATATTGCTCTTCAGTTGGCTGTTCCTACTGTAAGTTGTCTTTGGAAACTTCTCCCAGTCTATTTGGAGACTTCACTCAGTCCCGTTGGAAACTTCTTGCAGTCTCTTTGTCGACTTTGCCCAGTTTCTTTGGAGACTTTACCAGTCTCATCGAATCTGCTTGTCCTATTGAGCATGAAAAGATTAAACTGGGACATTACTCTCCTTCCAAAGAAACAAAAACAGCACGTAGGTAAACCAGGCAGGATACAAAATACAAAACAGTAGTAAAAATTTCAAGACCTGGAAACATTGAAGTAAAATGCAGCATTTATTCCAAACAGGAAAAAAAAATCACAAAGTTTGCAGGATCAACCCTTCATCAGTATGTAAAAAACGAAATCAAATGCCTTCATTTAAATAGTAAATCCAAACCATAAAATTAATCACATGACACAGTTGTATTAAGCACTTCAGTTTAAAGACACATATACAGGTAAAATGTTACTGAAAGTCAGTATAGCCATAAAATAAGTAACATATTTAACCAAGACCCATCCACACAGGATGTTATTTCAAAGTTAACTGTCTTCTTTTTAAAATAGTTTAATGCTTACTACTGTATTTACACCTGGAAAACAATCAGCTTCTAAAAGTTTGATCCATGAGTATTCACATACTTCTAAAACATTCTTAAGATACCCCCCACTTTTTTCTTCTGTCTGATGTCAGTCACTCTTAATTTAAATGTGTGTGCACTCCCTTTCTCCCTCATATGCTTACTAAGAGCATTAGTTGCTGCCTCTCTATGCATATGGCATGCTGTAAGGTGTGTCAAGCATTCTACATAGGGAAATGCACAAGAAGGTTGAAGGACAGAATTATTGAACACAAATCTGAAATATGTAGAGAGGTAACAGCAGTAAGCATTAAATCTATTTTAAAAAGAAGACAGTTAACATTGAAATAACATCCTGTGTTGACACATATGTGGTAAATGGATTGCTAACTGGCTGAAAGACATAGCCCAAGTAGTTTGAGTTGTAGGAGCCAACCTGAATGCATGAAAGTGACTAGCATTGCCCCAAGGACTATGGATAGCAATGTTTTCAGATGACATGAAATTGGTGGTTTGTTATTAAGTCTTGCTATGGTACCTAAACCTTTCAGCATGACCTCTCCCCATTAAACTCATGATGAGTGTAGAATGTTCACTTTTGGCAGACAAACCCACATCACTATTGAAATGCACTCAAGGAACATGGAACTTGGGTTGATAACTCCCTCCCTTTTGCCCATTAAATGCCAGTGGTTGTCAGGAAATACTTTTATTTAGCACAGCTAATTAAAAAAGAATATCTTCAAGGTCTAAAAAGGCAAACATATCAATAATAAAGACCCCCAGATGTTTCTAACCAAAAAGATTGCAGGCATAATTCATAGATCAGTACTAGATTAACACCAATTCCAAATAATATAACTAAGAGGCAACCAACGCATAGCAAAAACTCCAGCTTATACTATCCACAATATAAAGAAAAATGTTCATTTTCATAAAAGAAGAATCTGGATTTTATTTTGTACACAAAGAGGTAAGCGCTTTCACAAAAGCTTCATCAGACCATTGAAATTTAAAAATCCTTATTCATCCCTTATATACACGTCACTTGTCAGATCTTGTTAATCAATTAAACTTTTAAAGAGACATTCGACTTACTTTGCATGAAAATAAAAATATATATCATTATAAAAAATACAGTAAGGACAAGAATAAATGATTGCATTATTTATAGTGCTTTATATAATTTTAAATAATTTATAGAAGCGAGTCTTATTAACTAGTAGATTGTTATTACTTTGACTTGCTTACATTATTAAAAGTGCATTCTGTCTGCATTGGCTTTAAGATGCTTTCAAAATAAATATATGCAACAAAATATTAACAAATGTCTCATTCCTTTTGTAAATAATATTATTCATCTATCCTTATAAAATTCAAAAGATAATAAGTAACTAAAGTCCATGCCATTTTGTCAGTGGGATAAAATTATATAATATATCTTGCCATATATATACATTAACTATTGAGTTGCTATAAGTAATTAAAATGAAAACTTCACACCAGTGTCATTAATAACATTGCTCTTCCAATATAGGTTTTCATAATGAGACATTAAAAAATTCTACAGAGAGAGAGTGTTTGTAAAGCAAATATAAAAGGGCTGCTCAATCTGCCATCTCTATATAATTTTCATAATTATAATCCCACATCATGGATAGATATTACAATGGTAGTATTGATTGATGTCTTAGAGTTGGACTATGCCCATAATGGATACAATACTCTCTCTGCTTAACCACAATAGTTTTGTTCTTGACATTAGTAGAAACCAAGGAACATATTTGGGCAATCTGTTATTAGGATATTATGAAAGATACATGGCTGGAGTTGCACTTCAATTGAAAATGACGACATGCAAAAGTTTAGCACTGTAATGTTTTCATATCTATGATAGATGTCCAATTCATATATTATATTTAAGAGACACATTCACGGAATATATGTAGGATATCTATATATATTTTTCTATGAAGTAATTCAATATCCAGTATTGTTGTGCTTTCATATTTATAATGAATGCCTTATTCAAACATGGCATCTAATAAATATTTCATAGTATATAAATAAGATATTAGTATTCTCTATATACAATTTTTATACATATTTTTTATATAGTAATTCCATCTGTATAAAATATATGAATTAGTCAACCAACATTATTGTTATTAGTTGAATTATTCTTTACATTTTATAGCTACTTGTCGGTTCACAGCAGGTAAATGCACATAATTCATGTTATGAGACAAATGCATTTTATCGCTCATAGTTGGTGATCATATAGTGTTTTAAGGCTAGTACACCCTAAGCTAATGAGTGTTAAACACTCACTTAGCTTTAAATAATAGTCTTCAAGCCTAGCGGTACAGGACTCTGAACTTTACACATTAATAAAGGCAGCGAGAAGAAGATGGGTTATCTTGAGTTAGCATTCTGTTAGTGTCTCATTATGAACACCTATATTGGAAGAGCAATGTTATTAATGATACTGGTGTGAAGTTTTCATTTTAACTACTTATAGCAATTCAATAGTTAATGTATATATGGCAAGATAAAATCCAGATTCTACTTTTATGAAAATGAATGCTTTTCTTTATATTGTGGATAGTATAAGCTGGAGTTTTTGCTAAGCTTTGGTTGCTTCTTGGTTATATTATTTGGAATTGTTGTTATTCTATTAACTGCAAACTGAGAGGTATTTATTTTGTTGGGAACGCTTACTTATTTCTTCATAGATCAGTACTAGACTAACTGCCCTTGTGTACCATTTTAAGCCTAGCCAATTATGCTGTGGGAGAATCAAACCTGCACCTTTTGTCTGTAAGGTAAACACCTTAAACATTATGCCAACCAACCTAATGTGTTTAAGCTATCATTAGAGGCTGGAAGCCCTATCTCTTTATTAAATTTCTTATAGGCTTTGGTGGGTAGATTTATGTATTAGTATGCCATAGGAGAATAGTTATGTTGGACCTTCTCTATCTCCACAACTCTAGTAGCTCCAGCAACACTAGGACCAAGGACCTAAATCTCTCCTTGTATGTTATGCAGTGTGTGTGATACAACCTCTTCCTTTAAATATGATGTTTATAGCTAGATGGATATTCAGAAATGTACTCTAGAATGGATGGGTATGGTCCTCATGGAGAATGAAGGTACTTCCTGAAGAAGGCTAATGCCCCTTAATAAGTGGTCATCAGACTAAATGGCCTTGAAATATCTATGAAATTCAAGAAATTGTTTACAGACATACTACTTTTGATGTGCAGAAAAACAAGTGGATTTGTCCAGCTGACTCTTGAGTGCAGATGGACAAACCTGTGTAAGGCAGTAGCAGAAGGCCACAAAGGATTTGGGGATTATAGCTGGAAAATGCATTAAAATTGTACACTGTCAGTTCTTGGCTTATCTGTCTCTGTCACTCACTATCTCCATGTGTCTGTCTCTCTCTCTCTCTCTCTCTCTCTCTCTCTCTCTCTCTCTCTATCTCTCTCTCCTTCTTTTTCTTTTTTTAGAGGAAGAGATGCTGGTTCCTCTATCTTCTCCTTGCAGATTTGAAACACCAGACCCACAGAAGTTACTAAACTGCACTGTACTATACAGGTGTTCCTTAAGCTTAGGTTGTTTGCTGCATTACCAGCATTCCAGCAATTAGAACATCTTGGGGGGTTAACATGGGTACTTATATCTTCAGAGTCCCTATCCACACTTTTCTAGCAGCTCCTATTATGATCCCTGCATGTGGCCTTCAGCAGCTACTATCATCAGGTCTGTTGGTCATGATAACATTACCTTTGCACCAACCATTGCCCATCAGTTCCTTTCCTGTCCTCTATTTAGAAGGGTGGGCAGCAAGCCTAGTTGGTGCCCACCCTCCAAAATCAAGTGTCTGTGTCACTAACTGAACTTGAGTCCTCTGGTCATTGTCGGGTCATTATCCCTCCACATCACTCATTATCATCATCAACCCCCTTCTTCCCATTTTTAATTTGGAGTGTGGGTGTCAAGTAAATTGTCACCATCTCTCTCACAACTCAAGGACACTCTTCTATCTTTTTTGACAGTCATGCCCAACTGTCACAGGTCTTCTCTCAGAGAATCCATCCATTTGTTTGCTGGAAGCACTTGCATCCTCTTGCTTTCTTCATGTATGTCCCAAGACATCTTCACTCAATTGTTTCTACAATCCTGCACATGTGCCTAAATTACTATAATCTTTTTTTTTGCAAACAGTATATTAATATGATATATAATATACACAAAATTAAACAAAAACAATCATAATAACATAAACATATCACAGTTGCATAACTGAGTACACTAAATACAAACTACAAATAGTTAATTTATAGACATGGTGATTATAAATGAGTTTTCTAGGTGCTGGAGGAAGAGAAATGGTTATTAAAGGAAGGAGATTAAATATTGAGCCACATTCCCACTTACAGCCAGACAGGTAACTACCAGTCATTTGGTAGGTAAGTATAAAGTAAATGAAAGGAGTATTTTAAGATGAAAATTTAAAAATTTGTTGTGATGTTTGTTTCTGTGATTTCTTGCTTTGAGAAAAATCGCATACAATTCTCACACATCTATAATACTGAAATACCAGTGTCTCAAAGATTTCTATTGTAAAGAGTTTAGGGATAGCCAATTTTTAGTAATATAGAGTCTTAGTATCATAAATATAAATATTAGAAAACTGATATCCCTAGGCTTAATGCTTGTACGTGGTAAGTGAAGTATTGCAAATTCTAAAGAGATGGGTATGCTACTGTAACCTATAGAAAATAGTTTTTAACATAGAGATATCCATATTTTTTAGAAAAAAGAAAAATTCCATAAAATAAGAAGTAATTCAGCAATATCTGCTCTACATGTGAGACATGGTGGTGATTAGTTAGGGTCAAATTTGGACATAATTTGTGATGTTATGCATTAAGGATCATCAAGTTTGCGTAGATGAGCTTTTTAATGGTATAGCTTTTTATTTAATTTAGCTATTATCATTGTTTGATTCTGGGAGCAGGTAGAAGACCAAAAAAGAGGAAATTAAATATTTATCATGAAATAGTTGGTTTTAATGAATTTGTAAGTGGGAGAAATAGATTTATATCTGAGCTAAGTATTTGAGCTAAGTATCTAGGGAAAGTTTGGCTGACAATGTTTGAAATTTGGTTAATGAGAGGAAGGTATCCTTTGGTGGGGGGTTAAATTTATTCTAACTTGTTCTGTAGAGGACTGTGAGGAAGAAGAAGAAAGTGTTTAGCTGTTTTGTCTTTAATTAAAGGAACATTTGTTAGGTCTATCATTATGATTGATATTGATTATTATTGACAGGTTAGCAGAAATCCAAAAATATTTCAATGTTTAGTTATTATAACAGGTTTCTGAATGAAAGAATCATGTTTATTAAAAAATAATGGACTTTTATTTTATTTTTTTTTCTGTAGTAAAGGAATAGCATGGAGGTTACATGAACAGAATTTTATACAGTTATCCCAGATTTTAACCCAAGTTGGGTTCCATTTGTTTCATTGATGGATAAATGTTACAAGTCAAAACAATCTGTTAGCATTTATAATTTGGTAGTAATAAAAAAAATACAGGAGATGTATGCCTCTTTTTAATCTGAGGGCAACTAATTTATCATATGAAATGTGCATTGATTTGAGTGACCATATACATTTCTTAAGTGAAGTAGAAATGTTTTTAGTTATTTTATTTATCATTTGTTTACTATGAAAGTCTGCTTATCTCCATGCAAGATGCCTTTCTTTGAAATGTGGGAGAAAACTGGAGCATGCAGAGGAAGCCCATGTGAACACAGGAGGATGTGCAGACTCTGCACAGAAGGCATCCCAGCCAAGAATCAAACCAGAGAACCACTTGCTGTGAGGTGACACTACTAACCATTGCACCACTTTACCACCCATTCCTAAAAATTTTAGGGGATACAATGAAATGATGCTATTAGCTGGAAAAGAGTTTTGGGAAAATAATCATTTTGATAATGGCATCTTTAGACATAAAAGAAATTTTAAATTAGACCATCTCTAAATGTTGCCACATTTGACAAACCACAAATTCAGGATATTAGCTTTGTAATTTAATGAGGAATATTGATGAAATATAGTTTGTAAATATTTTAGTGCATGATTAATATTTAGTTGTTAAATATTGATCATTTTGTGATTGTTATAATATTGATTGATAGGAAATGTGAATGATTTCTGTAAATTAAGTTTATAGGGGGTCTATATTACCTGATTGAATGTTTAGGTTATCGAACACCTAAACATCGAACTGATAATATTGAAAGCAAAAACCATGAATGGCTGATTTAACGCAGAAAAATAATTCCCTTGGCCATTAGCTGGATTTTGCTATTTTGTCTACTGTGGACCGATCTCGAGGTTGGTATATTTAGTTGAGTGGGGTGGGGGGAAAAGCCCTCCACTTCATTTGGGTTTAAAGTTGTTTTTTTTTTTTTTTTGTGGACAATGGAAGTATTTCCCTATGCTGTTCATGGTTTATGGTTTCGATATTACCAGTTCGATGTTTAGGTGTTCGAGAACCTAAACATTTGATCTGGTAATATAGACCCATTTATAGATAGCAAACCTCCCAAAAGAATTTTAAGAATTTAGGGTCTTTAGTATATCATAATTAAGACTTGTGAAACGTATATTTAAATCATCTGCAAGAGCAGTTAGAGGAATGATTATATTAAAGAGTTTGGGAAAGTTAAAATGTGAACTGTATGTCAACTGGATAAGTATGGGTTTGGTGTATAGATTAAAAAGGAGGCATGATAAGGGGCATCCCTAGTAGAAAAGTAAACTTTGTTTATGAATAATCTTGTAGCAGAGTTTTTGTAAATAATTTTTATGCAGTCTATAATCATTCAAGGGATATTCAATTATGATATAATGATGAATATAAAGTTATGTGGTAGTTGAGGCTGAGTCAAAGGCTTTTGAGCATCAATAGCTAAGGTGCAGAGCTCATTTCCAGTGTTGGGATTTAGGACTTGTAAAGATTTGAGGGTTAAAGTATGATAATAAGATTGCCTTTTAGGATGAAATCTGGATTGAAAGGGAGACAAAATCCAGGTAGGGTGTATTAGAGTCTCTGTGAAAGTAAAGTGGCATAAATTTTCATATCATAATTCATTAAGGCAATAGACCTACAGTTTAAGGGGTCTGAAAGTTCTTTTTCCAGTTTGGAGATCAATATGATTTTAGATTGATTTAAATACAGCTCTGCTATTCTGTATAAAAAATATGATTATAGAGTTTTAATAATATGTGAACCCATCCAAACATGGAACGCTGGCATTCTTGATAAATTTGATAATGTTTGAAATGTCTGCCTTTGTAAAAGAATTGGTTTGAGCTTCTTATTGCAATACATTTGGAGATGAAAAATCAATTTGATTTAAACAGTTGAGCAGATCATTTGTTAGATATGTTCAGGAAAATATTATAAAGTTGAGAGTAAATATCTTATTTGGAAGTAATGTTAGTATTATAATGTTTTATGTCAAATATATAAGTAGTGGGGTATTAATTCTAATGATCCTAGCTATAAGTCCAGATGGACATTGATTCCATTCAGAGTATAATGCCAGTATTTTTATTTCATATCCAGAGAGTTATTCTTGATGTAAGAGGCAGTTATCTTTAGTTATCATCATCAGATGATCAAGGTCTTTAGATTGGCTTAATAGTTGTTTGGATTCGCTTAAAGATAATTTTTCTATAAGACAGTTTCCTTTTTGTTTAGTAGATTTAACATCCAAATATTTTGCTTTTGCTATTAAGATTTCTCAGATTTTCAGCTCTAGCTAGACCAAATATATGTCCAATTTAATATGTACATTATTAATGCTCAAGTAGAATTGGGTAAGGGAAATATTAACTTCACTGGTGATATCTTCCTTAGACATTTACCAAGGAGTTAGCATCTATGAAAAGAGAAAAAGAGGTTTTATTGTGGTTTTTGGTTTACCCAGTTGAGGAATAAAATTATTTTTGAATGGTCATAAAATTACTTGGGTTCTGTCACAAGGATGGACATAACATATGGGCTCCTTATAAAAGGTGAAGTTATTTAAATTGTTGGTAGAACAATTTTAATATGATTTTATAACATAAGGTGAACTGCTAAATCTAAAATGGTGAAAATATAGAATGATATAGTGGAGTTGCTCTACCTGTGTGATCTTTGTCTTGGTCAAGAGATGAATTCCAATCACCAGAAATTATAACATAGTATTCATCTTTAAATTCTGTGAGTATTTTGTGGATTTCTGAGACAAATTCAACTTGTTTAGTACATGGGCCATAAAGGTTTGAGATGAGGACTGCTTTATTTAATTTCAGGTGCTTGGTCACAAAACAACATTATCTACAATGGGTATCTGTTGTGCTGTTAATACTGTGTTGGAAAGATGTTTTGATTAATATAGCCACACCATCTTTTTTGTTAGACTTGCCATCAGCGATAATACTTTTATCTATCTCTTGGATTTAATTGACTCCCAGTCAGGGGCGGCCCGTGCTATCGGACTGCCGGACTGCAGCCCCCTCAAAATAAAATTAGAAAGAAAAACTTTTTTTAAATTTCGCGGACTTTTCGCATCGCGCTGATGAGTAGTCCCGACTACTGTCGGTCTATCATGCTCCAGGCAGTCCGGCAGTCCCCATAGCGGGACGCAACAAGAGAGCGGTGCACTTTTAAAGTGCACAGACACGCTGGATTATATGTTGGGTCCGGACTGCAACAGCAGCAGTCAGGATCGGGAAGGAGCAGTCAGGACAGTCTTGTCGGAAGGAGCTTTATGGGATCTCAAGGGTCTTAAGAGTATTTATGGGCGGATATGTTATAGAGAACAGACAGGTAAGTGTATGGTGCTTTTTATGTTTATATTGAGTGTGTATGGTGCTTTTTAGTTTTACAATGCTTTTGGGTGTGTATGGTGCTTTTTAGGTTTACAATGCTTATACTGGTTGGGTGTGTATGGTGCTTGTTTATGTTTATATTGAGTGTGTATGGTGCTTTTTAGGTTTACAATGCTTATACCGTGTGTGTGTGTATGCTTATACTGGGGGATGTGTATGGTGCTTGTTTATGTTTATATTGAGTGTGTATGGTGCTTTTTAGGTTTACAATGCTTATACCGTGTGTCAGGGGCGGCCCGTGCTATCGGACTGCCGGACTGCAGCCCCCTCAAAATAAAATTAGAAAGAAAAACTTTTTTTAAATTTCGCGGACTTTCGCGCATGCGCAGTAGTCCCGACTACTGTCGGTCTATCGCATGCTCCAGGCAGTCCGCAGTCCCCATAGCGGGACACAGCGTCTTTGCACTTTTAAAGTGCACAGACACACTGGGATTTTATGTTGGGTCCGGACTGCAACAGCAGCAGACAGGATCGTCGGGAAGGAGCAGTCAGGGCAGTCTCGTCGGGAAGGAGCTTTGCGTGGGATCTCGCTGGTCTTAAGAGTATTCGGATATGTTATAGAGAACAGACAGGTAAGTGTATGGTGCTTTTTTATGTTTATATTGAGTGTGTATGGTGCTTTTTAGTTTTACAATGCTTTTGAGTGTGTATGGTGCTTTTTAGGTTTACAATGCTTATACTGGTTGGGTGTGTATGGTGCTTGTTTATGTTTATATTGAGTGTGTATGGTGCTTTTTAGGTTTACAATGCTTATACCGTGTGTGTGTGTATGCTTATACTGGGGGATGTGTATGGTGCTTGTTTATGTTTATATTGAGTGTGTATGGTGCTTTTTAGGTTTACAATGCTTATACCGTGTGTGTGTGTGTGTGACATTTTGCCCAGTTATTCCACATTTTGGAGACTGAAAGGAAGAAAGTTTTGCCAGTAAGTGACAGACAGGTGATTGCATAGCAGTACATGTGAACTATATTTGATTTGGTACTTAAGGGTCCATAATCCTTATGAACAAATATTGGAAGAGTGTGTGTACTACTGACTCTTAAAAGCTTCCAACGCTTTTTTTTTCAGCCGGTATGATTTGCAATTGATATCTATTAAACATCCAAACATTAAACTTTTAGAAGCAAAAATAAAAATTTCCTCACAATAAGGATCAGTCACAACATGTTTCACTAAATGTGTAGCATTCTAAGATGGTGACATTGTGACGTTTATAAGACGGTTCGAGCTGTATTACAAGTTTGGGACTCAAAAATGCGAGTTCCTGTACTATGTACTTTCAATTCCATTTAATTGCTCCTGAGTTCAAGCAGGTATGAGAATTGCAGTCGAGAACCTCCGCTCAGACACTACCTGTTAAACAAAATCTTGCTCGTAGTGACATAATGACAACTGGAACAGAAGCTGCTGTTGCAGCTATGGACCCCAAATGAAAAATCCGAATCCGAGGGGCCATTTCTTTGAAATGTTACAGACTCACAGCTCACAGGGACAATTTAGCTTTTGACCTAGTGTGGCAAGGCACTTGACCATTTTGTCATATACTCTTGACGCCCAACAAAGTAAAATATGTACACTGGCAACTCCCTCTTTTATAGTCATCCAGTTCTCAATAAAGAAATAATAAAAAAAATGATCGGATGAATGGACATAAAAGAATTAGCAGCACTTAAATCACCTTTAACTTTTACAGCACATCATGGCAGGTGTTGGGCATCAGTGAACTTGTGGTGGGTATGATGAGCCCCGCTTAAGTCAAGGGATGGCCTCAGTCTGGCTTCTTCACCAAGGCAGTCTTACTGACATCTGTGTTATACATGGGCATAACACAGGAGATAAACTCTTGGATGCAGGGGCAGCCTTAGACCAATTGTACCTATTTGACCAAATAGGGCCCGCTGTGACAGGGGGCCCCATTCTAGGCTATGACAGGGTCATTATTGGCTTATGTGGCTAAGACATTTGCCTGAGAGACTCTATAGCAAAGTGCAAGGTATTTTTCTATTGGTTGTCTTCATCCCATAACTCTTAAAATACTGTTAATGGAGCAGACAACTTCCTGTCATGTATTTTGTAGTGACTAGTTCAGTATTTTTAATAACCGCAGCTTCACCCCCTGTTCTATAACTCATAGTGTTCACTGCTCATGCTCCAGTAGTGGCTAGTTACTGTTGCTGAGTGCTCACCTGAGTTTTCATCCCAAAAGTGATCTGATTAACCATCTGGTTTTGTGTACTGCTCCATTTAATGTTGTCTCAGAAGATAATAAGACCAGCCTTAAGTTGAATGATAGAAGGGTACTGTGTTTTCTTTTGCTTCTCCTGCTGACTAGGATTTGTGATTGGTTGCTAACAAATGCAAGTGCAAGAAATATCTGTGGAATAATCAGTATCTGAAACACACAGTAATGAGCATTAAAAAGGAAAGAAAGCAGATACTGTGATGAGAAGCAACTCCTGGTGATTAAAATGCAACAGAATGCTACACTTCAACAGCATGGGAGAGAAATGTTTAGTGCAGTCACAGATAATGACAAAACAATTGCAGAAAAGTGAAACATGAAGTGTGTATAAGTGTGCATGCTGAGTGGTATGAGGCAGATGGGTGTATATTAGAACATCGAACATGCAGAATGTTGAATCGCACAACATTTCGCACTTAAGCCTCTGACGAACAATTGCGAATGCTCAAAATTCAAAACGGAAACCCCAGACTGCCACAGTTGGCCCATGCAAAGTTCCATACCCTGACATTAGTGGAAATGTGAAGAACTTCTGCTACGAATCACTGTGCAATAGCAGGGTAAGCAAGACACATAACATCGATACATGTGAATGTATTACCCCCACTATGGTGCGATCTCGGAGATGGCATATTTAAGTAGGGGGTGCGGGGGACACCCCCCCATTTGGGGTGTGGGGGCAAAAACTCCCACATAAGAAATAAGCTGTAGATTGTTTTAGTAGTTAATAGGTTGTAGACTGATTGTTTTAGTAGTTAATAATGTAAATATTTTGTTGTTTTTTGATAGTGTGTATGTAGTTTGGTTATTGTTGTGTGGTAGTATGCTGGTTTTGTTTTTCATATTTACTTTTTGTTGAGCTGAGTAGAGTACTCAATGTTTAGGTTTGCAGGGTAGTTATTTTAGGTGGTTAGGTTGTGTTTTGACAGTTTGAGGCATGGTGTTTGGTGTGTTACGTTAGGTGAGCAGATGGCCAAGTGTTTTTGTTTGTGACTTCTGTTTTCGAATTCTGTGCTTTCGGGTTATGTGCATTTGATGTTCTGTGTTCGATGTTGTATGCTTCGATATTTTCGCAATTCGATGTTCCAATATAGACCCAGGTAGACATGGATAGGAAAATGATGCAGTGGCTGAAAGTGGGAAACATCGGTAAAGAGGAAGAATGTCATTATTACCCAGTTTTACTCACTAGGAAAATATAGGAAGAGAAGGTGGAAAAAGAGAGAAAGAAGGGATGCAAAATGTAAGAAACTGTGAGAGAGAGAGGACAGTGAAAAAGATGTAGCAGGATAATGTAAGAAATATGTGATGGAAAAATCACAGATGCCAATTACTGTTGAATGTTGGCACTGCTGAAAATTGTTTTTGTTCTGTCCGCAGTAAAATTGACAGGCATTTGAATTTCAGACTTCAGGTTTCTGAATGTTTAATTCCTTGCATATTTGATGGTGCAGTGGTACTATTGTTGCCTCATAGCTATAGGTTTTCTGGTTTGATTCTTGGCTGGGGTGGCTTCTGTGTGGAGTCTGCATCTCCTCCCTGTGTTTGTGTGGATTTGCTCTGGTGCCCTGCTATTTTACAAAGACGTGTCTGCAGAATTAATCCCTGCATCTCTGCTGAAAATTGTTTTTGTTCTATCCACGAGTAAAATTGACCAGCATTTGAATTTCAAACTTCATGTTCTTCAGAATACATAGTAGCACAACCTTTTTTTCTAGCAAATTTCTAAGTTTATAAGATGAATATTTTAAATTTGTCCCTATTTTTGGGACTGTATTCCCCCATTATTGGCTTCGGCCCAGGTTTTTGTGCTAAGGTTGACAGCTATGGCAAGAACTGAATTCACTGAATATGTTTGAGGGCTGTATTCCCTCATTACTGGGTTTGTCCAGGTGTTTTGTACTAAGAGGTTGGCAGCTATGGTGAGAACTGAATTCACTAAATGATAGCCATTTAAGTTTCAGTCTTCCTCTCTTTACAAAGCAGCTGATGTGAGTGGTATGTTACTCTGACTGTTTTTTTGCTCAGGGACCTTGGCAGTAAAATGTATGGTGGCAACACAACATTTTATTCTAGCAACTTTCCAAGATTATACAAGCAATAATGTGTCCCTGGTTTTGGGGTTTTGACCCCCCAATACATTTTGGCTTTTCCAGTTTTCTTGAGCTGGGTTGAGATGCAGTTGAGTATTGAGTAGATTTTACAAGGAGCTGAGAGCTGCAGGGAATAGAAGTTTAGTGCTACTGCTTTGCCTAGTTAATACCAAAGCACAACAGGTTGTGTACTTGCTTTTGCTGCAGAAGGCTGTGGGTTCTACTCCCACAAGGGGTGGTTGCTGCCGCACTGAGAATGTTCTTGGTGAAGATACTAACTATGAGACTGTTATCAGTTTGCCATCCATTTCCTCTTGCAATATTATTACTAGCTTATCATTTTAATGTAATATAGGCAATTTATTCCTGAGGGGCAACAGACACTTTATTTTTCGATGAAACCATGAAATATAAAGGTGATTGCTAGCAGCAACCGCTTCATTAGTTACAGATTTCTTTAATGTGGAATTATTTAGATGACTTACTTCAGAGATTGTGCATATTTACTGATAATGGACTGTAGAATTGTGCATATTTACTGATAAAGGTTGACTGTAGAATTGTGCATATTTACTGATAATGGTGGACTGTAGAATTGTGCATATTTACTGATAATGGTGGACTGTAGAATTGAGCATATTTACTAATAATGGTGGACTGTGGAAGTCTGAGTAGACTTTTTTATGATAAATGTTCTCAACTGGGCAGTTTTGCCATTATGGGTGCATATGGTTTGTTTCATTGCTTACTGGAAAAATGTTCAAAACAAATTTAAACACCCTCTAACAAGTGTACTGTATTGTACAAGGAATATAATTTTAGTACATTGAGGAAGGTGTATCAAAGAGCACATGTATGTTTCATATGCAAGGGGCCTATGATTTGAAAACAGCCCAAAATTAATCTTTATCTGCCACTGGCAAAATGTATTTTCTTTGAATGTGGGTTTCAATGCTGTTTCAATGAATGTGAGTTTCAAGGGCAGAGAAGTTTTAATGCTAAGTTTTCATTGTGAGACTGCATTGCTTTGTTTAACAGATGACTTAGTGTTTGTGCTGTAAAATACAAAATAAAACTTTCAAATGAAGTCCAACTCATCATAGAAGTAAAGCAGTATGCACATTAGTGTTTATGGTAAATGGAGGAAATAGCCAAGTAATGGTTCATTGGAATGGCTGCAGAGGCTCCATTCAACCATTATTTTGTCAGGGGAAGGGCAGCAAACTCAGACAGGCCCAGCTGAACTATACCTCCCAACTGTCCAGATTTTCAAAGAATGAATAGATTTTTGCTTCTTATTTTTGGTTTGTTCTTCATAAAATTTGTAGTTTTCTGGCAAATCATTTAGGAATTAAGTCACTAAATAATAAGTTTCAGACTTCATAACCTTCAGAAAAATGCATGTTAAAGTAAGAGCTGTTCTATCAACTGTCTCAATTTATACAAGAGCAATTTTAGTACTGTTTACATGTGCCCCCAATATATTTGGCCTTGTTCAGATTTACTGCATTAACAGGTTGAGAGGTACATGCAAATAAATTGCTTTATAGAATTAGGCATAGCCAGCCTCTCAACTGTCCCCAATTTTTGGCTCAAAATGTTGCTCTTCCCTAATAATCCCTCCAAGAAAATAGCAATTTTGGAAGAAAACATGGAGGGTTTACAATTAAGAAATAACTATAATAATCAAAGTTATAGATTACTTGAAATGCATGTAGATTCTTTTATTTTGTCAGCTGCTCAAGGTAGCAGTACTAATATTAAAGTGTCCCTTCTTTGACAGGTAGCAGCTGTATTGTGTGTCTATTTTATATTTTTGCATCACATTTTTGGTCCATTTTCATAAAGTTGTGTTTTTTGGCAAGTTAGTGACAAATCACTAAAGACTGAAGTTAGAAAATGACAGACATTTGAGTTTCAGATTTTATACCCTTCAGAAATTTGGGCCTTTGTCCCACTTCTGTGTATGGCTTTGTCCAGATTTCTTGCTCTTGAGGTTGAGAGGTATGACAAATGTGTCAGGGCCATCACAGTCAGCCAGAGAGATTTCAAATTGTGACATGCTTGTTGCACCCCCTATGTAGTGACTCTGGATGTGTCCAAGCAAGGCAAGGAGTAGTTGTATCTACCTTGGATGGGGAGGACACACTGCATAAGTACTACAGTGGCTTTTCATCTGTCCTTGATTTTGCAGAATGGTCTGGTTTCTGTCATATTTTGAACTGTTGATTTATGCTTATTACTCAGATTTATGCTTATTACTCAAAGTGCCAGTTGCTCTGTGTTTAAGTAGCAATGCTTTAATGACCGTAAGGGTAAGCTTGTCTGAGATCATAAGATGCAAATAAGCTTTAATAAGCATACTGTTAAAGAATTGCCAACATTGAAAGCCTTTCTGTTGTTGCCATGCAGAGAATACTTGACTAGATAATGTATAAACCTTGGGTATTAAAGGACAGGATTCCATTATTTTAAAAAGCTCATTACACTTGTTGGAGACTTCCAGTCATCTCTACAGACTTTACCCGTAAACTAAACAGAATGCCAATCATGTGTGGTCTATAACCTGTACAGTAATCCTTTAAGCAATGTATCTTGAGCTTGTTTCTTGTTTGCTTTTCATTTTTTACTTTTATCATGTTTTCTCCATGAAACAAGTTGTCAGGCAGCAGGTCTTTTTGGATAAGAAACATTTTTACAAGTGGGGGCATCACATAGATTTCTACTTTCAGCATGTTACTTTGTACTTTAATAAAGCTGAATATATTATAATTAGAACTGCAGTGCAAGGAGAAGTGGTTTGAGTTGAGTGCTTCTGGTTTTTCTTGTACTTGATTTTGACTGGCATTCCAGTAATGTATTTAAAAAGTAATTTATTTTTTCATGCCTCACAACCTTTTGTTTCCATCAAGATATTAAGTAAGCTGTCATGCAGCCAATGCATTGAAATATTTTTATTCTTATTTTTTATTCTTCTACACTTATTTTTGTCTTGATTGGACTTTCATAATGATGGTTTGCCACCCAGGGCAGCGTATTTAATTAAAGTTAGTTTTTTGTGGTTTTGTGCATAGCTCCTCCCCTTTCTGGTTGACCACACCCCCTCCCCTTGACCCCACCCATTCAGCTGTCTCCTGCAGCCCCCCTGTGATTTGAAGTCACCAGCCGCCACTGCCGTGTGTGTGTGTGTGTGACATTTTGCCCAGTTATTCCACATTTTGGAGACTGAAAGGAAGAAAGTTTTGCCAGTAAGTGACAGACAGGTGATTGCATAGCAGTACATGTGAACTATATTTGATTTGGTACTTAAGGGTCCATAATCCTTATGAACAAATATTGGAAGAGTGTGTGTACTACTGACTCTTAAAAGCTTCCAACGCTTTTTTTTTCAGCCGGTATGATTTGCAATTGATATCTATTAAACATCCAAACATTAAACTTTTAGAAGCAAAATAAAAATTTCCTCACAATAAGGATCAGTCACAACATGTTTCACTAAATGTGTAGCATTCTAAGATGGTGACATTGTGGCGTGTTATAAGACGGTTCGAGCTGTATTACAAGTTTGGGACTCAAAATGCGAGTTCCTGTACTATGTACTTTCAATTCCATTTAATTGCTCCTGAGTTCAAGCAGGTATGAGAATTGCAGTCGAGAACCTCCGTTCGTACACTACCTGTTAAACAAAATCTTGCTCAGAGTGACATAATGACAACTGGAACAGAAGCTGCTGTTGCAGCTATGGACCCCAAATGAAAAATCCGAATGAGGGCCATTTCTTTGAAATGTTACAGACTCACAGCTCACAGGGACAATTTAGCTTTTGACCTAGTGTGGCAAGGCACTTGACCATTTTGTCATATACTCTTGACCCAACAAAGTAAAATATGTACACTGGCAACTCCTCTTTTATAGTCATCCAGTTCTCAATAAAGAAATAATAAAAAAAATGATCGGATGAATGGACATAAAAGAATTAGCAGCACTTAAATCACCTTTAACTTTTACAGCACATCATGGCAGGTGTTGGGCATCAGTGAACTTGTGGTGGGTATGATGAGCCCCGCTTAAGTCAAGGGATGGTGGGGGTTACCTCCCCTCAGTCTGGCTTCTTCACCAAGGCAGTCTTACTGACATCTGTGTTATACATGGGCATAACACAGGAGATAAACTCTTGGATGCAGGGGCAGCCTTAGACCAATTGTACCTATTTGACCAAATAGGGCCCGCTGTGACAGGGGGCCCCATTCTAGGCTATGACAGGGTCATTATTGGCTTATGTGGCTAAGACATTTGCCTGAGAGACTCTATAGCAAAGTGCAAGGTATTTTTCTATTGGTTGTCTTCATCCCATAACTCTTAAAATACTGTTAATGGAGCAGACAACTTCCTGTCATGTATTTTTGTAGTGACTAGTTCAGTATTTTTAATAACCGAGCTTCACCCCCTGTTCTATAACTCATAGTGTTCACTGCTCATGCTCCAGTAGTGGCTAGTTACTGTTGCTGAGTGCTCACCTGAGTTTTCATCCCAAAAGTGATCTGATTAACCATCTGGTTTTGTGTACTGCTCCATTTAATGTTGTCTCAGAAGATAATAAGACCAGCCTTAAGTTGAATGATAGAAGGGTACTGTGTTTTCTTTTGCTTCTCCTGCTGACTAGGATTTGTGATTGGTTGCTAACAAATGCAAGTGCAAGAAATATCTGTGGAATAATCAGTATCTGAAACACACAGTAATGAGCATTAAAAAAAGGAAAGAAAGCAGATACTGTGATGAGAAGCAACTCCTGGTGATTAAAATGCAACAGAATGCTACACTTTAACAGCATGGGAGAGAAATGTTTAGTGCAGTCACAGATAATGACAAAACAATTGCAGAAAAGTGAAACATGAAGTGTGTATAAGTGTGCATGCTGAGTGGTATGAGGCAGATGGGTGTATATTAGAACATCGAACATGCAGAATGTTGAATCGCACAACATTTCGCACTAAGCCTCGAACAATTGCCGAATGCTCAAAATTCCGAAAACGGAAACCCCAGACTGCCACAGTTGGCCCATGCAAAGTTCCATACCCTGACATTAGTGGGAAATGTGAAGAACTTCTGCTACGAATCACTGTGCAATAGCAGGGTAAGCAAGACACATAACATCGGAGTGATACATGTGAATGTATTACCCCCACTATGGTGCGATCTCGGAGATGGCATATTTAAGTAGGGGGTGCGGGGGACACAGCCCCCCACATTGGGGGGTGTTGGGGGCAAACCCTCCCACATAAGAAATAAGCTGTAGATTGTTTTAGTAGTTAATAGGTTGTAGACTGATTGTTTTAGTAGTTAATAATGTAAATATTTTGTTGTTTTTTGATAGTGTGTATGTAGTTTGGTTATTGTTGTGTGGTAGTATGCTGGTTTTGTTTTTCATATTTACTTTTTGTTGAGCTGAGTAGAGTACTCAATGTTTAGGTTTGCAGGGTAGTTATTTTAGGTGGTTAGGTTGTGTTTTGACAGTTTGAGGCATGGTGTTTGGTGTGTTACGGTTAGGTGAGCAGATGGCCAAGTGTTTTTGTTTGTGACTTCTGTTTTTGGAATTCTGTGCTTTCGGGGTTATGCGCATTTGTTGTTCTGTGTTCGATGTTGTATGCTTGATATTTTCGTCATTCGATGTTCCAATATAGACCCAGGTAGACATGGATAGGAAAATGATGCAGTGGCTGAAAGTGGGAAAACATCGGTAAAGAGGAAGAATGTCATTATTACCCAGTTTTACTCACTAGGAAAATATAGGAAGAGAAGGTGGAAAAAGAGAGAAAGAAGGGATGCAAAATGTAAGAAACTGTGAGAGAGAGAGAGGACAGTGAAAAAGATGTAGCAGGATAATGTAAGAAATATGTGATGGAAAAATCACAGATGCCAATTACTGTTGAATGTTGGCACTGCTGAAAATTGTTTTTGTTCTGTCCGCAGTAAAATTGACAGGCATTTGAATTTCAGACTTCAGGTTTCTGAATGTTTAATTCCTTGCATATTTGATGGTGCAGTGGTACTATTGTTGCCTCATAGCTATAGGTTTTCTGGTTTAATTCTTGGCTGGGGTGGCTTCTGTGTGGAGTCTGCATCTCCTCCCTGTGTTTGTGTGGATTTGCTCTGGTGCCCTGCTATTTTACAAAGACGTGTCTGCAGAATTAATCCCTGCATCTCTGCTGAAAATTGTTTTTGTTCTATCCGCAGTAAAATTGACCAGCATTTGAATTTCAAACTTCATGTTCTTCAGAATACATAGTAGCACAACCTTTTTTTCTAGCAAATTTCTAAGTTTATAAGATGAATATTTTAAATTTGTCCCTATTTTTGGGACTGTATTCCCCCATTATTGGCTTCGTCCAGGTTTTTGTGCTAAGGTTGACAGCTATGGCAAGAACTGAATTCACTGAATATGTTTGAGGGCTGTATTCCCTCATTACTGGGTTTGTCCAGGTGTTTTGTACTAAGAGGTTGGCAGCTATGGTGAGAACTGAATTCACTAAATGATAGCCATTTAAGTTTCAGTCTTCCTCTCTTTTACAAAGCAGCTGATGTGGCGTAGTGGTATGTTACTCTGACTGTTTTTTTGCTCAGGGACCTTGGCAGTAAAATGTATGGTGGCAACACAACATTTTATTCTAGCAACTTTCCAAGATTATACAAGCAATAATGTGTCCCTGGTTTTTGGGGTTTTGACCCCCCCCCCAATACATTTTGGCTTTTTCCAGTTTTCTTGAGCTGCGAAGTTGAGATGCAGTTGAGTATTGAGTAGATTTTACAAGGAGCTGAGAGCTGCAGGGGAATAGAAGTTTAGTGCTACTGCTTTGCCTAGTTAATACCAAAGCACAACAGGTTGTGTACTTGCTTTTGATGCAGAAGGCTGTGGGTTCTACTCCCACAAGGGGTGGATGCTGCCGTACTGAGAATGTTCTTGGTGAAGATACTAACTATGAGACTGTTATCAGTTTGCCATCCATTTCCTCTTGCAATATTATTACTAGCTTATCATTTTTAATGTAATATAGGCAATTTATTCCTGAGGGGCAACAGACACTTTATTTTTCGATGAAACCATGAAATATAAAGGTGATTGCTAGCAGCAACCGCTTCATTAGTTACAGATTTCTTTAATGTGGAATTATTTAGATGACTTACTTCAGAGATTGTGCATATTTACTGATAATGGACTGTAGAATTGTGCATATTTACTGATAAAGGTTGACTGTAGAATTGTGCATATTTACTGATAATGGTGGACTGTAGAATTGTGCATATTTACTGATAATGGTGGACTGTAGAATTGAGCATATTTACTAATAATGGTGGACTGTGGAAGTCTGAGTAGACTTTTTTATGATAAATGTTCTCAACTGGGCAGTTTTGCCATTATGGGTGCATATGGTTTGTTTCATTGCTTACTGGAAAAATGTTCAAAACAAATTTAAAACCCCCTCTAACAAGTGTACTGTATTGTACAAGGAATATAATTTTAGTACATTGAGGAAGGTGTATCAAAGAGCACATGTATGTTTCATATGCAAGGGGCCTATGATTTGAAAACAGCCCAAAATTAATCTTTATCTGCCACTGGCAAAATGTATTTTCTTTGAATGTGGGTTTCAATGCTGTTTCAATGAATGTGAGTTTCAAGGGCAGAGAAGTTTTAATGCTAAGTTTTCATTGTGAGACTGCATTGCTTTGTTTAACAGATGACTTAGTGTTTGTGCTGTAAAATACAAAATAAAACTTTCAAATGAAGTCCAACTCATCATAGAAGTAAAGCAGTATGCACATTAGTGTTTATGGTAAATGGAGTGAAATAGCCAAGTAATGGTTCATTGGAATGGCTGCAGAGGCTCCATTCAACCATTATTTTGTCAGGGGAAGGGCAGCAAACTCAGACAGGCCCAGCTGAACTATACCTCCCAACTGTCCAGATTTTCAAAGAATGAATAGATTTTTGCTTCTTATTTTTGGTTTGTTCTTCATAAAATTTGTAGTTTTCTGGCAAATCATTTAGGAATTAAGTCACTAAATAATAAGTTTCAGACTTCATAACCTTCAGAAAAATGCATGTTAAAGTAAGAGCTGTTCTATCAACTGTCTCAATTTATACAAGAGCAATTTTAGTACTGTTTACATGTGCCCCCAATATATTTGGCCTTGTTCAGATTTACTGCATTAACAGGTTGAGAGGTACATGCAAATAAATTGCTTTATAGAATTAGGCATAGCCAGCCTCTCAACTGTCCCCAATTTTGGCTCAAAATGTTGCTCTTCCCCTAATAATCCCTCCATAAAATAGCAATTTTGGAAGAAAACATGGAGGGTTTACAATTAAGAAATAACTATAATAATCAAAGTTATAGATTACTTGAAATGCATGTAGATTCTTTTATTTTGTCAGCTGCTCAAGGTAGCAGTACTAATATTAAAGTGTCCCTTCTTTGACAGGTAGCAGCTGTATTGTGTGTCTATTTTATATTTTTGCATCACATTTTTGGTCCATTTTCATAAAGTTGTGTTTTTTGGCAAGTTAGTGACAAATCACTAAAGACTGAAGTTAGAAAATGACAGACATTTGAGTTTCAGATTTTATACCCTTCAGAAATTTGGGCCTTTGTCCCACTTCTGTGTATGGCTTTGTCCAGATTTCTTGCTCTTGAGGTTGAGAGGTATGACAAATGTGTCAGGGCCATCACAGTCAGCCAGAGAGATTTCAAATTGTGACATGCTTGTTGCACCCCACTCCCCTATGTAGTGACTCTGGATGTGTCCAAGCAAGGCAAGGAGTAGTTGTATCTACCTTGGATGGGGAGGACACACTGCATAAGTACTACAGTGGCTTTTCATCTGTCCTTGATTTTGCAGAATGGTCTGGTTTCTGTCATATTTTTGAACTGTTGATTTATGCTTATTACTCAGATTTATGCTTATTACTCAAAGTGCCAGTTGCTCTGTGTTTAAGTAGCAATGCTTTAATGACCGTAAGGGTAAGCTTGTCTGAGATCATAAGATGCAAATAAGCTTTAATAAGCATACTGTTAAAGAATTGCCAACATTGAAAGCCTTTCTGTTGTTGCCATGCAGAGAATACTTGACTAGATAATGTATAAACCTTGGGTATTAAAGGACAGGATTCCATTATTTTAAAAAGCTCATTACACTTGTTGGAGACTTCCAGTCATCTCTACAGACTTTACCCGTAAACTAAACAGAATGCCAATCATGTGTGGTCTATAACCTGTACAGTAATCCTTTAAGCAATGTATCTTGAGCTTGTTTCTTGTTTGCTTTTCATTTTTTACTTTTATCATGTTTTCTCCATGAAACAAGTTGTCAGGCAGCAGGTCTTTTTTGGATAAGAAACATTTTTACAAGTGGGGGCATCACATAGATTTCTACTTTCAGCATGTTACTTTGTACTTTAATAAAGCTGAATATATTATAATTAGAACTGCAGTGCAAGGAGAAGTGGTTTGAGTTGAGTGCTTCTGGTTTTTCTTGTACTTGATTTTGACTGGCATTCCAGTAATGTATTTAAAAAGTAATTTATTTTTTCATGCCTCACAACCTTTTGTTTCCATCAAGATATTAAGTAAGCTGTCATGCAGCCAATGCATTGAAATATTTTTATTCTTATTTTTTATTCTTCTACACTTATTTTTGTCTTGATTGGACTTTCATAATGATGGTTTGCCACCCAGGGCAGCGTATTTAATTAAAGTTAGTTTTTTGTGGTTTTGTGCATAGCTCCTCCCCTTTCTGTTTGACCACACCCCCTCCCCTTGACCCCACCCATTCAGCTGTCTCCTGCAGCCCCCCTGTGATTTGAAGTCACCAGCCGCCACTGCTCCCAGTGGACATTTTTCAGATGAATTTCTTGTATGGGTGCTATAGAGGCAATATATTTATAAGAAACAAGGAGAAAAGGTTAAATTTTTTTAAATGGATTGTATTCCCCTTACATCCTGTGAATTGAAATATCAGTGAGAGACCATGTAAAATAAAGTTAATGGTAAGAAGACTAGGATAACTTGCATATCAACAAATGATAAATAAATAAATAAAAAATAAAATATCTGTCTGGGTAAATAACTCTAAAAATTGAATTTTTCTGGGAACAAGAAGTAGCTTGAAATAAATAAGAAAAGGACCAAGAGAAAAAGTCCAGCATGTCTATGGATAAGAAAAGAATGTGAACAACTATAACAATCCCCCATGTTCCTAACTCCAAGCTGCCAAAAATGAGAAGAGGTATAAATGCAGTATGAGACTACTTATGATTAACATTATTATTTCTATATTAAAACAGGTGATCTCTTTGTTACTTAAAGCTTAAATATAAATAAGAACACTAGGAGTAAGGGAACCAGAAAATATCAACACCTGTGTAACTATAGTTGAGAAATACAATAAATCACCCTTAGACTTCAGCTATAACAATTCTCAATATATTTTCCCCACAAAGGGAATATTACTACGAAATTTCAAACATATAAATGTTTGCGGTACTCTTAGTTGCAAAATATTATTTTTAACATACAGACATGAATTCTATAAAAGGAAAGCTTATAGCACTGAATATGAAACAAAAGAGATAGGTCAATTGTTCAGTAACGATGCATGATAAGTATCACTCCAAGTAGAGTTATGGTTAAATTATCCTGTGCAACTTCAGTAATAAGAAATAAGTGCTCCTTTTGTTATTTGATTAAGTAAGGAAATGTTTGTAGATAGATAAAAAAGATGATGATCTAATGGGGCTTCCATCTTGGAGATGAAGCTACCAATTGTCTACAAACGCCCCAACAGTAGTGCAAACTCTGTCACTGTCTTCTTGGGCAACTCACTAAGCAAAAAGATCTTGAATAATAGACTTAAGAAGGTACTGAAAAACTGAAGATTTTACGGATAGTAGATTTTGCTTCATGAAATTCTAGACAATATAATTTATGGCTGCATGAGTGAAACATAGTTTCACTGGGTAAACCATTTGAAATCTTATATTTCTTTTGATCATGTAGTTGCAAAAGAGAGATATTTGTTATCTAAAGGATTGGATTTGCAGAAGTAAATCAATATCAGATGTGATTTTGTGATGTTTATAGGCAAAACTTTCTTTGGGTTTAATGACTGTCAATATTTTTTGTACAATCTGGTAGTTAACATATTTTCAACAATAAGGGTATTGCCTGCATGGTGATCACCCAGAGAACAACCAAACATCTCTTGAGTAATTTTAGTTAGGTCATATTGCTACACTTTTTTCTGAGACACCTCTTATTAGAATGTTATTTCCTCTGGATTGTACTTACAAGTCTAATAACTTTTCAATGAGTTTAGCTAGCTCTGGAGTGATCATTGACTTGGATTCCTATAGTAATTCTGTTTTCAGTAGCATCAAGATGTTTAGAGATGTCTGATCATGAGTTTGAGATTGTGGGTAGTTCTTTCAATAGGCCCTGGATTGCTGCCAGTATAGGTTGGAGAACATTTTTAGTTCATCCATGTTAAAAAGTGGTTCTAGTTTAGACTTAGTAAATTTTATCTTTTTTATTCAATGTTCTGTATATTTTATTTCATGGTTCTTTTTCTAGTACTGATTGAAGAGAATTTGGTTTTGAGAGCTGATGTGTCCATAGATTCTGTATCAGCTGATATCATGTTTCGGATAGTTGTAGAAACAATTTAGCAGTCTTGAGTATGTAGGAAGTTCTGCTGCTTATATTAGATATTTATTTTGCACATGTGTGCAAGAGAACAGCAACTCTTGACCCGATCCTTCAGGACATGAGGCAGCCCAGCACAGACAGTGACAAGTATGTTAATGGCACTTACTCCTAAGTTGTTTAGGTCACAAAGGAATGTAAGCTATTTTTATTTGATGAAAATTTTGAGAGTGACTTGTAAATAAATATTTTGAGTCAGAAGGAGTTGAGCTTTTTATTGGATGGTAGTAGGTTATAGTTTACATGTAGGGAACTATAACTACAGGGTGTTTAAGTTCCTGGCTGCCATTTTAATCTCCATATGTAATCTGAAATCTTTGACTTTCTCTGAATTGGGGCTACTTGGGCTCCTGCTCTGATGTCATTATTTCATACTCTGTCCCATAGTGTGCATCAGTCAACCCATCTCAGGCACTTCATCTCCATCAACTCTAGCTTCCTCAACTGCTCTGCCTTCACTGCACATGTTTCGGTACCATGCAGTAGTACTGGTCACACCATTGTTTTCCACACTTTAGAATCCAGCTTTATTATCAACCTTCAGATAGGAACTACCCATCATGCTTTATGCCAGTAAGCTACAGCCTCTCTGATTTTAATGTTGACCTCTTCATTCAGACTTCCCTTCTTCTCACCCACCCCTTCAAAATACATAAAGCTATTAACCTGTTCCACTGTTTTCCATTCTGATTTCCCCATTCAATGCCATTGCAATTGCATTATCTGTACTCAGTTTTATCCCATCTACCTTCAGTTTTTCATTCCATGCCCTTATCATTTCTGAAGTTTTTATTAGTTTGCCTGTAATGTCAAATCATCTACATAGAGCAGCTTTGCTGCTCTAATCTTTCTGGCATGCTTGTTAATGCAATCCTTTACAAGTCAAAGTAAACTTTACTGCCATTTAAAACTGCACATGTGTGGCCTAAATGAAATTTCATGCATCAGCTCAATTCTTGAGATTACAAAGGAAAGTAAAACAACATATACAAGTAGAGGAATAAACTACCATGTTTAAAGTAATACAAAACACACTATAAATTGAAATGTTTAAGTTATTTGTCTAATACTGCACCTGAGTGAGTTAAATAATACTGACTATGGCTATAATAAATAAATATTGAACTTACTTGGAATATGTGTAAATACATATTGCAGAAATAAATAAAAATTGACTTATTATGTGTCCAGACTCCTGGGTCTAGTGCCCGAGTTCAGAAGTTTAATCAGTGTAGGGTAGAAACTGTTACTGAAGCTTATAGTCCTGCAGTGGATGCTGCGATATCTCCTGCCCAATGCCAGATGCTTAAACAGTCCATGCTTAGGATGTGGGTTGTCCTGTATTATTTTGGTAGCCTTTTGGATGGTTCTTGCAAAATAAAGATGTTGTATCAATGGAAGACTGGAATGTGTTACCTTCTTTGCAACCCTCACCACTCTTTGTAGCACCTTCCTTTCTGTAACTGTGCAACTTCCAAACCACATTGTAAAGTTGCAGGTGAGGATGCCCTCTATTGTACCTCTATAGAAGGTGGAGTGAATATGATGAGGAAGCTTAGCTTTTTTCAGCCTTCTTTAAAAGTGGAGGTGTTGGTGCACTTTCATGATGAGCTGGCTGGCGTTTCCAGACCACAAGCGATCCTCTGATATGTGCACACCCAGGAACTTCATAACCTTGACCCTCTCCGCACTCTCATCATTGGTCAGCACTGAAGTATGAATGAAGAGCACTGGCCTCAGAGCTGAAGTCTGCTGCATATCCACCCCAGTGGGAACACATCTGTGTGTGGAAGCACTGTTCATAGTTTCATCACTGTGTCTTTGTATGTAGCATGCATTACGTCTACCAATGTTGCTTTGGTTTCTAACCTTCACAGGACTGCCCAAATAAGTTTTTTTGGGACCTTGTCAAATGCTTCCTCCAAATCTAAGAATGTTCAGTCAGACTCTTTTCACATCTCTAACTATTCTACTCAACTATCTGTCTCACTCGACACATCGGGTCTGTTGTGTTGTTTCCTGATCTAAATCCAAACTGCTAATTTTTCCATGTTATTTTCTCCTACTCTGTGTATTCATTTGTCAACCACCCTCTCCAGAAAATTCATGTAATGTGACAGGAGTTTGATACTTCTATACTGCCAAAAGCTATGAATGTCCCCTTTGTTATTTTAAACTGGCACTAGCATGCTTATTTTCCAGTCATCTGGGATACACCAATGTCTTCATAATACTATGAGTACCCTCTGAATTATTTTATCCATAAGTCACCCAACAATTTAATTTATGCCGTGATCTCCTGTTGTCCTGCTACTTACATTGACTTAATTTTCCTAGTGCTGTTCTTACATCTTCTAGGGTGGGTTCTTCTTCATCTTTCATCATAGGCTGTGTCTGGGACAGTGCAGCTTAGGTGGGGTTTTCTTCATTCAGAAGCTGCTGGAAGTATTCCTTCCATCTACCTTTGATGTCCTGCTCCCAGGTGATCTGGTTGTTCGTGGCATCCTTTATGAAGGCTATCTGATGGCTATCTTCTATATCTTTCTGTCTTTCCCTTGCAATCTGATATAGTTTCTTTGTGCCATCTGCTCAGTTCCTCGGTAGAGTTCCTCTGATGCCTTGCTCTTTGTAACTTCTATATTAGCCTGTTTGTTAGCCAACCAGTATTCTTCCTACAGTGGTCCATCTTTTCTATCTTCCACATTGCCTGCACTCCTCCTATCTCTTAATGACTTCCTGGACTTCTGCATTCCACCTCCAGATTTTCTTATGCACCTTATTTCCATAAATGACTCAGTTCCATAGCTGTTTTATAGTTCTCACCCATGCTGTTTTAAGGTGCTACCATACTTCTTCAACTCCATCTATTTCGTTTTGTTCCTGAGTTGCTGTGCTTCATCTATGGTGAACATCCAGGTCTCCTGTCTAGTATCTGACCATAGACCATTCTGTGATGACTGCTTTCAGCTGATTTTGCAACCAGTGTTTTATGCTGTATACTGCCCATTTCACAGCGGATTACTTTGCAGCTACTCATTCTATCCCAATGTCTTTCATTTGTAGGAGGAAGTCTACTTGAGCAGTTGTTGACCACTCTTCTATGTGACCTTTTATGGTCTGGCTTGCTGAACTAAGTGTTGATCACCATCAATTCACTTGTCAGACAGAGGTCTAGAAAGGATACTCTACCGTATTACTGTTGTTTGAACATATAGACCTAGGCAATCTACATATTCTGTACTGTCTGTACTGGTATGTGCATACAGGTCCCCCGTTATCAACAGCTGTGAATGCTCCCATTGTTCTTGTACACTGGCACTAGAATGTTTATTATCCAGTCATATGGCATATTCCTTTCTCTCCATACTGGTATGAGTACCCTTTGGGCCATTTCACCACTAAGTCACCGAACATCTTAATCACGTCTGAGCCTGCTGCTTCCATTCACTTCATTTTCCTTAGTGCTGTTCTTACTTTTTCCTGACCAGGTTCTTCTTTTTCTTTCATTGTAGATTGTGTCTCAGGCAATATAGCTTCTGTGGAGTTTTCTTCTTTTAGATGACAGCTCAGTGGTTCGTCTTTGTCTAGTAGATCCTGCAGCTGCTGCCTAAATGCTCTCTTTTGCCACTATCACAACCCTGCAGGCGGACATAGGCTGAGATTATGAATACTCACGTATCATTACTCATTGCTTTGAGTCTGCCATTAATTTTGATGACATCCCTTACTGTCCAATGAATCCTCTCCTTCAACATAATTCCCATATAACTCTTAGCCAGTCCTACCAGTGAGAAGTACACTCTAGATCTATGCTGCACTGCCCTTTCAATTTTATTCCTAAATACAGAGGATGCCCAGTTTCCTTCTTTCCATCATGTCATCCACTTCCAAGATTCATTTATTTAGTGAACCTTACTGAGTGCAGCAGTAGCTCATGTTTGACTGGCTGAGTGGATTTATGTCCTGCTTTTTCTCAACAAAGCTATCATATATAACTCATACTGGTCATCTGGAAACTAACCAGCCTGTTTATTGACCCAAGAATCTCCGTTGCTTTTTTAAAATCTGTCTCGCTATGTTAAACCCATTTAACATAGCGAGACTGCTTTAAAAAATCAACGGAGAAAGGAAGATCTCCGTTACTTTTTTTAAAGCTGTCTCGCTATGTTAAACTCCTTTAACATAGCGAGACAGTGTCTAAAAACAACGGAGAGGCAGGGATACCATCTATTTACAGATTAGGGGAACAGCCATGGGTGCTTCTTTTGCCTCAATTTATGCTGATTTATTTATGGCATTTTTAGAACTTCAAATGATCTATGACTCTAATCATAACATTTTTCTGCAGGACATGGATATATGGAGACGTTATTTGGATGATTGCTGGTTGGTTTGGAGGTCTGATTTTTTGTATCTTCAGGAGTTTGTTGATTATTTAAATTCAGACAAGTGGGGAATTCAATTTACGGTCAACTACAGTAAGGATGAAATTATTTTTTGGATGTGTTGGTCACCAAGAATTCTGACAACACTTTAAACACTGTTGCTCACCGTAAGTTCCCCCAATACAACTACTACCTCCATGCCACAAGCTATCATCCACCACATGTATGTCAAAATATACCTAAGTCTCAGTATATGAGGGTCAAATGTATTTGTTCAGACAACTCCACTTATTTAACACATCGAGATGACCTTATGGCCAGGTTCATTCAAAGGGTCTACAAATTGGGACAAGTATTATCAGCTAGGAATTTGGTTGATCCTATGCAGCGGGAACAATTGTTGAATTATAATAAGACTGAGTCTAATAATACTTCAGTATTGTGTTTAACCACTACTTATGGTTGTATTACTACCAGACTTATTGATAGTGTACAATGCAATTGGAACATTCTTTTGGCTGATGAAAGAGTATGTGAATTTATTAATCATAGCTGTGAGTTTTCTTTCAGGAAAGGTAAGAATTTGGGTTCCCTTTGTAATCATTACAAGAAGGGACATTATCCCTAAGGGACCAATATTCAGAGAACACTTTTAGCTGATAGTCTTAGTGGTTGCTTCCCCTGTGGCCACTGTGTATATTGTTGCAGGATTAATACAACCAAAAGTTTTACTAGTAGTAATACTGGTACAGTCTACAACATTTCTGTGTTTGCCAGTTGTCAGTCTGATTGAGTCATCTATTTAGCTACATGTAGTTGTTGTGCATTCTACGTGGGACAGAAATCTAGGCCTGTTAAATTTAGAATTGCAGAGCATTTATCTGATATCAGGCACCAACGCACCAACAATGCTTTATATAAACACACACTGAAACATTCCAGTGCTAATTTTAATTTTACCATTATTGATAAGATTCAAGGTAATAGAGGAAAGATTTCCAGTTGGCATGATACTCTCAACAAATTAGAGAAAAGATGGATCATTAATTTGGGAGGATTATTTCCCCCTGGTTTAAATGAATACTTGTAGTTCACTAACTGTCTGTTATGATGATTGACAGGTGTTCTCTATATAAGGCAAACAACCTTCTTGGTTCTTTTTTGCTTTTTGTTCTTCACTGATGAAGGCTTGATTTATAAGCCGAAACCAGTTTGGATTTTGTACTATAGGCTTTTTGTCCCTTTTTTATGTGCCTTATGGCATAACAAAGAATAAAGGATATCATTTTTAACAGGACACCATTGTCTGCTGGTCTATGTTGTTTTTTTGAAATGCTTTTTGAGACCTGGGAGTTGCCTTACATGCAGGGACTGTGCTTTGGTGTTAATGCTGGATTTACCCACGGTTGTCTTTGTTTGGCCACTTGGGCTTCACCCTCGTGACCAAACCACACCAACCGTGGGGAAATCCAGCATTACCCACACCCAGGCATGGGTTATTGCTAAAATAGTTACATTTAATAAAAAACAATTTTTATGTTTTGATCTTGATTTAAAAATGCATATTTTTAAGTAAAATTATGAATCTTCTTTCCTCCTTTATATGTAAATAATGTAAGTATGTTAAAAATAATAAAAGTATTTGAAAAAATACTTTGTGGTAGAAATGCATGTTACTCTTTCTTGGTGCGTGTGCAAAGTGCTGCTCTTTCTTGTCTGTTGTCATGTTACAGTCAGTATGTAGCTAGACATTTCTGTTGTATTATCAGTATTATATTGATGCTCCTCTCCTCAATGACATTTGAAAATGTACACTAGTATCTAAACATTTTGAATCTCTCGGTTTGTGTCTATAACATATTGAATACAGATTAATACTCTAGTTTGGATAAATCACAATGCATACTGGGAATACTAGCTATATAAAACTTGCTTTCAGTTTAAGTGATCACTTACACTGAGAGTAGGTGTTTGAGATCTGTCCCCTAGTGTAAACCTGTTTATAGATAGTCACTTTCATGAAAGCAACTCTTTCAGAATAAAGGCAGACTTAAATGGGAGGGACTCTTGGAACCTGAACCCAAAAATTCTAGTTTTTGGATTAGAAAATAAATATTGATAACTATTCTAGCCTCAGACGTTAAACGACTGTGTGTGTGTGTGTGTGTGTGTGTGTGTGTGTGTGTGTGTGTGTGTGTGTGTGTGTGTGTATGGGTGTGTATATAATGTATGGATATAACATAATTATCAGCAGGTTAAAAGTCAGTTTGGTAAGGATAAAAAGATAATCTAAGTGTGATAAATAGAATAAAGTTAACCAGCATCTTTAAAATGTTTAAAATGTGTGCAAATGTTATTGAAGTATATGTGTTTTTTGCTTTTTATAGAAAATTAAGGCATTGATAAAGAAAAAAAAAAATATTTTGGTAGACTATTCCACACTGCAAAGACAAACTTGCAGAAAGATTTTTCACAGTAGGATAATGAGAATAGAGTTATGTAAGGTTTGAAAGTAAATTTGCTTCTAAGGGTAGAGGGGGGTTTAAATACAATTTACTAATTAGCAGCACGTGGGCAAAATCTGGCATTATGGACTTTAAAACTGAATGTGTTTAGAAAAGAGATAGACCTGGATAAGAGAGGAAGCCATATGATTCACTCAGCAGAAATATGGTTCTGTTCTAAATGTCTTTTCAGACAGATAAGTTTTAGAATTGTATGTTGTGCATTTTGTAGTATAGATGTATTATAGCTAGCTAGATAAGTGATTATGGGCAAATCTTATTCAGGTCTAGTGATGAATACATAAATGGTGATGATTCTTCTAATTCCTAGAATTACAAGTTGGAAAATGCTGTAGGCCATCTTTGGCTTTTCTTGTGCTTTTGTGGCGTTTACGTTTTATATTATTGTGGGATGAAAGAATATCATCCACTAGAACCCCAAGATATTTAGTGAAAAAAAATGATGCACTCTCTGGATCTATAATAGTAGTTTTCTCAAAGGTTTAGATGAATGACACATGCACAAGAGCAGCTGCTGTGTTCCAAGTACTGGACAATGGAACAAAAACCAAAAGCACCAGCAAGCAGGTTCAATTAATATAATTCATATTTAACAATTTTAAACAGTACATTATATGTATATGTTTAAGTAGCTGGCAATGTCTGATGATAGATTTTTGACCTCATGAGCCTGTTACTAAAAATTTCAAGGGACTTATTTATTTGGTGTACTAATTGCATGTGAGTTTCAACTAAATCGAGAATAGAAGCAGGAGGGCCTGTTTTAAATATGTGGGCATAGAGCAACTGCTCCATTAGACCCCTTGTTAAATTGTGTTTCCCCATTCTGAGACATATAAATAAGTTTTACATAAAGTTATTATAAGCAATAACTCCATAATCCTAGGTGACATTAGCTACCCAGACATAGATTGGGTCACCTATACCTCTAATATACAGTATACACAGACATTTCTGGGTTTGATAGATAGGAATTCACTGTGCCAAATAGCAAGCCCACTAGTGGACAAAATATTCTGTATTTGGTCCTCCCTAATATTTTTTTGTACTTGTTCCACTCTCCTAGTCTTTTTTTTTCATTTAAGACAGACTATAAACTTGTGACATTTCTTCTCAAACCTACTCTCTCTATAAGCAACATATTCACCTTTAAGGACTCCAAAAGTTGGGGTTTTATACAATTATAAGATGAAATCTCAAGTTACCCATGACATCACTACCAGACAACTTCACTGAGGTATTTTATGCCCACCTTGACAGATACAACAGGAAATTTGAAAAAAAAAAAAAAAAACAGCCCATAGTCAGTTGACATCAGCAAACTTTATACTGAAAAAAACAACTTCTGAAACTTTACAGTAAGGTAAGTAACTCCTGAGAATGAGTATGAAAATGAAAAGTGCTATACAGACCAGCAAAGTAACTCACCAATGAAGATTAGCTTCTGCAGTGAAAGATAAATGCAAATCATTTTTTTCAGCTAGGTTAGAAAACTAAGGAATAACACTCAATGATTGTCTAAACTTTTCCTTGGTGGGACTCTGACCTTAACCCAGACTATACCACACATATACTAGCAAACATTCTTCCTGCAAACCTTAATCATAAAACTCCTGTTCCAACACTATTCATACCAGATTTGATTATCCATCAAAAAATTAAAAAACAACAAAGAAACTTCCTCCAGGGTCTTTGTAAAATACATGGGGGCACTTAAACAGCATCAACAGCCCCCCCTCACTGAACATCTCCTAAAAGTGTTTACCCTATGACTAGCCAAAGGCTATGTACCTGAATACTGTCCCACTGCTGGTGACTGATATTAAGAATCTCATTAAGTTTGACATCCACCCCCTCAAAAAAATTGGAGGTCAAACAATTACATTTTGTTCATTTCTTTGAGAGGGTTACACAAGCTATTAGTTATGCTTGATATAGCTTTTCTTGATCTGACAAATGCATTCAGTATTACAACTTGTGCCACAAATGCAAGGAAATTGTCATCCTTTTACATATATCCTTACATGTTAACACAGATTACCATTTGGCTGAAACACAGAACCCACATAATTCATGTGGCTGGTGCCTCTTCAAATAATGCTAAGCAACTGGAGTCCCTAGGGGGTCAAAGCTGAGTCCTCTCATTTTGGGCATCTACCCCTATGATATCAACAATTATAAGCAGGACCTATTTTTTAAATAAAATGCTAAACCAGCTGTAACTGAACTACTGTATACTTCAAAATAAAATAACTAGAAATTGTACCTTTAAAAATAGGAATGAGAAAATTACATAGATGTTAGTGGAATTTTTGAGAACAATGTATGTATAATAATATTCAGGCGCAAGCATGTAGTTAAAGAGATGGCAGGAATTAAGCAATTTATGTAATGTTGGCGTGAATGAACATTGTTAAATGTTTGCCAGTAAAGTAGGACATGGGACCTTAGGTAGTAGCATGATCAATAGATGTTTACTTAAAACTCGGTGGGAGTATTTTCTCAGCAGTCATAAATAAATTCTCAATATTTGCTAATGGTGTTGATAAAAAGGCTGCTGTTTCATTGAGCATCTTTAGATTTTAATTGTGGAAATATGGACTGATTATAAAAAAAAAAATAGATGTTATATTTTTAAAACAGGATAGCAGATAGTTGAGAAGTTAATGCAGTGGAGCTGATGGCATAACCTCATCTTGTAATGAGGAAATAGATCTGCTGAAACATTAGGTAAAGGCATTTTGTTTTTGAACTGCATTAATTATAACTCCTGAAAGCATGTCATTAGTTTGCAACTTGGGGAATAAGCTGTTTGGAACTAAAGAGTCCTTAAAATACATTATACTCTCATTCAATTCCATTATTCAATGATATCATAGAATTACTCACTATTCTATGACTATTCTATTCTGAAAAAGAAGTGAAGAAGTTAAGATCTGAAAATGGCATTATAAAACCTTGTTGTTGGGACAGATTGGAGATATTTAAGCAATAACCCATGCCTGGGTGTGGGTAATGCTGGATTTACCCACGGTTGGTGGGGTTTGGTCACGAGGGCGAAGCCTGAGTGGCCAAACAAAGACATCCATGGGTAAATCCAGCATTACCCACACCCAGAAGTGGGTTATTGCTATTATACAATGACATTATTTAGGAAAAAAAACTTACTTTTCTTAAATAATGGCATTGCATAATGCCTCCTTGCTGCCCTTCCGCAGCTGTCTGGTATTCTGCGGCAGTTCTGATGTACTGCACATGCGTATGCTTACGCAGTACATCAGAGCTGTGGGTGGAAGCAACAGAGAAAGCAAGATCTCTGTTGCTTTTTACAAAGTGTCTCGCTATGTTAAAAGAGTTTAACATAGTGAGACAGCTTTAAAAAAAGCAACGGAGAAAGGAAGATCTCTGTTACTTTTTTTAAAGCTGTCTCGCTATGTTAAACTCCTTTAACATAGCGAGACAGTGTCTAAAAAGCAACGGAGAGGCAGGGATACCATCTATTTACAAATTAGGGGAACAGCCATGGATGCTTCTTTTGCCCCAATTTATGCTGATTTATTTATGGCTTTTTTAGAACTTCAAATGATCTATGACAATAATCATAACATTTTTCTGCAGGATATGGATATATGGAGGCGTTATTTGGATGATTGCTGGTTGTTTTGGAGGTCCGATTTTTTGTATCTTCAGGAGTTTGTTGATTATTTAAATTCAAACAAGTGAGGAATTCAATTTACAGTCAACTACAGTAAGGATGAAATTATTTTTTTGGATGTGTTGGTCACCAAGAATCCTGACAACACTTTAAACACTATGGTTCAGACTAAGATCCCCCAATACAGCTCCTACCTCCATGCCACCAGCTATCATCCACCACATATATGTCGAAATATACCTAAGTCTCAGTATATGAGGGTCAAACGTATTTGTTCAGACAACTCCACTTATTTAACACATTGAGATGACCTACAGCCAGGTTCATTCAAAGGGGCTACAAATTGGGACAAGTATTATCAGCTAGAAATTCGGTTGATTCTATGCAGGTGGAACAATTGTTGAGTTATAATAAGACTGAGTCCAATAATACTTCAGTATTGCATTTAACCACTTCTTATGGTCGGAATATTGATAGTGTACAATGCAATTGGAACATTCTTTTGGCTGATGAAAGATTATGTGAATTTATTAATCATAGGTGTGAGTTTTCTTTCAGGAAAGGTAAGAATTTGGGTTCCCTTTGTAATCATTACAAGAAGGGACATTATCCCTTAGGGACCAATATTTAGAAAACACTTTTAGGTGATCATCTTAGTAGTTGCTTCCCCTGTGGCCACTGTGTATACTGTTTCAGGATTAATAAAACCAAAAGTTTTACTAGTAGCAATACTGGTACAGTTTACAACATTTCTGTGTTTGCCAGTTGTCAATCTGATTGGGTCATCTATTTAGCTACATGTAGTGTTCTGCATTCTACGTGAGGCAGACATCTAGGCCTGTTAAATTTAGAATTGTAGATCATTTATCTGATATCAGGCACCAATGCACCAACAATGCTTTATATAAACAAACACTGAAACATTCCAGTGCTAATTTTAATTTTACCATTATTGATAAGATTCAGGGTAATAGAGGAAAGATTTCTGGTTGGTATGATACTCTCAACAAATTAGAGAAAAGATGGATCATTAATTTGGGAGGATTATTTCCCCCTGGTTTAAATGAATACTTGTAGTTCACTAATTGTCTGTTATGATGATTGACAGGTGTTCTCTATATAAGGCAAACAGCCTTCTTGGTTCTTTTTTGCTTTTTGTTCTTCACTGATGAAGGCTTGATTTATAAGCCAAAACCGGTTAGGATTTTGTACTATAGCCTTTTTGCCCTTTTTTATGTGCCTTATGGCATAACAAAGAATAAAGAATATAATTTTTAACAGGACACCATTGTCTGCTGGTCTACGTTGTTTTTTTGAAATGCTTTTTGAGACCTGGCAGTTGCCTTACATGCAGGGACTGTGCTTTGGTGTTAATGTTGGATTTACCCACGGTTGTCTTTGTTTGGCCACTTGGGCTTCACCCTCGTGACCAAACCACACCAACCGTGGGGAAATCCAGCATTACCCACACCCAGGCATGGTTTCTTGCTAAAATAGTTACATTTAATAAAAAACAATTTTTATGTTTTGATCTTGATTTAAAAAATGCATATTGTTAAGTAAAATTATGAATCTTCTTTCCTCCTTTATATGTAAATAATGTAAGTATGTTAAAATTAATAAAAGTATTTGAAAAAATACTTTGTGGTAGAAATGCATGTTACTCTTCCTTGGTGCGTGTGCAAAGTGCTGCTCTTTCTTGTTTGTTGTCATGTTACAGTCAGTATGTAGCTAGACATTTCTGTTGTATCCTCAGTATTATATTGAAGCTCCTCTCCTCAATGACATTTGAAAATGTACACTAGTATCTAAACATTTTGCATCTCTCTGTTTGTATCTATAACATATTGAATACAGATTAATACTCTAGTTTGGCTAAACCACAATACTGCTGAGAGATACTAGGAAAATACTTTGCCAAATACATGAAATAGGGTTGCCTGCCAGTATATTTGATTGTTAAAATGCAAAATCACCTTGATATGTTTCATTGTATCACATTTCCTGATAGCACCTTCAGATCCAGTTTTTATTACATCTGAAAATATAATGAAATTAAAATAAATTCTCTTTTACTGTTTTAAAAGAAAAAGTTCTGAATGATGTATGCGAGAGCACCAAAGAACTGTGCTGTAATCGGTTTAAAAGCCTGAGGCTGTATCAGTGTCATTAAGTTTAGGAAGTTAAAGCGTCTGCAGTGGTGTCATGCTTATAATAGTTTATGCATACATCTGATGTTTGGAAAACTAGTATTACCTGCAGCTGGAATGTTCTCATTCAAATGGCTGTTTCATTGTGATATTCATGATGTGTTGAATAAACATTACACAGGTCAACATTTTAGGCACAATCTAAACATAATTAGCTACCTTGCTGCAGTCTGCACTTTAACTAAGCAATTATTTATATGAATATAAAAAAGTCATCTAGCCAGAGAAATGCTTCTTAGCCTTGGGATTACCTTTGAGTCAGTAGTTCTTTCATTATAGCCATAAAACCCAGCTAGCTGCAGATTTGCAAATTATGTTAAGCAAAGGTATGCTTACTATCTTATCCACAGAATTATTGGCATTTTAGAACCAAATAGCACTTCATATACAAACGTGTTTTCAAAAGGGGTCCAGGAAGGATCACTTTTTTGGTCCTTACTTTTTAAAATGAACCAACCCTAGCCAGTTTGAACATAAACCAAGGACCACAATGCCAAATCATTAAATGTTTGTATGAATAAGTGAAAAATAATAAAGAATTATTATTGAAAAAAAAAATGTAAAAAGACAGTGAAATCACATCATAATACTGCTTTAGCAAAACTAAAAAAATGGATACGTAGTGCAACAAATCTTAAAGCACAAACTATTATTATAACACATTAAAAATATCACAGTATGAACATTTACACAGCCATAGGCTTGATTTTCAGTAAACTAGCTATTTAAGAATAATCATTAAGATCAGGGAGATGTTTGGCATCAGTTCTAAGCTGCCACTTCAACTCACACTCACTATACCTTCCAAAGCCTCCCTCGTGGATTTAATTCTACCTTTTCAAGAACGTGAAAATCAGAACTGTGGCGTGGATTAACATTAATGTGCCTATACACAGCCGCAACTTGGAAAACCCCAGGCCCAGATGAAATACCTAACTTCAGGCTAAAAGCATTAACATCTTTACACCAGGATTTAGCCATGAGTAAGAATTATTGATATGTGCACCCTGAACAGACATCAGCCTGGATAACAACAGGAAAAACAATGCACCTACTTATGAGTGAACCTTCGAACTATCCTAAAAACTGTAGACCAATAACTTCTTTTCCAGCGATGTATAAATTATACACTGGAATTGATGCTAACAGAGTTTATAGTCATTAAGAAGAAAACTCAGTCATGGCAATAGAACAAAAGGGTAACAAAACAAAGTCATGTGGAACAAAGGATCATTTGTTGTTAAAGTTATAATGGATAACTGTAAAAAAGGGAAGAATTTAAGTATGTCAAGAATAGACTAAAAAAAAGCATTTGACAGTATCACACATTCATGGATAAAACAGTGCTTAAACATGTATAAGATATAGCCTACACTGATCGATTCCATTGCAGTGACATTGAAACAGTGGCAAACCAATTTGCAGTTAAGCCATGCTAAAGGACACATTATTATTCCAGGGATAAAAATTCAAAAAGGGATATTCCAGGGTGACTCTCTGTCAGTGCTGCTCTTTTGTCTTCCCTTAACTCATTTATTTATTTATTTCCATTTTGATTACTGGGGAAGTCCACTGGGCTGAAATGACCCATTTTCAGTGGAGGCCCGGGGAGAAAAGCTCCAAGTTGCATAATACAGTTAATATACAAGTGATACATAACTATAAAAGATGCAATATACAAAATAATTTACAAATGAACACGTTTGGTATCATGCTATTTAACAGAGTTCATAGAGAATGAAGTTGAGGGTTATACAATTTCATTTGAGGAGCACTCTAATGTATGGAGTCTGACAACAATGTATGTATGAACATGAGTAGAAAGAGAAGACAGAATAAAGAAACAGCGAATACACTCTGTTTAAGCACATTTGAACAGGGATGCTATTTACAATATTTACAAGGTTGAGTTGAGTCAGAGTAGCTATAGGAGTTGTTGAGAGCATAGCGAGACCAGGAAATAGAAAGAGAACACACTGGGAGCAGAATGTTTAGCTTGGATTAGGTAGGGTGAAGGCAGGTACATTTTTGCTTAGAGGACAGGTGTTTGAAAAGCAGGCTTTTAAAGTTTTCAGAGTTTGGTATAGATCTTAGTGTAGATGGAAGGGAATTCCATTTTTTTCCAAGTAAGTAAGAGGGGAGAAGTTGGCCAGCAGGACGTTTAGGTTTGTGGATAGCAATTAGATTCTGATGTTCAGATCTTAGAGTTCTGTTGGTTATGTAAGGGGGAAGGAGATTAGTTAAAGCAGGACATTTTGTTGGGTGAAATATGAGTCTATGAGCAGTGGTGAGTTGGAGGTAGTCTAGGTAGTTAGGGAGTTCGAGCCAATTCAGGGATAGTAGGGTAAGGCAATGATGGGTATAGTTTTTGGAGTTAGTTGCAAATTTAGAGATTTTGTTATAGCAGTTTTCTAGTTTGGAGGTGATAGTGGAGGACAGATTGATTAGGAGAGGGGCTCCATATAATAAGGAAGAAAGAAGATAGTTTGTGGCCAGAGTATGCCTAGTAGTGTTGGAGAGAAAGCGATTGTTTCTGTACAGCATGCCTAGCTTTGGGTGGGTTTTCTTGATATTTTTTTGAATATGGATATCAAATTTGAAGTGTTCATCAATGGTAATGCCAAGTAGTTTCACAGAAGGAACTTCTTCTATAGGTGAATTGTTATGGCTATAGACTTTGAAGTTGTTTTTGTCATAGGAGAGGGACTTTGTAGGAGGGAATAGTAGAATCTTTGATTTATTTAGAGAGATGTGGTTTTGGTACATCCAGTTTTCCGTTATTGAGAATGCAATTTGGGTTTTGTTTAGTAGTTCAGAGAGGTTTGAGACAGAGCACACTAAGGTTGAATCGTCTGCGTATTGAATTATTTTGGTGTCAGGAATAGCAGAGTGAAAGTTACTGATGAAGATATTAAAAAGCATTGGGCCATGAATAGATACTTGTGGTACTCCAGTTGGGGTGGGTAGGAAGGAAGAGATGGAGTTCTTCCATTTGACTGCCTGTGATCTATTGGATAGATAACTGGAGAACCAGGATAAAGTGTTGGGTGAGAGATGGAGGTTAGAGAGATGACAGAGAAGGTGCATGTGGGAGACAGTATCAAAAGCTTTAGACAGATCAAGTAAAATGGTAGAAACAAAATGTCCTGAATCTCGGGCTTGATTAAGTTTCAAGGAAATAGACTAGAGTGGTTATAGTGCTATGGCCTGGGCAGAAGCCATGTTGTGTGGCAGTGAGAAGGTTGTTTAGGGTCAGAAAAGGCATGAGTTGGAGGTGGATGCATTTTTCTAGGATTTTGGAGATTGGTGAGAGCAGAGCAATTGGGCAAAACTTTGAGGTTTTGATGTTTTTTTCCTTCTTTGTGAAGCAGAAGAATATGGGCTGAGCACCAGAGTTTAAGGACATATGATTCCTTTATGGATCTGCTAATAATGATGCTGATTGGAAGTGCAATACCATCAGCAGCACATTTCAGGAAGGAGGAGGGGATATTATCAGGAGCACTAGAGCAAGGTTTAAGTTTGGACAAAAGTTTTTGTATAAAGTTAGTGGAGATGGGTTTGAGCTCAAACAAAGTGGGAGGGTTGCCAGGTGAATTGGAAAGTGGTGGGTGAAAGGAAGTTGGGTTATTGTTAGGAAATGTCTTGGTGAGGTTAGAAATTGTTTCTGTGAAGAATGAGTTAAATTCAAAGCTTAGTTCAAGGTCAGATTTACTTGGGTCAGGACAGGGATATTCTTGGGGCCTGGATTGAGAAGAGAATTTATTGAATTCCAGAATAGTTTGAGATTTTTATTATTATTATTATTATTATTATTATTATTGACTGGAGTTTGATATAGTAGGATTTTTTGTCCTTAGTGATTAGTTTTTTCCCAAGGTTACACAGCTACTGATATTGGAGCAGTGTGGTGGGCAGTTTATTGTTTTGGTAAAGCTTCCATATTTTATCTCTTTGGGGCATGATCTTTTTTGTTTCTTTGGATAGCCAAGGAACTGTTTTAGTTTTTATCCTTTTGTTTTTTAGAGGGGCAAGGGAGTTTAGGGTATCTAAGAAGACAGAGTTGAAGTAATCTATAGCACTGTTGAGAGGAAGGGTGTTTAGAATTTGCCAGTTCATCTATTTGAAAATGTTTGAGAAAGTAGTGGGGTTAAAGTTAGTGAGGTTACGAGTGTGGATGTTTTGATGCTGGCGTGGGGAAGAGCTGGTTGAGCGATGTGTGAAGGCTGGGAGGTGGTCGCTAATGGTATCAGGAATAGTGCCAGAGTTGGTTATTTTTTTGGGATCGGAGACTAGGATCCAGTCTAAGGTGGATACAGGTGGATTTATTTTGTTTGGTCGAGTGATGGGGAAGATTAACTGAGAGAAGTTATAGAGGTTAATAGTTAGGGAGGGAGAGTGGCCATTGATTTTGTTCCAATCAGTATTTACATCTCCTACGATGTATGTTTCATAGTGAATTCTAGCAGAGGCCCATAGGAGAATTTCTTTGAGTGTAGAGATATTATTACCAGGTGAGATATATAGGGCAATAATACAGATATTTTTGTGTTTATTTAGTTTTAGTAGTCCAGCAGTTAGTTCCGTATTCTGGAATTGGGGAATTGGAATTTGGAGGGGAATTATGGTAAGGAGGTTAGAGTAGACTAGGGCAAAGCTGCCACCTTTTTTGTTTAGTCGGTCATTTCTGAGAGTATGAAATCCTGGGGGTAGGATCTCAGAGTCAGAGATGGAGGGTTTGAGCCATGTTTCAGAGATGGCTAAGATGTCAGGTTGGTTATGGCTTAATCAAGCTTGAAATTGGTGAACTTTGTTGTTAATACTTTGCGCATTTATAGTGAAAATCTTTAGGGTGCTGTGGTAGAAGGGGGATGATAGATGGTGGGTGTTGGCAAAGGAGGGAGTAGGACCAAGGTTAGGATGAATATTATCAGATTGGACTAGGTCCTTAAAGGTAATATCCTTTAGCCATTCAGGTTTACTATGTATGAGATTTGGTGTTATTAAGGTTAGAGTAGTTGACAGTGTCCTAACTTTAAAGGAGAGGATTTTAGGGTGGAATAAGTGAAAAGTGTTGGGCTGAATGAGAGATGAGGAGATAGAATGGAAATGTGAGTAGGATTGAGAGTGAAGGTGTGTATGTATGGTAGTTGTCTTAGTAGGTAATTTTGGGCAAGCATTAGAGGTGTATGAGCTTGCAAAGTATAGGGGAAGTAGGAGAAGGGAGAGGAGGCAGGGGACCTGGAAGGTGTGATGACTTGAGAAGAGCATGTTGAAGCAGAAGGGAGAGAGAATGATGTAGGTTTGTTCATAGGTTCATAGGTTCATAGGTAAGTACTAGGCTATCTGCCCAAGGGCATATGTAAGCTTAGCCAGAATGTGTTGGCTTTTGCCACCTCCTTAGATTAGTTCCCTGTGCCTCTGTCCAGCAGAGCCACTGCAGTGATCCCCAGGGTAAATTTTCTGTTTCCCATCCACTCGTTAAGGTTTCTCTTGAAGAGTGTTAGTGAGGGGCTCTGCCTAATGTAGATTGGAATCCTGTTCTAAAGCATGGGGAATCTCTGGGACAGGACTCTATCCTTCCAGCAAGTCATATTTATCGTTATGGTGAGGTTTAGATCCCTAGAGCATGTGGCTCTCGGGGATTTTTTTTTTTTAGGTGGAGCCTGTCCATCAATTCTGGGTTGGACATGGGCTTGTATGGCAGGCAGAGATCACCTCTGAGTAGGCAGTATGCAACTGAGTACAGCTGGAGTTTCTTCAGTTGGGCTGCATCTGTTTGTGGCCAGTAATCCTCTTGGTGAGGTACTTCTGTGGTCTTTCCAGCTGTTTCAGGTGTCTTGTAAGGTACATCCAAAATGGGGCATTGTACTCTATGATGGGTCTGATGGCTGATGAGTAGAGGGGCACAATAACCTCTTTTGTTCTAGATGTGAAGCCTTTTGTAATTAGTTGGGCCACATAGAAGGATTTTCTAACCACCATGGCAATATGATTATCGAAGGAAAGATTACTATCTACTTGAGTCCCTAGATTGCTTATTTCATTTTCTGTATTTAGGGGACTACCACGTATGTGGCAGTTTGCAGGTACTTTGTTTTTTCCAAAGGAGATGACTATGCACTTTTTGGCATTTAGCTTGAGGCCATGATTTTGACACCAGGTATCCATCTCAGTGAGACCCTTCTGGAGGATGTCTCTATCAGCCAGAGAGTCAGTTATGGCCCCCAGTTTGCAGTCGTCTGCAAACTTGGTCAGCCATAGTCCTCCTGTGCTTGTCTGCACCTCTGAGAAGAATATACCAAACAGTAGGGGTTCCAGGACTAACCCCTGGGGGGTGCCACTTGTAACCAGTTTAGAGTCGGACCTAGAGCATGCAACTCTCACTGTATGGGTTTTATCCATGAGCCAATTGGCAACCCATCTCGTGACATAGGGGTTTTTGTTCAAACTGGTGAGCTTGTCTATAATACCAGAATGGGGAATGGTGTTGAAAGCCTTTGTGATGTCTAGGTATGCTGTGTGGACCTCCTTTCCCTTGTCTATAGCCTTGGTAACTGTCTCAAAGAAGTCCACCAGGTTTAGGAGGCATGATCTCCCTTAACAAAGCCAAACTGGGTAGGGTCCAAAGTATGGAGGTTCCCAATGTCTGTCTTAATGAGTTCCACGATGATGTGCTCCATAGCCTAGCAGACCAGGCTAGTCAGGCTTATAGGGCGATAGTTCCTGGGGTCCATTGTGGACCCACCTTTGTGGAGTGGGATTACTGTTGCTGTGCGCCACTCATAGGTTCATAGGTTCATAGGTTCCAACTCTATGGGTACATCGCCTGTAGAGAGGCTGAGTTTGAACAGTGTGTTTAGGTGAGGAGTTAGTTCATTTTGGAGTTTGTGTAAGACACAGCCTAGGACACTGTCCAGTCCCATTGAAGCTGTGTTTTTCACTTTGGATAGGGCTGTTTTAGCCTGTGTGTCAGTGATTGCTGGGGCTCTACATCCCTCTGGTATGGCTATAGGCCCTTTAGAGGGTGAGAGGGAGATGAAGTTTGCACTAAACCTGTCTGCCAGAATGTTGGCAATATCAGTCGGTTCAGTGTATTTTGTGCCATTCTGCATGAACACAGAGCAGATCTGAGAGTTTCCACTTAGGTTCTTGACATAGCTAAAGAAAGCTTTGTGGTTATTTTTGGAGTCCTTGGCAATTTTTCTTTCGAAGCTTAGCCTTGGATGATTTTATGAGGGATCGTAGCTTCTTGCTGATAATGATCAGGGATGTATTTCCTTCTTGGGATTTTACTCTTTTCTGTACTAGTTTCCTCATTCTATTGTATAGCTTGTTTATGGCAGGGGTCTACCAGACTAGTTTCCTTTTCTTGGAGGAGTGAGTCTTGATTTTGCTTGGGATAGCATGATCCAAGCATTCTTGCAGGTGCTCATGGAGTGCCGTTGTAAGGGATTCAGCAGCTTGGACATCATTGTCCTTTAGCATGGGGGCTGTAAACCTTTACACCTTGGTCTTACTTAATTTGAAGTTTCCTTTTGAAAAGTTTTTCACGGTGGTTTCCTTGATTGGGGGTGGGGGCAGAATGTGAATATCCAGAGTGATTAGTCTATGGTCTGATCTAACCAGCAAGGGGTTGAGTGTACAACACTGGTCGCCCATGTTGGTGATGACCAGGTCCAATATGTTGTCACCGCTGGTGGGGGTGTTGACCAGTTTATCCAAGGCATTCGAGTTTATAAATTCTAGGAAGCATTGGGCAAGGAAGTTAGTACTTGTATAGTTCTCCCAGTTAATGTTTGGGTAATTGAAATCACCCAATATTAGGGCATTTGGTAAGATCGTCATATTTTCCAGTGTCTCCAGAAATGCAGAATGGGGGTCCTGGGTCATGGTGGGTGATCTGTAGCAAGCTACAATTTGAATTGCAGTTTTGCCCATTGTTAGTTGCACATGGATGATCTCTGAGGCATTGTGCTGCACCACTAACCTGGAGGTGTGGGTATCCTTGATGAATATGGATACACCCCTGCCTTTTTTGTTTCGGTCCGGGTTCTGTGGCCAAAACGTATGGTATGAGTTATAGCCTGGTAGTGCTGGGGTGCTCTCTGGAGCTTTAAACCAGGTTTCTGTTACTGCACAGATATCGATGTTCTCCATACTGAGGAGTGCCTCAAGTGCATGCATTTTGAGGTTTAGACTTCTGGCGTTGAGTAGCATTACCCTTAGTTTTTGGTTACTTGTGCTATTTAAGGTGATGGGTTTGTATTTTGAGCCTTGCCTAAAAAAGAAACTATGGGGCCGGCAAAAGCTTTGGCCAGTATTCAAAAGCCTAAGGGTGACAGGTGCAAGCCTGGAAAAGTGTAAAATAGAAGGCTGAATAGGAAGAGACATTTTAGAAAGTGATGAAGGTTTTTATAGAAATTTAATAAGGGAGTGATGAAGGTTTTTATAGAAATGTAATAAAGGAGGAGGGGACTGTAATTATATTGGTGGTATGCAGATGGAAGAGAGTGAGAAGGGGCAGTAGATGGGTGGGATTTGGTGGGGGGAGCAGATATTGGGTAATTAGGCTGGAAGCGAGGGAGGGGTTAAGGATGAGTAAAGCTAGGTGTACTGGGGGTGGGTGGGAATTGGGGGCAGGGTAGGGGAGCAGAGTGAACCCAAAGGCAAACAGAGCAGGAAGGAGCAGAAGAGGTGAGTACAGCAGAGAAAGTATCAGTGAAGGGTAGTTAAATGGCTGTAGTAAGAGGGTTTGTTCTAATGTTTTGGGAAAGGTAGTACAGGCTGACCTTTACTCAGGGAGGTTTAGCATGGAGCGAAAGGATATATGCAGTCATAGAATATTAAATTCAACAGACCTTTCTGTAGAAAATTAACTTATCAGGATTAAAGTGTATAAGTAGGGTTTACTTAGGTAGATGCTGCCACTTAGTGGTACAGGGAGGAAGCGAGCAGCAAGGAGAGTCTGGACCCATCTTAGGTGTAAATATAGTCTTAGTTATGGAGAACAGGAGGGGGAGAGGGCATATGGTCTACGGTAGGCTGCTAGAACGTGCGCAAGGGAGGCCAGACTAGTACAATAGGTAGTACAAGTCCATGTATAATTAGTTGTGAGCAACATAAATTTAACACAATCTTGTTGGGGGTCTTTTCAGCAGTAGCGTTCTGAGTACCAGGCATGCTGGCAAAGTTAGGGTGTCTTCAGGAGGTGGCTGGAGTTATTCCTTTTGCTTTGAGGAAGGGAGGGAGCACCTGTGATGGATTACTGGCAAGTGATCTTGTCTACTGATCCTTTTCAGCTACAATCATGACATTTGACAGATGATGCTACAATGGTTATTGTGACAACAGATGACTTCTAGTCCCTTTATCTAATGCACTGTGAAGCACTTTAGTAATACTCAGCAACTATGGACTGTCTGCAGGAAACAGAATAGCTGACCTGGACCAGCAAGCCTCATTTTTTTTTTGAAGTTGAAGAACCAACAAAATACTTGTCAGGAAACAATCACCTTCTTCATCGATATGAGGATGAATCTAAACATTTTGCATGTTAACCTAAGGAGGTACTATTTGTTGCTGTGCTCATTGTATTTCACTCTTGAAGCTTTTATTCTGGGAATCCAGTTCAGATGCATTATGACTCACTGAAAAGCCTGTCCTTGGGAAATGGGACAGTTCGAAGTGTAAACATCAATCACAGGGGCATCTTTCAATGTTGAGGTATACCAAGAAGTCATATAGGCAGTCCTGTTGGCTGTAACTTTCAAAGCTGTAATACATTTAGTACTGCCACAATTTCTTTGTAGATGACTCCTCCAAGGTATCAAACTGTGGGCACCTTCAAACGTCCGTGGATATTTATTCAGACCACTCCAGCAGGTGTTTCTTTCACTTTCATGTAGCTACACTTCCCCCAGGTACTTGCTTCCCACATATTATTCAATGTGAAACATGAGGAGAATAAATCTAAGATGACTTCTCTGCTTAGGTTACGAGAAGCATATCAGCATCAAGTGGAAATGAGAATTAACAAAAAACAAGTACAGGCACCACATGGAGGTCCACAAAGTCACGTACTAAGCAATAGTCAGAAGGAACAGCCATTTATTCAAAACATTACATGAATATACAAATATAGAAATATAGGAATAAAAGTATTTAAATATATAAATATAAATGCTTAAATGTGTATATAAAATATATATATAAAAATGCATTGTTAAATTCTTTAATCAAAATGAATTACATAAATAAACTTATATACTAATGTGCATGAAGTAACATTGACCTAAATACAAAATGAATAGGCTAGACGCATATACATTTCATTAAACATATAATAAAAACCTATTGCAATGTTGTCATAAAACAGAGACCACACAAGTTACAATTTTGCAGCTCTCATTTTTAATACAGGGGCAATAGGTAAATGTTCATTAAGTCCAAGGGACCTACTGGCCTCTAAAACCAGTTGCCAATATAATACCCATACCTCAATCCTGGTCTCCCAGGGACCCCCCCTCACATCCTGATCCACCTTTTCAAGCACAAAAAAAACCACCTTGCCTGTGTGCATGCTAAGGTATGTTTGTAAAGTGCAGTGTTATTATCTTGTGTTCTAACGGCATTAAGATGTTCCTTCTTTTTAATTTATGTGTAGTTTTTCCAACATAAAATGCTGCACACTGTTTAGATATAGCTAAATAAATCAAACATTTGCTGCAACAGTTGGAAAAGCTATCACTTTTAACCATATAACCCATTTCTGCAATACACACTGAATCCTGGTTTAAAATAAATGGACATTGGGCACAAAATCCACACTTGTAAGTGCCTATTATTTTTCTATGGGCTAACTTGTAATCTCTTTCCAATAATTCCTTTAGGATCCTTCCTTTCTTGTATGTAAACTTTAAAGGAGCTTTAAACAGTACTTCCAACTCAGAGTAGCAACCAAACTTACCCCAATGTTGGGAAATGGTATTTCTAATGTTGGGGGTATCCTGATTATAAAACATAACATAGTTACACCCCAAAACACCGTCCCCTTGATTGTCTGGATGTTTTGATGTAACATGAGTATCCATAGGGGAAATCTGCCCATGGAGAGTATCCACCCTTTCACCCCACACAATAGGGCAAAATCTACCAGTTCTTCCTGCCTTCACCTCAGCCATGACCTCTACTATCAATTTCCTAGGGTATTTTCTAGCCAGAAACATATCCCTTACTTTAGTACTTTCACATTCATAATCCACATCTTTAGAGGTCATTCTACAACTGCGAATAAATTGTCCCTTTACAATACTTCGTTTCTGCTTAAAGGCATGAGAACTGGTGAAGTACAAATAGCAGTTAGAGAAAGTCTATTTCCTATATACCACTGATGCACATTCCTGTAATTCTGTCTTTTTTATTGTAACATCCAAAAAATTAATCTCTTGATGGAAAATATGGTGTGTAAATCTTAGAAATTCTGTAGTCTGATTCAAATATTGTATGAATTCCATAAGTTTAGTTTCATTACCCTTCCAAAAAAGACAAATATCGTCCAAGTATCATTTCTAATAAACCCAATATTGGGCACACTCCGAGTGAAGAACAAACTTTTCTTCCCATACCATAAGTACAGTATTGGCATAGGTGGGGGCACAACATACCCCCATAGCAACACCCTGAATCTGCCTAAACAATTCACCCTCAAAGAATAAGAAATTATGCCCCAAAACTAGATCCATGAGTTCTGTGTACACTAAAAAAGTGTTATGGTCCAATTTTCCATATTGATGGATTGCCTCCTGGAACCACTCCATACCAGTTTTGTAGGGGATTACATTAAATAAATCCTGTATGTCTAATTTGACAAAAATAAGGGAATCGAAATGCATATCTTTTGTAATACTCCTAAGGAAATCCCAAGAATCCTTAAGTATTCCACTAGCATTGGACCAAATATTTTTTAGTTTAAAATCTAAATATTTAGTCAGGGGGTAGGTTTTGGACCCATTGGCAGCCACAGTATGTCTTATGGGGGGAATCCTCAATATTTTTGTGCACCTTGGGGATCCCAAAGATGGAAGGTATTCCAGGCCTTTCCATACAAAGATACTTAAAAGTGTCCTGACTGATGAGATCATCTTCTAGCATGTCGCTGAAAGCAAAATCAATTTTGCGATATGCCAAATTTATTTAATTCCTGGACACTCTAATATATTTGGACATATATTTTAGCATATCTAGCATCTTGCTGGTATACAGGATACTGTCCATGAAAACCACCCCTCCCGCCTTGTCAGGTTGCATAACCCTGGCATACTGATTTTCCCTGAAGGATTTGATGATATCAAATTCTTCCTCATTGAGGTTGTACCTACAGCTCTTCCTCATGGAAATGCTGTTTCTAATCTCCCTTTCTACTTGCACCTCAAAATTTCTCAACTGTGGGTGCAAGGGTGGATTTATTGCATTAACGTTCTTAACTTCTGTTTTAGTATTCCTGCTTTCATGTCTCTGGAATAAAATTTCTAAATTCTTCTTCCTCAGGAATAATTTTAAATCAATAAGTGTGCCCGCAATGCGTCCTTTACTTGTAGGAATTCATTTGAAGCCTTTTGAAAATAGCTCAGAATGTTTGCTAATGACCTCTACTCCACTGTAATTGTAAATACTAAAGTCATTAGATATATGGCGTGGTCCTTCCACTACAATACTTTCTACCTCCTCCTGTCCCCCTTCACTGCCTATTTTTTCTATTATCTCCTGCCATTTGGGGGACCCCTCTGAAAATATTGGACCAGGGATTTCTTTCTCAATCTGTCCAACCTCCTAAGTTCTGGAAAGTCTGCACTATCCGGCATATCTTGTTCCGGTCCCCTATTCATCCTGAAGTCATACTGTCCATGTTCCATCCCCCATGCATTATGGGTGTTATACCCCTGTGCATCTGGGCCCTTGTAGTGACCATGTTCCCTAAAAAAACCTCTACGTGGAAATGAATCTTTCCTAGGGAAGGGGTATGCCCATTTTTGATGGTATTCCCAAAATCCCCTATCAATTTTCCCACATTTTCTATAAATATCATACTACATTTTTCCTACACCTGTTTTTTAATCAGGTGATATTTCTTATTCACTTCCTCAAAGAAGAACATAAGATCATTAGTCACAATATTATTTACATGTTCAATGTCCTCAAACAGTTTATGCATTAGCCTTTCATTTTCTTTAATAATAGCCCTCATTAATTCATGTCCACTACGGTCAAAAATATTTAAAAGTTCCTTGTGGAAAGTAGAACCCTCCACCACATTGTTTGGGAATTTGTACATGCGCAAACCTTTTAGTACAATGCCCCTAGATATACAGTCTTTCAAATAGCTGTTGTCAATACCCAGGGCTTTATGTTTGAAAATTAAATCAGTAAGTTTTTTTATATTAGTACCATAGTTTTTTTTTTATATCAGTCCTTCCATGTACATCATTCCCCAAAATGTCAGTAACAGTGCCTTGGTAGTCTGAAAAAGAACTTTGTTGAAAAATTCAACTGGCCATGGAATCCAAATTGGTTCACCCATCCACTGTGCTGTTAGAGTGTCCATTTTCCATTGAAAACCTTCCATTCTGCAAACTGCAATTGCAACCTCCATCAATCCATTGCCCAGACCCCAAATAACCATCCATAGGGTCTTTATTCAATCCATTTTCACTAAAAAGCTTTGTAATAGCTCCGTTCCACATCAGGACCCTGGCTCTCATATCCCTGTGTGGTTTCGGCACCTGGAATGACGTCACATCCTCCGCACGTCTACCAGCCTGCCCATAATGAATATCTGCTTCCTGATTGCAAGCTGGTGAAGGTATAATCCCTGAAGCACCTCCCAAGTCCAGTAAACTAGTATCAGCCAACAAATTACCGGCCTGGCCTTGCGAATTGGCTGACATCAAAAGTATAAGTTGAGTTAGCTGCCCTTCCACTCAAGAAAGTTGTTCATTCAAATCTTCAGTTTTCCATGCTTCCCCAATTGGGGAGCCATCACCAACCTCCATAACCTACATTAGACCAGTAAACAAACAAAACAATGAGGCAAGGTGCCTGAAGATACTGGAAACCAAAAAAAAACAAGTACAGGCACCAAAAGGAGGTCCACAAAATCACATACCAAGCAATAGTCAGAAGGAACAGCTGTTTATTCAAAAAATTACATGAATATACAAATATATAAATATAGGAATAAAAGTATTTAAATGTATAAATATAAATGCTTAAATGTGTATATATATATATATATATATATATATATATATATATATATATATATATATACAAATGCATTGTTAAATTCTTTAATCAAAATTAATTATATAAATAAACCTATATACTAAAGTGCAAGAAGTAACATTCACCTAAATACAAAAGGAATAGGCTAGACGCATATAAATTTCATTAAACATATATTAAAAACCTATTGCAACATTGTCATAAAACAGAGACCACACAAGTTACAATTTTGCAGCTCTCATTTTCAATATAGGGGCAATAGATAAATGTTCATTAAGTCCCGGGGTCCTATTGGCCTCTAAAAGCAGTTGCCAATATAATTCCCTTACCTTAATCCTGGTCTCCCAGGGACCCCCCCCCCTCACATCTTGAGCCACCTTTTCAAGCACATAAAAAAACATCTTGCCTGTGTGCATGCTAAGGTATGTTTGTAAAGTGCATTGTTATTATCTTGTGTTCTAATGGCATTAAGATGTTCGTAAATCCTTCTTTTTAATTTACGTGTAGTTTTTCCAACATAAAATGCTGCACACTGTTTACATATAGCTAAATAAATCAAACCATCATTACAACAGTTGCAAAAGCTATCACTTTTAACCATATAACCCCTTTCTGCAATACGCACTGAATCTTGGTTTAAAATAAATGGACACTGGGCACAAAATCCACACTTGTAAGTGCCTATTCTTTTTCTATGGGCTAACTTTTAATCTCTTTCCAATAATCCCTTTCGGTTCCTTCCTTTCTTGTATGTAAACTTTAAAGGAGCTTTAAACAGTACTTCCAACTCAGAGTAGCACCCAAACTTACCCCAATGTTGGAAAATTATATTTCTAATGTTGGGGGTATCCTGATTATAAAACATAACATAGTTACCCCCCAAAATACTGTCTCCTTGATTGTCTGGGTGTTTCAATGTAACATGAGTATCCATAAGGGAAATCTGCCCATGGAGAGTATCCACCCTTTCACCCCCCAGAATAGGGCAAAATCTACCAGTTCTTCCTGCCTTCACCTCAGCCATGACCTCTACTATCAATTCCCTAGGGTATTTTCTAGCCAGAAACATATCCCTTACTTTAGTACTTTCACATTCATAATCCACACCTTTAGAGGTCATTCTACAACTGCAAATAAATTGTCCCTTTACAATACTTCTTTTCTGCTTACAGGGATGAGAACTGGTGCAGTACAAGTATGAGTTAGAGAAAGTCTCTTTCCTATATACCACTGATGCAAATTCCTGTAATTCTATGTCTTTTTTTATTGTAACATCCAAAAAAATTCATCTCTTGATGGGAAATATGGTGTGTAATTCTTAGAAATTCTGTAGTCTGATTCAAATATTGTATGAATTCCATAAGTTTAGTTTCATTACCCTTCCAAAAAAGACAAATATTGTCCAAGTATCATTTATAATAAACCCAATATTGGGCATACTCCGAGTGAAGAACAAACTTTTCGTCCCATACCATATGTACAATATTGGCATAGGTGGGGGCACAATATGCCTACATAGTTATGCCTTGAATCTGCCTAAAGAATTCACCCTCAAAGAATAAGAAATTATGCCCCAAAACTAGATCCATGAGTTCTGTGTACACTAAAAAAGTGTTATGGTCCAATTTTCCATATTCATGGATTGCCTCCTGGAACCACTCCATACCAGTTTTGTGGGGGATTACATTAAATAAATCCTGTATGTCTAATGTGACAAAAATAAGGGAATCTGAATACATATCTTTTGTAATACTCGTAAGGAAATCTCAAGAATCTTTAAGTATTCCACTAGCATTGGTCCTAATAGTTTTTAGTTTAAAATCTAAATATTTGGCCAGAGGGTAGGTTTTGGACCCATTGGCAGCCGCAATACGTCTCATGGGGGATCCTCAAGATTTTTATGTACCTTGGGAATCCCAAAGATGGAAGGTATTCTAGGTTTCTCCATACAAAGATACTTAAAAGTGTCCTGACTGATGAGATCATCTTCTAGCATATCACTCAAAGCAAAATCAGTTTTGCGATATGCCAAATTTATTTAATTCCTAGACACTCTAATATATCTGGACATATCAGAATGAGTCATTACTGGGCATATTGCGGGTGCTGTAAAGAGTAGTTCTGGCTAACATCAAAGATTGAAACAATACTAATTTCATGAACTTTAATCATACATTGACGTAGGAATGGGGTCCGTTCCCATCATGATATTAGAAACACAAAAGACTTGGAGAAATTAAAAAAAGAGTATTAATTGCTACACCAGTGATTACAGTATCTTACATGTACAGAAACACAACAGTGAGGACAATGTGGAAGAAAGGTACCGAGACAGTTTCAAAAGTAGTAGGAGCAACGGGTCTTATATAAAAGAATTCACAGTCATATTTAGATATGTGATTGATACATGTAATTCTATATGAATTGCAGAAGGAATCAGTTCAGGGCACATTGTGGGAGCTGCAAAGAGCACTTTTAGCTAACGTCAAAGATTGAAACAGTAATTTCAGGCACTTTAAATATACTGTGATTTATGAATGGGTCTATTCCCATCTTGGTATTAGAAACCCAAAAGACTTGGAGAAATTAAACCAAGAAAACGCATTAACAGTGTTATTTTCACATTCATAATCATGTTCATAAATTCTTTCCCTAAAATGCCGCTCTATCTTGCCAATATGAAAAGCAGGGCAGTTTGTACATGTGGCAACATGGACTGCCTCCTTGGTATCACAATTATAGTATCCAGCTGGCACTGTCACATATTCACCCTTAATGTTAACTTTTTCACCCTTCTTGACAAAACAATACTGCCTACATTTTCCACATTTAAAAGTACCTTTCTTGGTTGTAGTTCCAAATGAAGATTTGTGTCCTTTTTTCATTAATACTTTGAAATTGATCCATCTATTATACACCACCATTGATTGTTACCCCAGGGTATTAAACATGTTATTAAGACCAACACTTTTCCAATTATCATCCCTAATGTGTCCACTTTCTATGGAATATGTCATAACAAGGGCCCTAGGAAACTGCTCCAGGTGCACCCTGGATGAATTTAAAGCAAAATCACGATTTGCCTTTTCCAAAATCAGAAAAAATATACCATTGCATCTTTTGGCTACTACCTCAGCCTATATCTTTGATAGCAAATTCATGGGGTACCCCCTCTTAATAAGCATATCAATAAGCATGCTGATTTTAGTCTCAAATAAAACATCATCTGACACCATTCTAGCTAACCTAGCCATTTGTCCTTTCACAAGCCCCCTCTTTTGGAAATAGGGATAGCATCTATAAAGTATAACAAAGATTTGGAGTAAGTTGGTTTTCAATAGATGGTAGAAATAAACTTAAGTTTGCCAAGTCCTTAGATGTGGTGACATCATTATAACACAAGTTATCACTAAGTGGTTCAAATGTAAAATTCAGAAAGGAAGTAGTCACATTGATGTATTCAATAAACTTATCCAAATATTTCATGGATCCCCACCAAAAAATAGAAAATGTCATCCAGGAATCTAATGTACATCCCCTACTGTTCAGTATATTTACTATTGAAAACATACTTCTGTCCCTTTCAGCCATCGCAACATTGGTGTATACTGGGGCACATGCTGCACCCATAGCTACGCTAATGGTCTGGCAATAATATTCATCTTAAAAGAAAATAAAACAAAATAAATAAATAATTGATTTTTTTTAAACCACCTCCATCAACATTACTAGTACATTTAACTTTCTCAGCATGGAAATTTGCATTAGTGGACAAATATTCATTAAACCATTTCATCCCCACCTCATGTGGGATAACCAAGAATAAATCTTTTATGTCAGTTGTAACAAATAATATATTCTCCATAAATAAATCATTGTTAACAGATCTCAAAACCTCCCATGAAGCCTTAATCGAATAAACTGATGAATCAAATGCCCCTTTAAACAGAAATCTATAAATTTTGCAATGAGGCAAGTTTGAACCTCCTTCATCCACAATAGGTCTTAATGGTGGGGTCCAATACATTTTTATGCACATTGAGAATCCTGAAAATTGAGGGAATAAATGGTTCTTTTACCTCTTTGTGTTTAAATTCATCATCATTGATTTGTTCTTGCATTAATAAATCATACAGAATATAATCCAAACAATAAATCATACAGAATATAATCCACACTACTATGAGCTATATTTGCTTGATTCTTGGATACTTCCTCATTCAAAATATTTAACATTTTACTGGAACAATCCAGAGAATTCATGAACACCAAACCCTCAACTTTGTCTGGCTTCAAAAGCCTAAAATCTTTATTAGCACAACTAGACTATAACAGATCACATTCTTAAGATTTTAGGTTAAACCAGCTCTCCTTTTAATGTTCTTTTTTATACAGAAAGACACAAATTTTGTATTCACATACCTTTTTGAAATAAAGCCACAACAGGGCTCTGGGAGGAGGGTGTTAAATAAACCCCTTCCTTCTCAACACATTACCCCCCCATCATTTTTGTCAACCCCATTCCTAAATCAAAGTGCCAAATTAAGTTTCCTTGTAAACGACCTAAAGTCTATAAATAACTGACCTGTATTAGCTCTTTTGGTGGGAATAAATGTGTTCCCATATTCAAACAAGTTTGTGTGGTCTACCGTAACTCGACAACTGCTATAATTGTAAATTTTAAAGTCTTAACGGTCATTTAAACAAGATGAGATCTGATCAGATGAGAGTAGGACCTTATCAATACCTTTTGGTTCCATCTTACTTCCACCTGTTATTTTATTGACCCCTTCTTGCACTCTTTGGTCCACTGACACCAGTAGTTCCTCTGATTCTACCAAAAGTGGTCCCTGTATGAAACAGACTTCTGCTTAAAGATCCTTTCAGATCTCTTTACTAGGGGTCTGTCCCATCACTGGCCGATGAATCCATATCTCTCAAATGTTCATTGTCCCCATCAACTACTTCCCATTAGTATCATTCTCATAAACCTCAGTATTACCTGGGGTAGGAACTGCTGTTCTTCTCTTGTATTGCTTCTGATGTCTTTCCAGTTTCCTCTCATTTTATAATTTTAATGTCTTTATACCTAGCAAATTACAATAATGACTATGGTAACAATCAACTAATAAGCCATTATGAATGGAACCATCTAGTTTCCTAAGTTCAGCAATTACATTTTCTATTGTCCTTTGATTGTCCTTAATAAGAACTTCTAAAAGTTTAGTCCCATGTCTATTAAATAAGTCTAACAGCTCATGATACAGCAAGGACCTTTAAGCTACCCTGGCACATACTTCCATGAATGAAGCCTTTGGGTACCCTTTTGATTCTAATAAACCACTTCGAGTAACTGTTATCTAGTTGAAAGTCATGGATATTGAAAACCTTTTTCACAAACTTAATAATCTTGGAGCTCAAGGTGACACTGGTCTTGTCACAAAACAAAAACTCTCCTCTGAGTGCTTTGGCATTGTGATTCTTAATGGTTACACTAAGCATAGATGTCCTCCCCTGGGATATGACTCCTGGATTCCTTATTATCTGCAGATCATATCTATTTAGTTTTATTTATTTGACATTTGTTCGGCGGGTTGGTCTGACTGCGCAAAACCCTTTTCAGCAGAGGCCCAGGGAGAAAAGCTCCAACAGTAATACAGACAAATATAGTCTATGTAAAAAATCCAAATTGTATAGATAAAAGAGAAATAGATAGTATAACAAGTCCAAAGGTGTGCACACATATAGTGTAACAAATGCACAGTGTAACAATTGTACCAAAGGTGTGCACACATATAGTATAACAAATGCACAGTGTAACAATTGTACCAGAGGTGTGCACACATATAGTATAACAAATGCACAGTGTAACAATTGTACCAAAGGTGTGTACACATATAGTATAACAAATGCACAGTATAACAATTGTACCAAAGATGTGCACACACATAGTATAACAAATGCACAGTGTAACAATTGTACCAAAGGTGTGCACACATATAGTATAACAGATGCACAGTGTAACAATTGTACCAAAGGTGTGTACACATATAGTATGACAAATACACAGTGTAACAATTGTACCAAAGGTGTGCACACATATAGTATAACAAATGCACAGTGTAACAATTGTACCAAAGGTGTGCACACATATAGTGTAACAAATGCACAGTGTAACAATGTTACCAAAGGTGTGCACACATATAGTATAACAAATGCACATTGTAACAATGTTACCAAAGGTGTGCACACATATAGTATAACAAATGCACAGTGTAACAATTGTGCATCAGAGGTTATATACAAATATAAACTAGGATACTAAGAGTAGTACAGCAGTAAAAACAAGTAACAAGTACATGTATACAAGTAGCAAAGATATGTACAGTAGCAAATACATTTGTACGTCAGAAGTTATATACAAGCATATACCATAGGCACTTTGAGTGCTACAGATGCAATTACATTAGCCTAACAGTATATGAAGTTGTAGCTAGAGTTTCGATAGGAGGAGAAATCCTACAGTAGCAGGATAGGAGGATTGTAAGGTTAAAAGAGTAGAGACCAGAGAGTGGGAGATATAGTTCTTGTCTGGAAGAGGAAGAGAGTTGAATTTCAAGGCACGAGTGGACATGAGAGGAAGAGAGGAGGAGAGGTGAGAGGATGGACTGAGGGAACCAATACAGTGTGTCATGGTGGGTGATATAATAATTACTGGAATACATGAATTGCCAGAGCACCTACCAAAAAAAAAAAAAAAAAAAAAAAAAAACACTGAAGGACTTTAATGCATAGCTGCTGTGCTTTCTATAAACACACATAAATTTGCAGTGATACTATATGGAACAAATGCACACATCACAACCATTAAATACCTGTTAGGAACCTTAGTAGCTTAGACAGAGCTACTAAGTTATCTATGTTTAACTGTAGATCAAAATCTTTCCTTCTACATTCACACAGACCACCTAAAATAGTTCAATAAATTATTAACTCAACCAAAGTCTCCTACAGAAGTATTCATCTTTTCAGAGTTGAAGCTTGGCAATTAGGATTGGAATATACACAGCCGGCTATGTATTTGCTGTCCCAACAAAATATCTCCTTATTATAGACTACAGAAAACAAAATTTCTGGGTTCATTAAACTAATGCCGACAGAGAACTTTACTGTGTTACAATACAAAACAGAAAATATTTTGGGGGTGAGCCTCAACAAGCACATATTGTGTCAGCTATAACTCGTTTATTTGTTTTTTACATTGTCAAGTATTATGCTCGATGCCTGTGAGACATTTTTTGGATGACGTGTTTTTTTTAGCTTTCCAGTTGGTCATTTCATACAGGTAATTTCTTCATGGGCTGCATTCTTTCCCCCATTAGACAGGATGACTCAAGTTCTTGTTATCAAAATGGTGGCTGTGTTAACTGACATTGCAGTAACTAACTGATGGATGTTTTTACAGCACTGATGAAATACACTTCAGAGGATGTTACCTCAATTAAAGGTGTTTTGGCTAAATATGACAGCAAGTTGGAACAGCTTTACTGATCAATGGCTAATCATCAGCAGGAGATGCTTCAATAGATAGCAAAAACAATGTACTCTTACTGCAAATCAGTTACCTGGTGAATTTCTGAAACTTGCTGCTACATCTATCACATATATTATATCTATTCTAATTAAACACTGTATCTCTGAACAGTATGTCCCTCTTCTTTGGAAAATATCTCAGGTCATACCCCTGCACAAAGGAGGGTCCTCTGCTGACTTTTCGAACTATAGACCTATAGCTATACTTTCACCACTTGCCAAAATCATAGACAAATGCCTACATAAACAGATATTAGACTACCTCCTAAAAAATAACCTACTATCTACTACTCAGTATGGCTTCCACCCCAAATATAGTACTAACACCACTCATAAGTTTCACCAACACGGTAAACCACCTTAAAAACAAAAAACACCTTGTCTCTACCATTTTCCTTGATTTGTCAAAAGCCTTTAACACTGTATCTCATCAAATGCTCCTCAACAAACTTTCCTCTCTCAATTTCAGCTCTGAAACCCTATGCTGGTTTTACAGTTATCTCTCCATCCGTAAACAAACCACCATATAGGAAAACAAACTTTCGTCCCTTCTGCCCATCACTGTTGGCATCCCACAAGGCTATATCCTGGTCCCACTTCTCTTTATTATTTTTACTAATGATCTTCATACCACAGCTACATTTGCCTCCATCATTCAATATGCAGATGATGCTTCCCTTATCTGCTCTGGCCCCCACCTTAAATGAACTCCAAGAAAAGACTCAGACTACCTTCCATAACATTGAAAAATATCTATCAGATCACTAACTCATTTTAAACCCTAACAAAACTAAACTTATTGTATTTTCCAATTCCACAAAAAAAAAAAAAAAAAAAAAAATGATCAAACACATCTCTCTATATTTGCCTCCAATGGCACAACAATTGAACCTAGAGAACAAACAAAACTCCTCAGTGTTACCCTAGGCAGCAACCTAAAATTTGACAGACATTACATTAACAATAAAAAAAGCCATATAAAACATGGTGCTCTGTGTAGGGCTAAACCATATCTATCTAATCACACCAGAATAGCTACTGCGAGGACTCACCTCCTGTCCACCCTTCTCTACTGCTCTCAGGTCTTCACAAACCTTGATAAATCAGACTTGAATAACCTGGAATCTTGTTATAATAAAATAGCTAAATTTGCTGCTAATCTTCCCCATAGATCTCACCACTGAATTGCCCTACAAAAAGTAAACTAGATTGAACTTCCAAACTTACTCATCCTAAACCAGTTAACAGAAGCCCACTCTGTTATCCATAAGCCAGACTATTGCCCAGCCCTATATGACCTCGTTCAATGCTATACTAATCTGAACTCACTCAGGTCAGCTGATAAAATCTTGCTCAAAGTTATCAAAACCCATAACTTTCATGGTGATTCTTTGTATACCCACACCATAGCCAAATCTTGGAATTCTCTTCCCCAGCACCTACTATCCATTCCTGATACTCATAACTTCAAACAGCTCTAACAAAATATTTCTCAAATCAGTGGTTATGCTCCTGCACTTCTTCTGGCTAAGCCTTGTGTACTGTACCATGCATTATTGCCTTAACTATTGTAACTCTACTTGGGAGCTTTTCTCCCTGGGTCGCCACTGAAAATGTACTTTTTGCCCAGTTGGACACTACCTGGTTATCAAATGGAAATAAATAAATAAAATAAATAAGAAAAACATGGCAGCTTACACCAGAGAGAATGCAGAGTTAAGCACATGTGCTTGTCAATTGGAAGCCAAATTGTATAACCTGAAAAACCACTCAAGGTAGATTAACTTGTGGGTCCAAGAGCAGTCAGAAAGGGTGGAACGTATGGACCCCTCGAGTTTTTTGAGAAAGGAATTGTGTTCATCATTAAACGTGCATACTCCCAAGTCATTCAGATAACAAAAAAAGAGTTCTGACTAGACAACCTAACTCCCTACATCAAGGAAAATGTATTTTCAAATGGTTGGACTACAATGGCAGGGAGAGAATTCTGAGATCTACCAATGATTTAGCTTCCAATCTTAGGGTAGCAGGTCACTCTGAATGTATTGTATGTGATTACAACAGCTATTTTGTCTGCTAAAAGAAAAGCCATGGCAGCATTTTTTGTAATCAAACAGAGGGCTCAGATTTGGTATGTCACAGAGATATCCAGCCACACTAATAATATGGATACATCGATTCTCATTTCAGTCTGCAAGAGATGCTAATGCTTTCCTGTATGATTGGGAAGCAAACACAGGAAAATCTTGGAAGTAGTGCAATTGGAAATTAAAAAATGGATAAATTGAGTTTAACCAAACTTTTTAAATCTCCTCAGTCAAAAGAGGTGAAGTAGGTCTTAGCTATCCAGAGAAACCTGTGAAACAAGATGGGGTTAGGCAAAAACAGATGCTACTCATGCTGCTTATAGTCCTGCTGTTACCAGACCAGTTGGTTCTAGTTTATCACCTAGAGAGCGGGAGGATCTAAAGCCCAAAAGGAATCTCACTATGGAGGATGTTCATGAGGTTAAGGAGACAGATAAGGAGTCAGACTTCTCTGGGACAATACAACAGCAATGTAATGGTTAATACTATAAAATGTTTTCCATGAAAATGAGACTGTTGTATGAGGCATTTTGGCATTTGTTGAACTTGTGAAATGTTATGCGTTATTATATTCAATACAGAGTATATTCTCTTGAGCTGAGGTTATCACACAGTTTTTGCTTGCCTCCAAGTTCCACAGCTGTTCCAGTGACCAATCCAGGTACTTTCTGCGGTTATATTATGCTTATCTTCATGGTCCTTTTTGGTGAAGGGTTCCTTTTTTTTCCCCGTCTGTCTTCATAAATCACTACATGGAAGTACAGTATAGAAGAGGGAGAGCCAATTATGTTAGAAAGCTTAGAGGCTGTTAGGGGCTTGTGTATTTTGTCCTACAGTCATTTTTGTGCCTTGTCCCTATTGTGGAACTCTTTGATTGTGGTTTTACACTGCTCATTTTTTAACTGGCAGGAAAGACAATGGAGAAAGATCTTCCCATGAGTTGTGGACCCTGAGGTTTCAATTTGTAGTATGAGTTTAGCTGCGCTGATAATTCTCGTCTAAGGAGAATCACTGTGTTAGCCACATCATCTTGTGTGTGCCAATAGAACGTTCATAGCAGGAGATGATGTGTTTAATTAACAGAACTGGACAGGTATGGAGATATGTTTACTTACAGATTTGAAAGGTGACAATAGTTTTTCTCTACCACATAGGTATGCCATATGGGACTGAGAATGGATTCAGGACTCCAATGGGGGCAGGTGTTTTTTAGCATTCACATCTGTAAGTCAGAATGGGTGCAATGGTTGGAAAGGATAAGTAGGTTGTCTGTAGGTGATCAAGATGCAGAAGTCAGGCTGAACATTTTATACAGGTACCTTAATGTTTATGGGAACAAAGTAGGGCGGAAGATATCTGACGAATGGCAAGGGGTGTGGAATGCATTTTAAATGAACATGAATGGCATTATGTACTGAATATTTTCAAACGTATGCATCTCTTATATGGTGATTCTTTTTTAAGTGTTTGCACTTGTGACAATACTCAACATTTTTTATTTGTTTTTTAACGAATATGGGTAAAGGACAGTGAAACTGTTGGAAACGTAGGACCTTGAATGTCTTCTATCTATGCATGATATAGGATTGTGACAAGGTAATATCTGTGTGGATTAAAATGATTGATGCAATACAATATTGTATTAGTACTTCTATGTCACACTGTCTCAATGTTCATTTCTGGTTATTGGCTGTCCTGGCCAAGGGCTTTCATTTGAACAGCAAAGCATAGAGTTGGGTGAGAAAGGTCATAGCATCTCTTGCCTACTCTGTTTAAAGCATGGAAATCACCCTCTCATGATTGGCACACTATTTTTATATCAAACTTTTCTATGGTGAGTGCATGTTGTCATAATGATCTGACACAATCTGAGTAGGAGTATTCCTCAAAATGTTTGTTCCAGTATAATAACAACCTATAATGTTCATATCAAATTAGGGCTATTAGGTAAAGCTATGTGTAGTTAGCCTTGATGTTGTATTATGTAGTTGCAGGTTCAAATGATGATACCACTTTTTAAATTATATTCTTAAATTAACAGGGGCATTGAATAAAGCCTACGTGGTTGTTCTTTACAGTGTGCAAATTGCAGCATGATGCATAAACTGGAGCAGACAGTTTTAGATTCAGCAAGCACCATCTAGAGGCAGGCACCCCCACACAAACAATGTAAACACTGTGGCATGCTAATTATAGCATAAACAGCTGAATTGCATGTTAATCAGCCAATCCAACATGGTGGAGCTATTCATCAAGCTATACAACAACCATGTAGACTTAGTGCTGGTTTTTCCTGTGAATTCCAAAACCTTTTGGAATACAGCCATGGAAAGGAGTCTACACAGACAGAACATTAGGGGCTGCTGCTGCTTTAATTCATTTGTATGTGGTACAGGCTGAAGCCAATGCTGCTGCTTCTACTGGTAGTAGGCCTAGGCTAAGAAGGAGAAGAGTTTTTAGGCCACATTTAACTCACAGACTACATGATGTGGAAATTGTAGAGTGCTACAGGGTGGACAGGGACACACTACAGGAACTCTGAGACCTCTGCTGTCTTGAGCTTAGAGCCAGAGCCAATCAAGGGGACCCCATCCAAGTGGAGACAAAGGTATGTATAGCCCTTATAATCTTAGCTACAGGTACCTTTCAGAGAGCAACAGGGGACATTCTGGGGGTGCCACAGGCATCAGCATCTAGGATCCTCCAACAATTCTTGAAAGCTATGCTCCAACATGTCAGTGACCACATATATTTTCCCCTTAGTTCTGAGGAGCGGGCCAGAAATATGCAGGAGTTCACCATGTGGCACACTACCCTGAAGTAGTGGGTGCCATAGACTGCACGCATATAGAAATTAAGGCACCACCTGAGAAACAGGGTAGGCTCTACATAAACAGAAAGGGCTACCACTCTGTCAACTGCCAAGTCATGTGTGATGCAAAGGGGAAACATCTTGAATGTGTATGCTGGATACCTTGGCAGTTACCACAACTCACATATCAGGCACACCTCATAACTGTAACAGATGTTTGCTAAGGGGGATATCCCACAGGGTCATCTACTGGGGATGCATGCTATGCACTGGAACTGGGGCTGATGATACCCATCAGAAATGCACACACACCCATGGAAGAATGCCATAATGAGGCACACACTCAAACCAGAAATTTCACAGAGCATGTGCTTGGGCTGCTGAAGTCATGGTTCCATTGCATAGATACATCTAGGGGAGTCCTGCAGTACAATTCATGGACATGTACAGAAATATTCACAGTATATGCCATGCTACACAACATAATCCTGGAAACAGCTTCAGCAGGCTCAGCAAGGGGCACATGTCCCATCACCAAGGTCTAGGTCACCACATCCACAGGCAAATGAGGGGTCAGAAGGGGAAATCAAAAGATGCTGCAGATGTAGATAGATATAGGTGTGCACAGTATGCCCTTGCATTAGCTAAGAGGGAATACATAACACACTCACTCTCTACCTAGTGGTCTAAAACCTTCCTCCCACTACATGCATATACTAACATAGATGTCAGGCAACTCACATGACCATTCTCTTCCCATGAGTTGGCTGTGTGCTGCTTGCATCAGACACAGTCACCCCTGAATTGAAACTATGGCCACTGCTGCATTTACAAGGTAAGCCCTGAACCTGGACTGCATTGTTTAATAATATGAATATGTGGCATGTCCTTGTGTTTCATTATTTGGTACGGTAAGCAAGTAAAGAGGTGGTATATTAACATGTAACAGCAGAGACTTATTTGACTTATATGTGTCCATTATGAAGTAGTAGGTCTCAGGAATCAGATTAACACAGTCATACCTCTCAAAAGTACTGATAATCACTGTATGCTCTCTGTTTAGTACCATACATTTGTACTGGAAAATCATTAAAGAGAGAAGTTAGAATGTAATGATACACATTGCAGTTTCTGACTTCACAACCCTCACAAGATCATTCACTATAATGTTGGGAAATTTTGATGCCATCAACTGTCTAACTTTCTAAGACCAATATATGTTAATGGTACAATTAACAGTTCAACACTACAAATGCAGATATACTAGATGCTAAGTTAGCTATGCACGCTGAGCATCAGACACAAAGTGTTCATATCCCTGAATCCAAAAGATAGAAAAAAGGGATATGGCACGGGGTGGGGGGCATGAAACCTAGGCTGACACAAAAGGTTGGTGAGTGCATGTATGTGAGTAAGAAAGAGAAGCAGGCAGACAATTGGATACACCAAAAAATGGCCAGTGAGACAAAATGAGTGACTGTTGTGTGTGTGTCTGTCTGTAGGGGTGCTCCAGGTGAAATTGGTGTGTGAGTGCTTGTATAAACACAGACAAGCTCTGTGCTGGCTCTATGTCTTGGTTTGTCAGACAGGTGTAAGCCATGCATGGTAGAGATGGCAGTTCATTCTTGTATTTCCCAATCATGAGAACTGGCTCTGCCAGGAGTTGCACTGGCATGTGCACACCCATGCCCAGATGCAGTGCTGCTACCTGAATGTGACTGATGTCTGCTGGATGAGCTTCCTTCATGGGAATGTCCAGGACCATGACCCCATGGTCTGCCATGTCTGAGTGTGAACAGCATACTCACTGATGGAGCAGTGGAAGTACATGGCCACATTGGCTGTCAGCAGATGATGTAGTTGACCAATGCCTACATGGATGCCGTTCCCCTTCCAGCAAAGGTTCCATCACAGACACTGCTCATTCCAACGTATCATTCATCTGATCCATTGAACTGCAACATGGTGGAGGCAGTCATGCATGTCAGATTTTCCCACATCTACAGCCCTGAGCATTTGCCTGGAGGGGTCTATATTAAAAGACCGAAAAGGTGTTTCATTGAACACCTCTTGGTCAACACATAAAGAGCTAACGCACTAAAGTGCAAACGCTCAAAACAGCAATTTCTTTCCCTGGGAAAGAAACTGCTTGGCTATCCCCATCTGTTTGCCCCTTTCCTCACTGTAGTGTGATTTAAAAGTTGGAATATTTAGTTAAGGTGGTCTGGGGAGTGTGGGGGGCGAAGCGTGTGTGTGTGTGTGTGTGTGTGTGTGAGTGTGTGTGTGTGTGTGAGCTAATGATTTCTTTCCCAGGGAAAGAGATCGCTGTTTTGAGCATTCATGCTTTAGTGCATTTGCTCTTTATGTGTCGACAAAGAGGTGTTCGAAGAAACACCTCTTCGGTCTTTTAATATAGACCTGTCTGGAGTACCTATTGGAATGTGCCTGTGCCTCCATGATGGCCAAGACCTACATTGTGTGTTACAAGAAGAGACACCTGGACCATGTGGAGCAGGGACAGCAGGCTCCTTCTAAGCACCCCTATCAGTCCTCCTGTGTGGCACCTTGCCCATACTTTGGCTATGGATAGACTCAACAGGCAGTGAAGCCACAGTTGCCACACTTCTCTGATCAATGGCTTCACCATCCACCTGTCCAATATCTATGGCATTACTGGAATGTGCAGGCATAGGCCTACTGTCTGTGTCCATTGGAACTGCATGGGATTGCTGTATGTCAACCTCAGTGTCAGATTCAACTTCTGCACTCCCCGACTGTGCCTCAGTTTGACCAGCATCATCAGCAGATTCTGTTGATAAACTGACATCAAGTGGCAGAGGGCTCACACTCCCACTATCATGGTGACCAGTGATAAAAAGTAACAAACCCATGAATACATTAATACTTACACTACCTTACTGCAATATATGCCACTATTGCAGACACTACAGCAAAACACACAACAGGCCAGACATTAACAGCACACATTAAAATATTTCTTTTAATTGCTCAGCAGTACTGACATAAAAATGTTTGGCTTACCATCTGCAAAAGAGATTCCCCTCTGTAATCCACATGGTCCTGGAAGAAGTTATGCAGGAGGTAAGAGCAACATCATCACAATTAACAGTAACACAGGATGTAATACTTTTACCCCTTTATATGTCCATTAACTATAGTTTCAACAAGAAGGTGGCTGACAACTCCAACCTAAGCTATTAACTGTAGCAGTTTTCAATCCCCCCCAAAAAGAGATGCGACACAGAAGTAAATTCCTGATTTCAATTGTTTTGCTATATAACAGTAGTTAGCTGTTCAGATACCAAAGTCTACCTGGATGCTCCTCCTTGGACGTACTTGCTGTCTCTGAAACTGTTGCTCCAACATCCAGCACATGCTGTACTTCACTCTCCTGGAAGTTGTCTGGATCCCTGACATTGGCCAGGAACTCTTCACTGGGTGTTAGTGGTGATTCTTTAGAGGCCTTTTTCAGGTAACCATCTGGCCATGACCCACTGCAGATACTCTCCTCCATGCAGATGTAATAATTTCAATGGCCCTGTAGTGCACCTACTCTTATATCCTATGGTGGCCAGCTACTATCTGGTTTCATATCTGCAGCCTGTGTGCCATGTCTCCTCATCCCCTTTCCAGCAGAAAAGCACTGTGTTGCCTAAAAGTATCCACAATCACCTAGTTCTCAGCTTCGGTGAAGGGGGTTCTCCGAGGACTGACATGTCTCGGTGGCATATTCCTAGGTGTACTAAAAGACAACAGAAGGATAATACACATAAGTATCACAAAACTACAAAATAACTGTTTACAGAACAAACAAAAAAGGTAGCCACTCTGTATTATGAAGTGGAGAAACAAACCGTCTAGAGATGTGAAATAGAAACAACAGGCAGGATGCAAAAACAAAGAGAATAGCAAGAGCAACATATCCTTGTTTGTGCCATAACATTAACTTACATTTGTTCCAATGCCCCAAAAGAACAGTAAAATTATGCATTTTGCAAAAACCTTCTTTTAAAGATAAATGTGCTATCAAAGGAACATTTGAACATGAGGCATTTGAACATATTTCTCACACAGCATTCCATTTTCATGTATTGGCAAACATGTATATCTCTGAAATAGCTTGAAAAAGATGCCCATGCTATCAGTACACTTCTAACTAATGCATACAGATAAAAGTGAAAAAGTCTTTCCTTCAGATTTTTCTTAAATACATTCCAGCATATGCAGCATGTAGCTAACCAAATGGAAAATTACCTTCTGAAGTTCAGTATTCCTCTGTACAGATATATCCTGAAGAAATAGCATTACCTGCAGTCTTCCCAACATAAACAAGTCTCCTTACCATTAGTTTGCCAAATTACATGGTTGCTTTTTACATGGTGTAGATTCAGGGCTGTTAGCATGATGAAGATGCAAAAATTACTGAAGCTCAAAAAATTGGATCTGTGAAGGATATGTAAACATACTGCAGGGACTCCCTCAGTGTTTGTTTTTAACTGATTGTAAGTGTGAATGATTAGTGTTTGGGAGAAAGAAAATACAACAGCACTGCAGGCTGCCTTACTTCCACTGGGTGTGTCAGGTTAGATCTGCAAAGTGTTAGATGTAAAGTTGGAAATGTAAGTAATCAGCACACAAGTCACGGGTTGTGTTCATTAACATCCACACTTCCTTAATTTGCTCGTAATTTCATATGATATCATTTCCAGTTAATATCCTTACACATTTTAAGGTCAATGATATAGAATGGCTTACATACTGCATGTCTCAGATTGCTGCTCAGATAAATGAAGACTGGCCAACAAAGACAGAAATGTAAGACAGAGCTGTATATTTGCAAGCAAAAACCATGGCAGTTGTGTGATCACTATATGCACTACATCCAAAACTAATAAATGTACAAATTACACTTGTATGGTTTGATATCACTGTAGATGATGTTGCAATTGCTTGTGTGCAGATGAGTTCAGTTCTTTGCTGCAAAGTTGCTTGTGTGGCAAAGAGGGATAAGGCAACCATCCTGTGTTCTGAAAGTGCATTGAAATGAGAGTTCAAATCCAGACCTATGTAGAAATATCTAATATGTACTATCATTTTCTAGTATGTATGTCATAAACTGCTTTTCTTCATTTCAACTACCTCTCCCTTTTTTATTTATTTTTTTTGGGTGGCTACTGTTTACATGATGTGCCGCTTAACATAAATATGTAAAATGGAGAAAAATAAATGTCAGATTTAGCTGTGCTTATCACATTTGCATGAAGTGTGGCACTGGGCAAACTGGACAACTGGCCAGACAGGACCCAGACATCCAAAATTAGAAAATGTATGCATTCAATTAATATTAGTGGGCATCATAGAACCTGCTAAGAGACATTGGCTGGCTGTTAACAGCAAGACCTTAAGAATGATTAGTAAAATAGGGAATGTCAGGTAACTAGTCCTGTGGCAGCAGGCATAAGTGTAGAGCTAGAGTACTGGTTTCTAGTTCAAGGTGTGCAACCTTTGTTTTACTGCTGTGACATTACAGTTTATAGCAAAGAACTGCTACACAGACAAGTGTTTTCTTAACCTTCTTGTGGCAACAGATGTAAGTGGAAGACTGCTATCTACATGGTTCTGGTTTAGAATACAGAATTATCCATACACTTTTACTATTGTTCCACTTCCCATTATAGTCCTCTCACTTATAGCACTTGACACAGTGGAGCTGGTATTAATTATATGTATGAGGGCTGAGACATTAGTATTGTGTCAGTTATTTATGTATTTAGGTATGTATTATCACATTTATTATCACATGTATGACTGTGGGTACACTTTGCACTTTATAGCTGTAAGTATATTTCTGCTATCTGGACTGGCTTGTCCTTCACATTTACCTAAAACACATATACAACTGTCTGTACATCCAATAACCTTGAAGTTGCAACTGCAGTTATTTAATGCTTCACTGCTTGCGACTGTTGCTCTCCGCTTACAATCATGCAAACACAGTGCTCAGATGTGTGCACTACTGACCATTGTGTTTTTTCAATGGTAAGTCGAGTGCAACATTTTCAAACAGTAGGCACACTCACCCAGACTTTCCAACATCCCTTCCCCAATATTCCTCTCTCACTACAAAAAAAAAAGGCACCTGTCCCACAAAAAAAAAAAAAAAAAAAAATCCCCCCTACAAAGCTGTCCATTTCACACATGTTCCTTCATGACACAATTGATCCTGTCCAGTAGGCTATACAACATGATTGTGCTGTGGTCATCTTTCTCTCTGGAAGTGACAGTCCAAATTCAGTTAATTTTCCACATAGGTTCATTTGACCATGTTAAAGAAATGGATAGCTATGGTTCTGTCCTAGTGCCCTCCTATACATTCCTGCCCTGCTTTCCTTTGTTCTTCCCCCTGCTTGCTTCCCCAATTTCACCACTGTACAATCTACCCATTCACCTATTTAAGGCATTTTTGTGTGAAGGTGCACATTGAGCACCAACAAGCAACAATGGGAAATGGCAGCAATGTATTTATATATATTTAAAAGTATTAGATATGGGGGCAATGTGTTTAAATTTATTGAAAAGTATTTCATGCACCTGTATTTGAAAGCAGTGCAATCTAGCCCCAACAAGGAATGTATCTATGCATTAACATGTGCTGCTACAGAGTCAGTTAAGCAGCAAGTGTATTTATCTGTCAGACTTTAGCAATGCAGGTCATGTTTGCGCACTGCTTACTTCTGTGCAAACATGTGTATCTCGCATGTGTATACACCTTGCTAACTGTTGTACAAACCCACTGCTCACTATGCGTTGGGAATGTATATATTATGCTGTATTACTGTTGTTTGCTGTCCATTCTCTGTGTGTGACATGAAATTACATGTGTAAACATTACAAATTGAGGGCTCTATCTAATAATATGTCACATATTTACAATATATCCATCTGTTGCCACCCCCACCACAAAGCACTGCAACTCTAGTGTCTCAGTACTGTTTCCACACATATGTCAACCACAGTACAAAATGTAATATCAAATTTTGTGTGCTATGAAATGCACATTAGTCTGGTAACATGCAGAACTATAACCATTCACCCATATCCCTAAAAATGTCTTTAAATGTGGTGAGAAACACTACTGGCAGAAATAGGGAGGTGGCTATGGGCACACCTTGTGCCAATAGCTATTTGAACTTAGTGATAGCTCAATGGGAGGAGAAATATATATTTTGTTGTAATAACCCCTGGAAAAACAATGTTGTTTACTATGGTCATTTCATGAATGATATAGTTCTCCTTTGGAATGGTCAAGAAGTAGAATTAACCAGATTGTTGACTATCTTAATAATACAACTGTGTTTCTGGAATTTAAAGTGCATAAATCTATATATGGAACAGAATTCTTGGATGTCAGTCTGCGACTTCATGCTGAAGGGAAGTAGAGAACCAGGCTAAATAGGAAGAACTGCTGGAGAAATAATCTTCTCCACAGAATTAGTTATCACCCTCGGCATATCTACCAGCATGTAGTTAAGGGGCAACTACTCAGGACCTCCAGGTTATGTGCAGATGATAAGGTAGAGGAAGATGAAGCCACTCAACTACTGCATTATTTTCAGGCATGTGGATGCAAAGAAAAGAAAATACAGGAAAGTTATTCCATCACCAGAGGTTTAAGAAGGATGACAGGAAGACCATATGCTCCTAGTGCAAAGAGGATGATATGATACCATGAATGCATCCAAATGGAGAAGAAAATTTATCTGGACCTATGAGATGTTTGCTCACTTTTAGTAGTGATATGCCTCAGGTGTGTGAGTTAATGAGAAGGAACTGGAGAATCTTGACTGTGGATGATGGTTTAAAAGCTGTTGTTGGCAAGACTCCAATGTTCAGGTTTAAGAATAAACAAAATCTAAAGAGATTATTATGCTATAAGGATGGATTACACCATGGGGTTATGTTTTCAAAGTAAGGGACGTTTCTGTGCAAGAGGTGTAAGGAATGCTTGTATATTAACAGCAGTAACAACTTTGTATATCTTATTACATCTAGGGTTTCTAAGCTGCATATGTATGTAGACTGTAATGTGAAGAATGTTATATATGTAGCACTTTGTAACTCCTGCCAAGGATTTTATATAGGGAAGATGAATAAACCTTTCAAAGAAAAGATTCTTCGCCATTTGAGTGACATTAAAATTGGCAATGATACCAATGCCTTGTCACAACCTATTAAAAAGAATGTTAGACATGATTTTTCTTTTTTTTTTTTTTGTTGGAAATGGTTTGTGATACTGCAAGGAGGAGGGGACCTGCATAATAAAACAGAGATAAGAGAAACTAAATGGATAATTAACCTGCAAGCTGATAAAGCTCCTGGTTTAAATGGAGTGGTTCCCGTTAAAGCTGTATTGAAGGGGCAGAGGCTTTTCAGATGATTGTGGATTGGCTGAGAGGCAAATCTAATTGAATGTTTTTTACAATTAAAACATGAATCTGAAGAAGGTTTTATACTGAAAGTGCTCATCCTATTTTAGTTTTATAGTTGATTTTAATGTTTACTGTTTTGTTTTATTCAATAAATCCTCTTCCGTGGTTCAGCAGATGTGCATGTTCTTCTGTGTACTTTGTTTTTGACAAGAGTAGATTTTGCTCATTGAACCTTATGGACTTCTTGGATACTGACCCACAGACATGGATGAGGGTTAACAGGATGTACCGCCTATGTTGACTTATCCAAGGCCTTTAACAATATCCCCCATTCATGTGCCATAGGGAAGATCTCCCATGTGGGAATTAAGGCATACAGTAGCACAGGGATAGGCAACTGGCTCACTGACATAACACATGCACTCTCAAAGTTAGGAACTGCACCTCCACCAGTAGATAATTACCATTAGAATACCACAGGGATCTGTGCTGGGCCTTCAGCTGTTTGCAAAATTCTTCCCTCAAGCACAGGCAATGGTAGAGGGCCTGTAGTTTACCAAGTTTGCAGATGATTGGTAACTGGACAGACTAATAGAGTTCCCCAGTGATGGTAACATATTAAGGGAGAGCTGCCACACACAAATGATTGGTGTCAAGCTCATGGACTGAACCTTAAAGCATACAGTAGCTCATTGTCCCCTTTGGCAATGAAGTACCCCTGCTAATTACGATATACATAGCACCCCTCTAAGCTCAAACACAGTGTTGTGAGACTTGGGAACACATGCTGATTGGAATATACACTTTCATCAGTATGTGTCCATAGTGGTTATACCTCTCATCCTCTTAACGCAAGAAATTTGGACAAGACCTGAAATAATGGGGTGGAGAAAGGCCCAAAAATAGGGACATATTTTAAATATTGCTCTTATAAACTTAGAGATTTGATCTAATAACATAATTTGTGTTGGAATACATTTTCCGAAGGATATGAAGTCTGAAACTCAAATGCATGTCATTATTTAGTGACTTTAATCCCTGTCCACTGAGCCACACAAGCTGCCAAAAGATGTGGCTACTTCAAGAACTGAACCATCAACAGCATCACCCATGCTAAGTTTCCTAGTCCTTAGTAACTTTCCTAATCCTTAGATCATCCCAGTGATTTGTCAAAAAACACAATTTTTACGAGGAACAGACTAAAAATATAAGGCAAAAATTGGGACATTCTGTGATGATCTGTACAGTTGAGTGGTATGGTGACACAAACATTCTGCATTGAGCACATCATACATATGGGCATCACATCCAAGACTCAGGGTGGTCCTCTACTGTACTCTACCTTTATTAGGCTACTAATTGATTACAATGCTCCCTTCTGTCACTAGACTCCTGCAGCAATTGGACAAAAACATAGGGTTCTGCCTGGAAGACTTCAGGACCTCCAAACATGATATACATGGAAAGACTGAAAGACCTGTCAGTGTACTGAGTATCATGCAAGCTGCTGAGAAGTGAACTATGCCTGCCCAACAGAGCAGTCTCAGACCCTGCCCTACCAGAAATGCTGGACATCTTCAAATGAAATGGGGCAAGACTAATGTGCCCAGGATTCCCAATCTAGCCTCTGACATAAACAGAACATACTAGAGAGACAGATATATCCCCCAGTGACTCACACTCTTCTGTAATAGGCTCCCACTGCATGTGAATCAGTGATCCTCAATGACCCTGTTCAAGAACAAACTTAACTACTGGTTGGGTGATTGTAAAGTCACCTCTTGGGTGGCACCTATATCCTTCATCGACAGGTCCAGTTGGTGCTTCTCACAAATCAATCTGCTAACAACTACCATTCAACTATGCTCTATAAGAGTACTTTTTGTTTTTACACAGCTAGGCTTCTAAACACCATAGGACCATTAGACTAGTAGCCTCCTATGAGCATATGAGCCTATGAAGGTCTCCCAACATTCTGTCTCCTACATGGCCTGCTGGTGTCATCAACTATAAGTTCACCTTCAGTCTTGTAAAAGTCAGACTTGTGTTATGGCAGTTGTGTAACGTACTGCGTTCTGTAGTCTGTCTGTTTAGATAGTTAAGGGTTCTGTTTTTACTGCAGTCAACTGTGTGTGTGTGTGTGTGTGTGTGTGTGTGTGTGTGTGTGTATCTCTGTGTCTAGCCAGAAATGCAGAAATGTGTATCTGACAATTACCACTCAAATGCCATGGATTGAAAGCATTTTGATCCTTGTACATGTCTACACATCCATTTCATGCAGGCCTCCCAACTTTTTCTCTCCAACATGTACTGCTGATGTCATCCACAATAAGTTGGCCTGCATCCATGTAAAAACTGGACTTGGGCCATGATGCTTGTGTAAAGTACTGAGTTCTGTAGGCTCTTTATTTAGATAGGTAGGGGTCCTCTTCTTACTCCAGTCAATTTGTGTGCGTGTGTGTGTGTGTGTGTGTGTGTGTGTGTGTGTGTGTGTGTGTGTGTGTGGTTTGTGTGTGTGAATGCATGTGATTGTGTATGTGGGTGTGTGTGTGTGTGTGTTTGGGTGCATGCATGTGTGTGTGTGCGTGTGTGTGCGTGTGTGTGCGTGTGTGTGTGTGTCTGTGTGTGTCTGTGTGTGTGTGTGTCTACCCAGAAGAGCAGAAGTGTGTATCCTGCAGTCACCACTCCAATCCCAGGAATTTACAGTATATTGATACTTGCACATGCCTACAGATTCATTTCATGCAGGCATCCCTGCTTCTTCTCTCCAACATGAACTGCTGATGTCATCCACTATAAGTTGGCCTGCAACCTTCTGAAAGTCAGGCTTGAGCTGTAGCACTTGCATAAAGTACTGTGTTCTGTAATCTCTGTACTTAGGTAGGGGTCCTCTTCTCAGTGCAGGCAACTGTGTGTGAGCTGTTGATTGATGTTACAGATGGCATTTTACAACAGTTTCTGACACTGTTATATTCTCCTCAACAGACACTGCTGAAGTCATCAACTATAAAGTATTGTCGGACACACTCCAAATCGGACTTGAGCTGTGGCACTTTGCTTAAAGTACTGCATTCTATATTTTGTGTATTTAGATAGGGGTTTTGTTCTCAATGCAGTAAAGTGTGTGTGTGTGTGTGTGTGTGTGTGTGTGTGTGTGTGTGTGTGTGTGTGTGTGTGTGTGTGTGTGTGTGAGACCGCGAGCTGTTGCTTGACATTACAGACAGCATTTTATACAGGCATGTGGGACACTGTTATATTCTCCTCAAAAGGCACTGCTGATTTTATCAGTTATAAAGTGTTGTCTGACACACTCCAAATCGGACTTGAACTGTGATCATAGGAAGTTACTTGGCTATTGGTCCTGAGGCCCTTACAAACCTAGCCAAGAATTCAGCCCATGTTCCAGCAAGTCAGCACCTTATGCCACTGTCCAGCAGGGACATAGGTGGAATCCCAGGGGTGTATTTTCTGCTCCCCATCCAGTTATCCAGATTGCACTTAAAAAGGTTTAATAAGGTACTCTGCTTTACGTGGAGAGGAAGTCTATTCCACAAAAGGGGAATCTCTGGGACACAAATCTGTCCCGTCAACAAGTCCTATTGATGTCACAGACCAGGTTGAGTGTCTTGCATGTGGGTTAAACGACTAGAGCTTGAATTGTGGATATGCAGCAGTCCCATCAGGGTGGGGTCTGAGATTGCTTTGTATGCCAGACATAGGTCACCTCTGAGGAGTCTGTAGGAGACTGAGTAGAGGGACAGGGTTTTTAGCCTATTTGTGTAGGGTAGATGTTTGAGGCCCTGGATTCTTCAGGTGAGGAATCTCTGTGGTCTCTCCATCTGCTGAATGTGCTTTGTGAGGTACATGCCAAAAGGGGCATTGTATTTAATAATTGGGAAGAATACAGGGATGTTATGACCACCTTGTCCCTGGATGAGATACCCTTACAAATGAGGTGGGCCATGAAGAAAGCTTTCCATACAACGGAGGCAATATGGTGGACAAAAGTCAGTTTGCTATCATCCTGGGTTCCCAAGTCCCTCACAACTGATTTCATGCTTAGTGACTTATTATCAATGTGATAAGTTGTGGGGATGTTATTCTCTTCAAAAGGGATGATGATGCTTTTTTCTGACATTCAGTTTGAGGCCATGTTTCTGGCACCAGTCATTTGTTTGGGTGAGACCCTCTTGGAGGATGTCCACATTAATAGGGGAATTGATGACAGCACCCAGCATGCAGTCATCTGCAAACCAGGTCAGCCATAGCCCACTAGATTTTGCCTGCATCTCTGAGAAATATATCCCAAACAACAGAGTCTCCAAGACCAAACCCTGGGGTACACCGCTTGTTACTGGTCTACTACTTGAGGTGGCTTCTCCTATTTTGACTAGGTGGGTTCTGTCAGTAAGCCAGTTTGCTACTCATCTGGTAACATATGGATTGATGCCTATTTGAGAGAGTTAATCTATTATACCTGAGTGGGGAATAGTACTGAAGGCCTTTGTCAGGTCAGGATAGGTGGTGTGCACCATCTTCTCCTCGTCTATGGCTTTGGTGACTGTCTCAAAGAAGTCAACAGAATTTAACAGGCATGACCTCCCCTTAACAAAACGAAACTGTGTCAGATCAAGTGTCTGGTGGTTGCCAATATCCTTGTTAATGAGATCCATGATAATGTGTTCCATGACCTTGGAGATGAGGCTAGTTAGGCTGATGGGTCTATAATTTCCTGAAATGGTGACTGCTCCACCTTTGTGCAAAGGGAGGACAGTAGCTGTTCTCCACTCAGCTGGGATAAAGATGATACTCAGGCTTTGGTTGGACAGGTTGCCTAATGGAGCTGCAAGTTCCTGCCTGAGTTCATGTAGGATGCAGCCTGGGATGTTATCAGTTCGCACGGAGGCTGTATTTTTTGCCTTTGAGAGGTCAGTGATGAATTGTTCCCTAGAGATAATAGGAGGGGTGCAGGTACCGGTGATGTCCTATTTCACCAATGGGTGGACAGAGGAGTGGAGTTTTCACTGAACCTGTCTGTTAGCAGGTTGGCTATATCTACAGGGTTTATGTCTATGGTGTCCTTGACCAGCAGATCTGGGTGCTTGCATAAAGTACTGTATTCTGTAGTCTTTTTACTTAGATAGGTAGGGGTTTTCTTTTCACTGCAGTCAAGTGTGTGTGTGTGTGTGTGTGTGTGTGTGTGTGTGTGTGTGTGTGTGCAGTTGCTTGCATTACAGAAAGTTGTTATTCTCTTCAAGAGACACTAGTGATATCATCAGCTATATCAGATTCAGATTTTTACATGTGCAGTACTCCCACCTGGGTAGGGTCAAAGACTGGCCTGGAGGCCATGCAGAAGTCACCTCATCCTATACAATAAATATTGCAATGACATGGCTTTTAATCTACCCACATATGTCATGGCATGGTTTGTAGGCCCTGTGTTATGTTGATGAAAAGGCCATATGGTCTCTCTAGCTGCTATATGTGTCTTGTGAGTGACATGAACAAGGGAGCATTTTACTCTATTAGTGTTGTGTTGAGGTTTGAGTACAGTATTGTCATGCAATCTTAAGATCTCAATAAGATGGCGTGGCTTATGGTGTGTACAACATAGGCTTTCAATACTAGTGTAGACACTTGGTGGTCAAAATTCATATTGCTGCCTACATATGCTCCCAGTGCTTGCTTCACTGGGTTTCTGAATAGCAGGACTGTTGTCAATACTGTCATTAATATGGAATTCCACTTTTCAGATGGACAACATAACAAACACACATTTCTGCATTTATTTGTAGATCATATGCCTTTGTCATAATTTAATTGTGTGTGTTATCTCCTCCTGTACTATGTTGTCACCACTGCTGAATTCAATAATTGTACACAATATGCACTGATCAGCAAACTTTGTGTGCCAAAGGCCATATACTTTATAGCATGAACTGTTGAGAAATAGAGTTCAAACAGTGATAAAGTATAGATACCTGGAGTTTGCCAGTGGTGACAGCTCTACTGGTAAAGGTTGATTCACCAGCTTTCATATAATGTGTTCTGTCACTGAGCCAACTGGCTACCCACCAACTAATGCAAAGGTTAATCCCCAACTTGGAGGTTTTTTCAATGATACCTGCATGGAAGATAGTGTCAAAACCCTAGAGCAGATCATGACAGGCAGCATGCACTGTCTTACCTTCATCCACACCTGTTATACAGAATCAATAGGCTGTGACAAACATCACAGGTCACCTATGGCATGTCTCAGCAAATACAACTTCCTGATGCAGTTGACTACCTTGCTCAACACACCCTCCACAAGGCTTATGTTCCCATACAAGGGAGTACATCAACATGCATCCAACTGAGTTGGGGGACAGCACTTGATGGATGAATGTATAGAGACAGCTTGACTCTCCTTGACTGTGAGGTAGACCAACATGTAATCATGGACCTCTTCTACATGTACACTAGTAATACTCCAGGTGTGTGTAACAGACCTGTGTGAGTTCTTAATGCTACATCAAGTCTGTTACATCTGATACATGTCCTCAAAGGGGTCATTGAGGGGCTGCATACTGATAACAGTATCATCTTGTGGAACTTGACCAGGTCAAGGTATTTGAAATAAATCCACATTTAGGTATTCAATAAACACTGTCATATGTGGTCATAAACAGAAATATTACCAAATGGTTAGACCAGTGTATGACATACATGGCATATCACTATGTCAAAATGTGTGACGTGACATATATCTCAGGTCCAGTGATCAGGTTGATACATCAGTGGTGTCTGCTATGCCCTTTCCTGCCCATTAGTTAAGCGATGGACATCACAGATGACATACACATGCTGTGTCCAAACAGCTGCTTGAAGGACTACACGCTGTGGGCAATCATTCACTTCAACTGTGTAATAGTATAATACAGACAGTATCAATACATATTAAAAACTGCTGCCACAGCCATGACAACACCTGCAGTGGCAAGAAACATGGAGGGATTTGTTGAATCAGGAAACAAGCATACCACCGAAGTATAATGTGGACCTCATACCCTATAATCAGACCAATAGGTATGTGACCTGTATCCTGAGGTAGATGGCTAAGTGATACTTTAACCAACATGTGGTCACAGTGCTGACTACTCCCTTGAATGTAACACAAGTACTGTGTATGTGAATGACGTGCACATCAGAGGCTATAATACCTTCATGGTTCCCAGCCTTCGTCACCCCGTAATTGTGTACAATACACTCTTCTTCATGTATCTCCCTAAACATCTTCCAGTGATGTGTAAGTGAAGTGTACCACCTTTGTCACACAGCTTATTGGCCATAGCTAGCTATTGTTTCTGGGGAATATGCATGACTGTCTGACGGTGTGAAACATCAATCAAGTCATTACACCAGATGCATGTCTGCTGTCTGTTCTGGTGATGCACATACTACATACATACATAGGTGTTTGACAAAATTAATGGCATGTATATAATTCATGACAGGTGACAGTGTGGATTATGCTATATATATATATATATATATATATATATATATATATATATATATATATAAAACTATATGTGTGTATATATATATATATATATATATATATATATATATATATATATATATATATATATATATATGGGTCCACTTCAGAATTTCGAAGTCTAAAATCATATGTTTGAAGTTTTAACACTTCGAAATCTTGAACGTAGATCGGCATACAGAGCGGACAATGAGATTTCCCTTGTCCTCGCTGTAGTGTGATCTCGGAGTTGGTATATTTAAGTTGCAGGGGGTGTGGGGGTGCTGGGGGGCTTGCCCCCCTGCATACACTTGTTTTTTATGTGTTTAGTGGTGTTTCAGGGGAGGGTTCACAATTTTGAGATTCCAATATGTCGAGACTCTTAACTAGATGTTCTGAACTTGAGATTTTGGGATTTCAAAATTTAGAAGTGAACCCTTTATATATAAATGGGAGCGCTACACAATCCTGAAAGCCTCAAATCCTGAAGACCAAAATCCTGAGACCAAAATCCTGAAAGCTCAAAATCCTGAAAACACACAGGATATCAACCCTTACTATATTTTAGAACAAGTACATACAGAAACATATTACCCTTCAACTATATGTGGAGGGCTGCACCCCCCACACCCCGTTACTTAAATATAACAACTCTGAGATTGCACTTCAGTACACTAAGTGCAATCTCAAAGTTGATATATTTAAATATCAGGTGGTGTGGGACATATAGTTGAAGGGTAATATGTTTCTGTATGCACTTGTTCTAGAATATAGTAAGTGTTGGTATCCTGTGTGTTTTCAAGATTTTGGTCTCAGGATTTTGGTCTTCAGGATTTGGGGCTTTCAGGATTCTATAGCCCTCCTATATATATATATATATATATATATATATATATATATATATATATATATATATATATATATATGCCATGCACACAAGGCAGCTAGCCTGTATTGGCCATATTGTTGCATACAAGTATAGTAGTGTTCCTCCTAACACCTCCTGCAGATATTATAGTGGCAGAACAGTGTGAATGGTTACCCTCAACGAGTGTGTATGTAGCATTTATTTAGTTATTCATTTTACATTTGTTGACTGGGATTGTCCGACTGAGCTGAAGAGCACTTTTTCAGCAGAGGCCCGGGGAGAAAAGCTCCAACATATTATGCACTTTTCATTATAAATTAGCATTAAGCAGCAATGTTACAGGATTATTACAAGACATTAAGTAGCAATACAATGTTATACAGTGCCAATAATCAGGAGTATAGCATAACTATTTTAAATATTGAAATATGTCATTATGATGAATATAGTTTTTGGGGTAAGTGGTTACAGAACCCAATTTTATCATAATGTAGTTGCATGAAGGCAAGAAAATTACAATAGAATTTTCTCTGAGGCAATTTGCTTAATAGATTTTAGAAGACAGTAGAAAGAATAGTTAAGGAAGATTAGAGAGAGCTAGTGAGAAGAGTGGTTTAAGGGCAGAAAGTAGATTAAGGTATGAGAATTTGGGGATGTTTAAGGAGTGAGAGTGCAGTGGCAGGACCAGTGACTTTTAAAGTGTGCTTTGGTGGCTGGCTTAAATTGTTTAGAATGTGTGAGGCTCCTGATTTCTAGTGGGAGTGTGTGTGTGTGTGTGTGTGTGTGTGTGTGTGTGTGTGTGTGTGTGTGTGTGTGTGTGTGTGTGTGTGTGCAGTCTCATTTCTTATCACTCCACATCACATATGTTATATCAGAGGCATGGGAATAGTGGTGGTATTATTCTGATATTGTCCATGAATGTGGTTATTTCTTGCAATGTTTCCATGATCCCTTACCTGTGGCCACCTTGCTGGGGACCTCTGCTGTGAGTACGCTCATATTCAGCCATATTGATTTGCACAGCTTCACAATATGCACCTTGCCACAATAGTATGTCAGATCCCTGATAGATGTCCTCTGCATTCTTCATGTAAGGATGTTTATTTCACACAGACATCCTTCGCATTATGTCACGTTGTGTGACAGTCACAGACAAAACATTTTCACTGTACAGACTGTACAGTACCATATACTATGTGGTCTTGCTGCTACAACTATCTTCCCTTGAAAAGCCCTCCTCTGCTGTATGTGAGGGAGTTTCAACTGTCCTTTTTTCATGTTCATTCCTACAATTCATGTGTATGACCCTGTTCAATACACACACTTCCCCTGAGTGATCATTTTACATGGCAGTTCACATCTTGTTAATGATTATTAACACAACTTCAGTATAGAATGCTAGGAGTTGGATATCACAATACTCTGCACTGTAAGTACACTGTCCTGTACTGTGGTTGGACCATATACTTCACGTTCATACCGCTCAACTGTCCAGACATTTTCAGGATGTCCAAATGATTTCCTCATAAAATTTGTGGGTTTCTGCCTTATCACTGGGATGATCTCTGCATTGATGTGACTCGGTATTACATACATCTGAGTTCACACCTTTCAACTCCCTGTTCTTGTTGTGGTATTAATCTTGGTGGCTTTGGAATTGACCGCCCCTCCTGTAAGTTTGTGTTTGAACACTCCTCCTGGGCTCATCTCATTTGCTCACTCAACCGAGTACAGTGAGATCATATTGTGAGATCACATTTTGATTTCAGACACTCCTACCATTCCCATCTGTTCAGCCCTATCCCAGCTCTAGCCTAGTCTAGTCTCATTAGCTCATCCTGCCTAATACAGAGAGAACATCTGAGTAGGCATACCCACTTAGGCCCTGAACTTGTCTGATTGAAGACTGCTGAAACAGGGCTCAGTTCTAAGGTTTTTTTACTGGTTAATTGGGTAATTTGTTTAAATCAGTTTGCTTGTTTTCTATTGTTATATTAAAAAAAAAAATGTTACACTTTATCTGCTTTTACTGTATTTGTGTTTCTTCCTACTTTATTACCTTATTTTGCTTTTGCCTCTTCTTAAAAGTACTCAATTTTGTTTATTCTGCTGCATTTATTACTGCTTGGTAGTAGCCTGACAGTGGTGCAGTGGTTAGCATTGCCACCTCACAGCAAGAGGTTCTCTGGTTCAATCCATGGCTGGGATGCCTTCTGTGCGGAGTCTACATGTCCTCCCTGTGGTCGCGTGGGCTTCCTCTTGGTGCTCCGGTTTCCTCCCACATCCCAAAGACATGCTCTAGGTGGATTGGATACTCTAAATTGGCCCTAGGCATGATTGTGTGCATGTGTGTGCCTTCCGTGGAAGGTTGGGCACCAGGCTGGCAACTCAACACCATAAAACTCCACTGGCAGTCATGAGTGGACAGGTGATCTGCTGTGGCGACCCCTAACTGGGAAAAGCTAGAAGAAGAAGAAAGATTTTTAGTCTTTTGGTTAAAGCACTTGGGCTTCAGACCAGTTGTTTCTTGGGCTTCAGACCAGTTGTTTTACATTAAGAAGGTTTGTGGACTGCACTGTTGTGACAGGACAGGTAGCTTGCATCCTTCTAAGTTGGGAATTGCTGATTGAAGGCTCAGTGTCTGTTATTCTAACAGCGTATTAGTTCTAGTTTAAGCACTTGGGCTTTAGGCCAGTTATTTTACATTAAGAAGGTTTGTGGTCTGCACTCTTGTGGAAGGAGAGGCTAGATTCTACCCTTCTGAGCTGGGAATTTCTGGTTAAAAACTTATTGTGCCTGCTTATTTGAACTGTTTCTTTCTGAAATTTGTGCGTCTTGTTTGCTGTAGCCCAGACGTTAGTAGTTTATTGGCCATTTTGGGCTAATTTCTATCTCTTTCATTTCCTTGGTATAAAAAATGCATTTGCGCATTTTTTTGCACTTGTGTTCAGCTCAGCAAGTGCCTGCCAGGTGTCCTGCAGAGTTCTACAGCAAAGAGAGACAAAAGAGAGAATTTGGAGTGATTAAGTATAATTTTTCTGCATTTTCTTGCTGTCTTTAACTAATTCCGCCTAAAACGCCAATTTTTTAGCATTTCTGTGATTTAAAAAGCTTGTTTCTGCTACATTTTGTACTTATTTGCTGCCCACACTTGAACTAAGTCATTTTTGGGTTTAAATAATCTGTTTAACTGTTGTAGGGTACACACTAAAGTGTGATAGCCATTTCTATGCATTTAAAGTGTTTTTTTTTTATTTTATCTGCTTTATTTTCTGGAAAAAAATATATATATACATGTTTCCTGCCTTTCTCAACTCCAGTTTTCAAGCTATTGCTGAATTCATGGCTATGTTACAAGTTTCTGTGTTGCCCATACCTTACTTGGATAGAAGGAAGTTTCTCTGTTCACCTGTGAGAGAGGGGAGCTTTGAGCAGCCTATCCGTCCCTGGAGGAGTGGTTTCATCCCAGAGGTTAGTAGCTTATTGGCCATTTTGGGCTAATTTCTATCTCTTTCATTTCCCTGCTATAAAGACTGCATTTGCATGGTTTTGCACACTGGGCAGTGCCGGTTAGCTAGGGTTAAACTATTCCTGGCTCCATGAAGTGTACTCTTCAATTTTTCCCTTGGAACTAGACAAACTTTCAACTTAAGCACACAAACTATTCATTTCATAGCCCAGCACTTGCTCAAACCTCATAGCAAGCACTAATTAACCCTACCACTAGATCCCCCCTATACTGTACAGAAGGACAAGGCTCTCTGTTTGTCCCTAACAGCTAATCACTAAAACAGCTCACTTTACCTATTTAGGCATGTCCAAAGGGCAGTTTCAGGTGTACTCTCCAGTCCAAATGGTGAATCTAGGCATTTTGAGGCAATGTTACAACTGCCCCATTTACACAGACAACCCTCTCCTCCTACCACCAAACACTAATATATGCGAGAGATGCAATTATACAGCCAAACTGGAGGCAAAGCTCTCTCAACTCATGACTGGCACTAACTGTCAAGAGGAGAAGGAAAATACTTGCAACACACCACCAGTCTCGCATAGACCTACTAAATCAACATCGGCAAATAACACACATAAATACACAAAAACATACTCGGAGGCTCTAAATAAAAATCTGCAAAAGCAACAGAGACCTCCAAAGCAGACACCCAAGCAACCTCCACACCCCATCACAAACCATGAAACACGTACTTCACATAATCAGTGTGCCACGCAATCACAGCCATTAAGGCAAAATAACATACCCAACACACTTGTAATAGATGACTCTATAATCAGGCACACTGATGTCCCACTAACTAGGCTGGACAAGGAGAAGGTTACAGTTAGCTGCCTGTCAGGTGCCAGGATCCGCCACGTAACACAAGCACTCAAGTCGCTCCAGAACAAGTACAAATATAACTCTGTCATTGTCCAAGTTGGTGTGAATGACCTGAGACGTACCTCCTTGGACTACATGAAAAGAGACATGGAAGAGCTCTATGATCACATAGCCCAGGCCGGTATGACCCTGACCCTGAGTAGCATCCTGCCCTCACCAAGAATGATGCCACAGTATAAAGAAAAAATGATCAATTTCAACAATTGGCTAAGTTTCTGGTGTCATTCAAAGGGGATACAGTATCTGCCCGCCTGGGATGACAAGCTCGACAAGCAACATTGCTTCGCAAGAGATGGCTTGCACCTGTCACCCTTAGTCTTTTGAGCACTGGCCAAGGCTTTTGCTGCCACCATAGTGCCATTTTTAGGCAAGGCTCAAAAGACAAACCCACCACCATAAATAGCACAAGTAACCAAAAACTAAGGGTAATGCTACTCAACGCCAGAAGTCTAAACCTCAAAATGCATGCACTCGAGGCACTCCTCAGTATGGAGAACATTGATATCTGTGCAGTAACAGAAACCTGGTTTAAGGCTCCAGAGAGCACCCCAGCACTACCAGGCTATAACTCATACCATACATTTCGGCCACAGAACCCGGACCAAAACACAAAAGGCGGGGGAGTATCCATATTCATCAAGGATACCCACACCTCCAGGTTAAACACACTGTTCAAACTCAGCCTCTCTACAGGCTATGTACCCAAAGAGTGTCACACAGCAACAGTTATCCCACTCTGCAAAGGTGGAGCCACAACGGACCCCGGGAACTATTGCCCTATAAGCCTGACTAGCCTGATCTGCAAGGCTATGGAGCGCATCATCATGGAACTCATTAACAGAGACATTGGGAACCTCCAAACATTGGACCCTACCCAGTTTGGCTTTGTTAAGGGCAGATCATGACTCCTAATCCTGGTGAACTTCTTTGAGACTGGTACCAAGGCTTTAGATGAGGGAAATGAGGTGCACACAGCCTACCTAGACCTCGCAAAGGCTTTCAACACCATTCCCCATTCTGGTATCATAGACAAGCTCAGCAGCCTGAAGATAAACCCCTACATCACGAGATGGGTTGCCAGTTAGCTCACAGATAGAACCCACACGGTGAGAGTTGCAGGCTCTAGGTCCGACTCTAAACCGGTTACAAGTGGCATCCCCCAGGGCTCAGTCCTGGGACCCCTCCTGTTCAGTATATACTTCTCAGAGGTACAGGCAAGCACAGGAGGACTATGGCTGACCAAGTTCACAGACGACTGCAAACTGGGGGCCATAATTGACTCTCCGGCTGATACAGACATCCTCCAGAAGGGTCTCACTGAGATGGATACCTGGTGTCAAAATCCTGGCCTCAAGCTAAATACCAAAAAGTGTATAGTCATCCCCTTTGGAAAAAAACAAAGTACCCATGTACTACCACATACGTGGTAGTCCCCAAAATACAGAAAATGTAATAAGGGATCTGGGGACCCAAGTAGATAGTAATTTCTCCTTTGATAATCATATTGCCAAGGTGGTTAGAAAATCCTTCTATGTGGCCCACCTAATCACAAAATGGTTCGCATCTAGAACAAAAGAGGTTATTGTGCCCCTCTACTCATCACTCATCAGACCCATCATAGAGTAAAATGCCCCATTTGGGATGTACCTTACAAGACACTTGCAACAACCAAGAGGATTACTGGCCTCAAACAGATGCCCTATGCAGTACGACTGAAGAAACTCCAGCTGTACTCGGTTGCATACCGCTTACTCAGAGGTAATCTCTGCCTGACATACAAGGCCATGTCCAATCCAGAATTGATGGACATGCTCCACCTAAAAAAAAAACAAATCCCCAAGATCAACATGCTTTAGGGATCTAAACCTCATCACAATGATTAATAGGACGTGCTGGAGGGATAGATTCCTGTCCCAGAGACTCCCCATGCTTTGGAACAGGATTCCAATCTACAGTAGGCAGAGCCCCTCACTAAATTCTTCAAGAGAAACCTTGATGAGTAGATGGGAAACAGAAAATTTACCCCGGGGCTCATTGCAGTGGCTCTGCTGGACAGAGGCACAGGGAACTAATGGCTCTCTTGGACAGAGGCACAGGAAGCTAATCTAAGGAGGCAGCGAAAGCCAACACATTCTGGCTAGCCTTACAGATGCCCTCTGGCAGATAGCCTAGTACTTACCTATGAACCTATGAACTGTCCTGATTTGTGCAGAATGTCCAATTTTGTCTCATATTTGTGATCTTTTCCTCATAACATTTTTGTTTTCTGGCAAATCATTGGCATGTCATTATGGAGTGAAGTCAGAAACTGATGACATACTTTAACTTTCAAACTTCATGCTCTTCAGAAAGTTCATGCTAATGTACAAGCTGTTATTTTATCAGCTTTCTAAGTCTGGAAGTGCAATATTAAAAATCTGAAACTAATTTTGGGCCTTTGACCCCCATTATGTATTGCCTTTGTCCACATATCTTGCTCAAAGAGGATGACAGGTATGTTTGCTTCATTCTACGAAAGTTCTATGTGACCTCTATGGACAATATGTCCCTATTTCTAGTTAAATGTCCCCACGTTATGTTGGGCTTTGTGGAGATATGCTTCACTAACCGATACACAGCTATTTGCAAAGCTCTGGTGGTGGTCATCGTCACATCCCGCACAAATCCACGAAACGTAGTTGCTGTGATTTATACAGAATTGTATCTGTGTTCATTTACATGGTTCCCTGACTGGCAACACTGTTGCCAGCCATGGAAACAAACTTAGGCATTCTGGGTGGAATTAATATGCATTGCAAGCTGCCAATCACCTCGCACCACGTAACCTCTGTGTAGGCTTCATGCAGAGCCTACACCCAGTTTATTGAATCCTATCATGTAGTAGTATTTTCAATAAGATGTGGAGTCAGTTGTTATTCATACAGAGTTATAATGCGAATGTTTTTGTAATGGTTGATAATGTGATATATGTTAGCTGATATATGTTAGCTGATAATTAAAGGGTTTTGTTTAAAAAAAAGTGGCTCTTAGTTACTGCCAGACCTCATTTCAATACGTTCACCTTTAAAATACTTAATGAAAACCATTGGCCACTCTTAAAGATCAAAACTATAAAACATATTGCTCATTATCGTAAATGTCAGAAGGAAATTTGATTTCAAAGACTGGGATATGGCATGGCAACCAGTTAAAAAGCATTGTCCAAATAAACTCCTTCCAGGTGGAAAAAAACGTGCCACATGAAATCCAAAAACAAAAGAGTATTGATATTAAAGTGAGATGTGGGGAAATACCTTTGCAGTGCATGGTGTGGTGATTACACTCTGATATTCAGAAAATGATAAATCAGTTAAACGTTACTATAGGGTAAGACCTTATCTTAACAAATGTCGAGCATCTCTTGTTTAAGTTAAGTTCAGGTCTCAAGCGAAGCAGTCATATCTGCTATTAATAACAGGCAAAAGGAAGTGGCTGTACCAATAACATGTCCCTGACTTCCTTTCATAAACTTAGACAGTGGGTAGAATAACAGGTTGTGTGTTCCCTGCATTTTCGGAAGCAATGAAGACTGAAACTCAAATTAATGTCATTGTTTAGGGACTTCAATCCTCACTGTGGTTTGTCAGAAAACCAAATATTTTATGATGAACAGGACCAAACACATGACATAAAAATCTGGAGATTCTGTGAAAATCTGGACGTTTGAGAGGCATGAAAGTTTGAGTGTATACGTAAAGGACTGCATTACACTGCCTTTCTGACAGTGCACACTAACTGTTTTATGGCTTAGAAAGCCATTGAAATGCTTGGCATTTTTTTCCTTCTTGTTTACTGTAATTAGTAGTACATGCGGCAGATAAAGCTCCATGCACTACACATCATAACTTTAATTATATGTTCTCGACATGGATGCCAAGATTGTCTTGAAGTGAATTGCTTGGCATCCATGACTCGAACACATAATAAGCAGGTTACATTCGGCGACCCAATCATAATCCTGTATGTTATTGATAGAGGGTGAGTGAAGAAAACTCATGGAATGAGTAGTAAGACACATATAAAGAATCCACTTTGTTTTTTGACTATTACAACTCACAAATAAAGCTGCAGTGCAACAACAGAATGTTTTCTCTAAAAGTCTTATGTAATCTAACTGTACGTGTTATAAGTGGTTACTATAACTTCAAATGCTACAAATACATCCTTCTAAAATTTAAACCACTATGTATTTATTCTCACTGGTAAATTTACATTAGTGAAATAATGGAGTGGGATGCATCTGTATATATACGTTTTAACTATCTGCCTCAATATTAACTGATTGTGAGAAAAGCTATCATTAAGGATTGTAAATCTTACCACTTATTAAGTATTTCTAGTCCTGAATTGTTTGAACTATTTGACACCATTAAAATCCACATAGTAATGAAATCACATTCTTAAACACTTGATATAATACCCCAGCTGTTTCTCCTATGTGACAACTTAGACTCCATAACTGACTGTATGAAGAACATTCAGCTTTAAAGCTAAGCAGACCAAAAATGGAGATTAATCTCTTGTTGCTACTGCTCTTAGGGTTGATCAACATTGTTCTCAATCATGTTATTGAATTATTTGAGATACAGTAAAACAGAATGCACATAAACTGTTTTTTTTTTTTCAATACAGACTGAAATATTCACATGGGCCAGAGTGCATCATCATAGTCCCCATAAATGAACTGATCATGTCCTTTGTGTCACCAAAGAGCAATCCATAACAGTCTGTCTATACCTATTCTCCAAGAAATTCATTGAATGTTCTGCAATTAAGTGAATAGGCAAACATATAACAATTCAAAAGTCCAAGGTAGCGTCAAATCTATGGCACAGTTTAGGCACATTTGCTTTTACCAGTCACCATTTTGTCTGGTGATTTGTTTATTCTCTTTGGTAGAATGAGAAGGATGATCTTTCAGACAAAATGTATGCTGCATACAGTTCATACTTCTCTATAACCTTTCCAACAAATGGGAGGACAGATGTCATCAATAGTTCTTAAATTAAGTAAGATGCAAAGTATTTTTCTTGAGAACTTGGACAAAGAACACCATCTTAAAGCAGAATGAATGTTTTTACCCCCAACTGATATCTGCTTTTTCTGAAAAAATGGTTTGAGGGTATCCAAGCAAGACAATACAGGATAATTAGGTCCAGAGTCCAACTTATGGATTATAGGAAGCAATCCAGAGATCAAAGTCATGAGTTCAGAATAGCTGACTTTATAAAACTCAGCCCATGCTGTTCAGGAGAATGGATTGTCTCTGAAGAGTTTTAGTTGTAATAGGTACCTTTTCCACAAATACTTGAACAACAGTATTACAGCTGAAAACAAAACACATTCTCCAGTTTGTTAGGGCAACCTGAAATGTACAGCCTTTGCTGCAAGTAGGAAAGGATAGTTAATCAGTTAGATGCAATCAAAACCGTCTTTGGACAAGAGCAGTGGCTCTGATTCAATGACCTCATGGACTTCCAGACTCTTTTGTCTGTCTTACAAAATGATCCCAGCCACCCTCAAAAAGAAACTCATTTTAGGAGATCCCTGATTAATGTACAAAGTAATTCTTGTTCTGTTCAAGCTTTTCTTCTAGGAAAGAAGTACATCTCCAGGAGCATGGAAAACTATGCAGTCCTTTCTAAAGATATACAAGTAGTCACACTGAGGTGTTTGCTCCCCAGTACTTATAGGCCATATGCAAAATGGGGAGAACTAACTTATTGTGGCTATTGTCATATTATGGGATGTGACTGATTGCTCAGCATTATCCACATTTTACCATGGTTCTTTGCTTTGTTACTATCTCTACTTGTGTTCCTGAAATGAAAAGGGTCAACATCAGGAGGGGTATAAATGTGCAGTTTAGGATTAAACTGAAGTAACCTGTGGTCTAGCCATGAGACTAGTATAAGTCCAAAGAATGGTCTTTAGAATGGGTGACAGAGGTTATGATCTGAACAAAACCAAATTCCTGGAAAATAAAGAGTGATCTATCATTGATTCATACACTGAAAATATTCTAACATCAGCCAGTCAAAATGCATTAGCACTGAATGAAAGAGGAAGTCAGAGAAACCCCCTGGATCACACGGTAGGTTGTAGGCATTCATAGGTTCATAATTACACAATCATTCTGCAGACCATTACAAGCATAGCTAAAACTCCATATTCAAAATTTCACTCTAGCCTAAAGGGGACAAGACAAGATAGACTGGGGAAGAATCTGAAACTGCCCATTCAATTATCTAGGTTTACTTTGAAGATGGCAAGAGTGCTGTTCTGTATGACATGTAGAAGTTTATTGTAGTGGTGACTCAGGTGAGGAATATGTGGCGATGCAATTCTATTATGTCAATGTGCCTTATTTATCTGCTGATGAATGTTTACTTCTTTTAAACAGATATTTGATGTATAATTTGTTCTGTTAAAGAATAGGCAGTCAAAGTCATTTGGATGGTTAGATGTTACATCGGCCAATAAATGTCAATTTAAGCCCCTCAACACAAGAGATGAGATGGCATGTTTTGCACCACTGTATGCTGTTCTTCATCCCCAGAAATGACTAATTACTAATTGTGCCATGGCAGGACATGGTCCTTGTATGGGTTTTACAAGGTAGCAGATGATCATTCAAAGTGAGCTGATGTAATCTGAGTGGAAACCAATATTTCAGAGAAATGTATTTCAAGTTCTAGGAACAATGTTCATAAGGAATGCGTAATACTGGTGCATTCTGACTGACAACAGGACAGAAGTTATATCAAAGGAGTTTAAAAATTGCAAGAAGTAAGGTGGCATAAGCATTTTCTTCATTCTCACACATAGCCACCACTGGCTGACCAGTGGAACTACACAAATTTAAAAGACAATGAACTATATTTGCCCATATAAAAATGCCCTGAAACACACATTGAAGGACATTCTACTCGGGTAGAAATGTCATGGAACCAAAATCAGACAACTGCATTGATGTTTCTAAAAAATAACCTGAGGTCATGAATGGGCTTGCTCAAGCCTACTCTTTACATATTAACTAATTGCGAGCAGCATCCAAGTATACATGTTAGTAATTCAGAAAGCGTTAGTGCATATTATTTACTGTAGTCAGACTACTGACAATGCCTACACTAAGTGTACACAATCTGTATTCAAGAACATCCCTACCACATGATTTGTGCTTTCTAGCCACTCAGAAAGATTACACTAAGTGTACATGTACTCTACACTTTGTATCTCCCTTGATATTTACAGTCACAGAAAATCAGTAGGAAAACTAAAATTAGGAATTAGAAGTTGTGAGTCATATGTATGCTCACTCAGAACAGTGTGCACTTGATGTAGGAGTTAATCAATCCCGGGGATAGTGTCCAGCGTATATCCTTGCAAGTAATGAACCTTTGAGACATTCACTAGGCAAAGGTGAAGCACTGGAGAAGATATGTGGGTTAAATTTGGCTTACTGTCCAGCCAAACAAGGCTTTAGTAGCCAAATAGTTGACTGCTGACAACAAGCAGCTCACTCCATTATTCTCAGTCGATCCATATTATTGCTAATGAAGGTTCTGTGCCCTACATCATTACCAGGATCAATGGCTCACCTAAACAATGACCAGATGAGGAGAGATGCCGCAATCCATGATCAAAGGCAGGATGACCTGTCAGATATGAGTAACAGACTGAACTACTCAGAAGATAGAAAAGTAGAAATAATAGTTATGAAAGAACAGCAACTAAACAGGACAGAGTAAGAGTTCAATTTCTGACTTTCAGAAATACAGAGTCCCATACATAAGGACCAGAAAAAAAGCCAAATGAATTTTTGCTTGTAGCCATGAGAAATGTACAGTTGTTCTACTGCTCTGTTGAAACACTGCCAAATTATAAATGTGGAATTCTTTTTTTATTTTTGTCTGATTGTCATACCATCCAGCTGCACATCAGTTGCTCAGATTTAGGGTTTCTGATACTATCCGCTAGGGCTATGATGGTCTCCTTAATGTGGGTTGGAAAAGGGAAGAGGGAGTCTACCTCTGTGTGAGAGAAACTCTCGCTACATGAACTCACTCTCTAACCCCCCTTACACACACACACACACACACACACACACACACACACACACACACACACACACACACACACACACACACACACGTACCCACACAGACATACACACATACCCACACACACACGTACCCACACACACATGTACCCACACACACACACACACACACACACACACACACACACACACACACACACACACACACACACACACACACACACACACACACACACACACACACACACACGTACCCACACAGACACAAAGACACACACACACACACACAAACATGTACCCACACACACACACACACACACACACACACACACACACACACACACACACACACACACACACACACACACACACACACACACACACACACACACACACACACACACACACACAGACACACACACACACACACCTACACCCACAGATGCACACACCTGTTATTCATTTAAATTTTAACTTGTTAAATGATTTCACTTGAGTCAGTAGTAAGAAGCATTCGATTAATTTCCTTCATGTGTTATGGAATAACTTGACAAAAGTTAAATCTTTCTTCCAACTGCATATGAGAGTTGAATAATAGCTTAGGTTTACACTTACGTTTTAGGCGATAATCTCAAGCCCCATTATACATCTCTTGCATACATTAAAATACGCTGCAGTAGTAGTTGCTTAATTACAAATTACAGCTGACGAAAATAACTTAATTGATAACCTTGGCTATAATCAGTGTAAAATATACTGAGTAGAAAAGTAACAAAAATACTCATTTTACTGATTGTTGCCTAGCTCATTAAGGTATAATTGTACATTTACAACATTACTGTTAGTGGGGTTCCTATTAGATGACCGAAGACGCAATCTATCGAATGCATCTAGGTCGAACTTAAAACAATGAAAAGACAAAATAGCAAATCAGCTTTTAAGCAAATTCTTTCCCAGGGAAAGAATTTGCTTGGCCGCTTCCATTACTTTGCTGTATTCGGCACTGTAGTGTGATCCCGGAGTTGGTATATTTAAGTAGGGGTGGGGGGGTGGGGGACAAAGCTCTCCACTTTATGTATTATTTCATTTTTTTTTTCTTTTTGGAAATAAAATCGCTGTTCTGAGCTTTTGAAATTGTAAGGTTTCGCTTACATGGGGTCAATTATTCATCGTTCACTTTTTTAAGCATTCAATGATATAATATAGAACCTGTTAGTGTACATACCTAAGCTACACATGTATACTGTCCCTTTCAACAATCGAGTTGTAAATACACTGAGTTTGCCAACAAGCTATCGTACAGTCACCCTACTCAGGGAGACCAACACACAACAGAGATAAAATGAATGATTAATGGACGTCATACTGACCAAGTAATGAAAATAAAATAAAACACCTATTGTAGGCATCTTTGACTTGCACTAAATAATGGCCAAACTTCTCCAGTTGTAAATAATCCAAAAGAGAATTCTGTCAGGTTACTAATTAGCTGTACTGTTTTAAAAGAGCAAAAAAAATTAATGTTCAATGACAGGAATGTAAAGGTATATTTGACTGAATGCCAACACATCTCCATTTGGCTTAGACAAAGCTGGCTTAGCCATGATTGATGTTGGATGTTTACTTTCTGTTCATTTAGCAACATATAATTAAAAAACAGTCTCCAATCTTCATTAATCATACACATCAGTTAGTTCAGTCACTTATAACTAATACTTTGCCTCCAAAATGATTTTCTTTCTTAACAATGAAATGATTTTGACATGGACATGTTCCACCAGCCTGCTAATGCTGAAAGGGTAAATGTAATTACAGACATGGCACTGGCCGCCACCGTGGGATACACTGACCATTTAGTGGGGGTATTCAAGAAGGGCCTACTTGAAGCACAAGTACCAAAATGCATTAACCTGTCAACAGAGGGATAAGAAAAAAAAAACATATGTGGATATCAAACAGACTGGTTATCTGTGAGGCATTACATCAAAATGATCTGCAGTAAAGCATCTACAAAGCATACAGCCCATACTGTTTTCATTCCTAGTGTAATTTGCAGGTTGCCGCAATAAGCTTATCACCCATTTACTCCTGAATATCCATACAGATATGCCTATAAGAGTTATAAATTACATATAATAAAACAATAGAATAATAGCAATAATATAGTTATCTATCTGTATATCTGTCTATATATGTATGCTAGGGTTCAGTAGTATAACAGAGGTGTTTCTATTATTTAAGCGAATACTTAAAGTTGCGAACACTGTTTCGTTGAATGTGTTTATGTGAAACGGCAAAATGCCAAAAGCATGGAACAGCGATTCTTTTTCCTAGAGAAAAAAAATCATTGGACCATTTTTGGGACTTTGCCATTTCCTCCACTGTGGTGTGATCTCAGATTTGGTATATTTAAGTAGGGTGGTATGGGGACACAGCCCCCCCAAATCCCACTTTATTTTGTGTTTTTTTTTTTAACGGATCAGCGATTTTTTTTTTCCCTGGGAAAAAAATCGCTAATACTTATGTTCGACATTTTGACTTTTCAGACTGTTTGGGTCGATTATATAGTGTTCGCAATTTCAAGCGTTCACTAATATAATATAGAACCTAACAAAGAGGCTTGCAGTGATATCCTTTTTCCACAAAGCCCTATCTGGCTTCTAACATAAAGCAAATAGCTCAATAATACCTTACCTAGAATTTTCTGTAAGAAACATACTAAAAAACAATTATTACAGGGTATGCCCTAACAAAGTTTTTTAAATTCCACATGTATTTCATATCACATCAACAAATCCTGATGAACCTTATTTATTAAACAACTGATTACTGAAACTCCCATTTGCAAAGACTATGAAGTATAGAACATTTATATAGTTTATCAAAATCTGCTCTGATTAATGTCTAGATCTTCCATGATGTTCAAAATACAAGGATACATAGTGAAAATCTAAGCCATAAATCAATCACTCTATTCATATTTTGTTTAAATGGAATTACTTTTCTAGAATTTAGTGCAAAACTTGAAATGAGTATTGTAATAAGCTATGGATATTGTGCATGCTAAATTATTCAGTGTCTTTTGGTTGAAAAAAATATTCAATATCAAAGATCCGTGTTCATTTTGAAATTGATTTAGGGTCAGCCTTATAGGCAGTAGAACTGTTATCTTTTTTCTTTCATCTGGAAATTTAGTGTGGGATTGTTGTATAAACTGTTCTCTCAGGCTAGGGCTAGCCATCTTTGACGTTACACAATGTGTCAAAATCAGTAAACTTTTGTTTTTCGAACAGAGTGTCTTCAAATATGGCAGTAGGTTACAAAAAAAATAAATAAAATAAACAATGAAAAATATGTGACCTTCCCCAGGAGTCCTGTTTTGTTATAATAGATGCTGAATTTATCTTTAGCATGTCTCTAGCAGTTAGTTTGATTATCTGGAGAGATATAATTGTTTTTCCCACCTGAAATGCCACACTCTTTAAAATAATATGCTTTATACATAAAAATTTAGCTTTATTCCTTAATAATAAATTATATTAAATTATCTACTTTTAGATGTAGCACTTAATGACATGTTTTAATAAACACCTAGTGATCAAGGATTTGTATTTATAAGGAGACTATTTCCCATCACCTATCACAAACATTATGTTTCTTTAAACACGTTCCCACACTGTCAGCTGTAGAACATCACAGGGTTCCTGCCTTAAATTACAAGTCTGTCTGTTTTTTCATTTGACAGATGTCATGAGAAGGCATATTCAGCCTGTGAAACTGTGACCTTCAGTTTTATCATGTGGATAAAAGTAATAGTTTAATTGTTATATAGTATATTACTGAAAAATGGTATGTCAAGTCATAGGAATCACTAAAAAACTTTAAACTGAATCCACTGCACTTTATCTGTGAATTCACATTTTTTTGTAGTTTCTATCTGTGAAGGTAAAATTGCATGTAATGAGAATTTGTTGTAGAGAAGCACAACTCACACCCATTTCCTGTAACACAACATAAGACCTTAATGTTGCACTCGTTTGTTGTGCTCTGTTTTGTTTGTTTTTCATCCCAAAGGGGAAAAAATGTCAACAATTTAGAATGCTTTAATTTTTGTTTTCCATATTGACTATAATTTTGAGTGTAGGATTTTTAGACTAACAAACAACAGAAAAATTTAAAATGTTAATAATCATTGTATCAAGACTACAAAGTTCATGATACTATAATTAGAAGTTATGTCCTTACCATAACGTTCCATGTGGAGTGTTCATCTCGCCTTTGTTCTTACACCTGGGTTCGGAGCCGATCCTCGGCTCCGTGTCGGCCGCTTTGCAAGCTTTGCATCGAGAAGAAGCTCGAGACCAACCTAACTCCCACAATCCCCCTCTGCCTTTACCTCAGATCTAGTTTGCAAGCAAACCAGAAGTCAGAGAGAAAAACACATTCATGCCAAAACAACATAACTGCAAGAACACTTATACATATATATACATATATATACATATACACAACAACTGCAAAATGCAGAAGCAGAATAACCAAACCAGGCACCAAACTGTATGTTCTTCCTGAGGGTGGGAGGGTGGGAATGTAAGAACGATGAACACTCCACATGGAACGTTATGGTAAGGACATAACTTCTAAATGTGAGAGTGTTCGATCTCGCCGTTTGTTCTTACACCTGGGTAGCGTCCCTAGCTCCATGTTCCTGAGGAACTCACGGGAGAACGTTCTTGAGCACAGTGGAACCAAAGGTTGCCCTGTCCCTAGAAACCCTGTCTACCTTGTAATGAGAAATGAATGTATGTGGTTTAGACCAAGTGGCAGCTGCACAAATAGTGTCTAATGGTAAGCGAGCTGCATGAGCCAGGGATGTAGAAACTGATCTTGTAGAGTGCCCCTTGGGTTTGACAGGTAAAGTTTGTTCTGAAGAATCATAAACAAATATGATGCAATCAGATAGCTATTTGGAAAGGGTTCGTTTAGTAACTGCTACACCTTTCCTGCTGTCAGCAAAAGCTACAAAATGTTGATCAGATTTCCTGTGATCCTTTGTTCTATCCAAGTAAAATCTAAGTTGTCTATGAACATCCAACTTGTGTAACATATACTCCAACTTATTGGAGTGATTTTTGAAAAAGGTAGGCAGTTCAATGGATTGATTAATGTTATTAATAGAGCAAACTTTGGGGAGAAAGGATGGATTAGTGCGAAGAGATACTCTGTCAGAGTGAAAGATCAGATAAGGGTGTTTAATGGAAAGAGCCTGAAGCTCAGACACTCGCCTAGCGGATGTAATGGCTACCAAAAAGAGGGTCTTCCATGACAAATACTTCAATGGACAAGAGGAGGCTGGCTCAAATGGAGGTAACATCAATTTAGATAATAAAAGATTTAGATTCCAAGGAGATGTAGGAGTTCTAACTGGTGGTCTAATATGGAAAGATCCTTTTAAAAAATCCTTACAAAGTCTGTGAGCCATAATAGGTGCCCCACATTCTTCCACATGAAAGTTGGAAATGGCAGCTAATTGCACTCTTAAAGTGGCAGGAGAAGCTCCTTGGTGGAACAATTCTGTTAAAAACTCCAAGATCTTGTTTAAAGGAGCTATAACAGGGTCCAAATGATGTGTATTTGCCCAGAACACAAAACGCTTCCATTAACTATTGTAGGTCTTTGTAGTGGAAGCTTTATGAGAAGCCACTAGTATATTCTGAACTGCAGGTGAGAGAAGATCAGACCTGGCTAAGTAGGGAAGCAGCCAAGCTGCTAGATGGAGTGACAAGAGCGAGGGGTGGGGAGCCCCTGATGAGTGGGTCAGTAGATCTGGCTCCGGGTCCAGGATCCAGGGTCCCCGAATGCGGTGTGCCAGAAGAAAGGGAAACCAAATTTGATGAGGCCAGAATGGGGCAATGAGGAAAATCGTCCTTTGCAGGTTGTTGGCTTTCTGCAGAAACCTTGCAATCAGGGGAAAGGGAGGAAAAGCGTACAGGAGACCCGGGGGCCAATCGTGAACCAGCGCGTCCCTGGGGACTTCCCCTGGAGGGGGTAATAGGGCAAAGTAGCTCCTGCATTTGGCGTTCATTGGAGACGCAAAAAGATCGCAGGAAGGCTGGCCCCACTTGCGAAAAACCTTCCTTGCAACTGACTGTTTGAGGGACCACTCGTGAGGCAACAGGATTGCTCTGCTCAGCCTGTCGGCTATGACGTTGGATGACCCCGGGATATGCGTTGCGATCAGAAAGCGACCCATGGACTCCACCCATTGCCAGATTCTCATGGCCTCTCTGCATAGCTGATAAGACTTGGTTCCCCCTTGTTTGTTTATGTACCAGACTACGGACATGTTGTCTGTCTGAACTGCAATAGTCCCTAGAGGAAGAAGGGGAGCAAAGTGTTGCAATGCCAGAAACACTGCCCTCAACTCTAGAACATTGATGTGCAGATTGTTCTCTAATTTGGTCCATTCGCCTTGGACTGTCTGTCCCTGAAAGATGCCCCCCCACCCTATCAGGGAAGCGTCCGTGGTCACCGTAGCTGTCGGCGTGGGTAGCACAAATGGTCTTCCGCTGGAAAGGTTGCAAGTCTGAAGCCACCAGGCTAGGTGTGATTTGCATGTGTTTGTGATCAGAATTTCGTGTGTCAGAGGTAGTTGTTGGAACAACCATTGTGCAAACAGTAGCCATTGCAGAACTCTCATGTGCAGTCTTCCCAATGGTATCGCAATGAGAGAAGCTGCCATGAGACCCAAAATCTTCAGAACCAGTTTTGCTGGGGATTTTCTGGATGACAGAAGAAGAGATATGTGGCTTTGTAGTGAGGCTATCCTTTCTGGAGGAAGCCTTAGAATTAAATGATGCGTATCCAATTCTCCTCCTATGAATGAGATATGCTGTGATGGCTGTATTGAAGATTTTTCGAAATTTACGGAAATTCCGAGGTGAACACAAAGCTGTAGTGTGTAATCCCTGGCCTGAATCAGTTGACGCTGGGTGGTGGCAGAAAGGAGCCAGTCGTCCAGATACGGAAACACTTGGAATCTCAGGTGAGACGCCACCACTGCCATGCACTTGGTGAAAACCCTGGGGGCTGAGGTCAGACCAAAGGGCAGGGCTCGAAACTGAAAGTGGCTGGCTCCCAGCAGTGATCCCTGGACGCCCTGGCCATTTTGATGTGGCAGTATCCTTCAGATCTATTGAGCACATCCAGTCGTCCTTCTGTAAAAATGGAAGGATCGATTGAAGCTTGACCATTCAGAACTTTTCTTTCTTGACGAAGGTATTGAGGTTGCTTAGGTCCAGAATTGGCCTCCAGTCCCCTGTCTTCTTTGGAACTAAAAAGAACCTTGAGTAAGTTCCGAATCCTCTTTGGTCCGCTGGGACTGGTTGGATGACTCTTTTTCTAGCAGCTTTGAAATTTCTATAGCTGCCGGGTCTCGCAGATGGGGCGGCACATCTGGGAGTCTTCTTCGAATGGGGGCAATAGGAAGGGTATTCTGTAGCCTCTGGTAACAACGCTTTTTACCCAGTTGTCTGATGTAAGATTTTGCCAGGCCTGAGGGTATAAAGCTAAGCGACCCCCGACTGCCTCCAGAGCAGGACAGTCGGGCCTCCTCTCAAGAGTGCTGGAAAGGTTTTCCAGGGGGTGTATCCCTGTCACCTTGGTTTTGCGGACCCCCTCTGCCGCCAGGGCAGCGTCTTCCACCTCTGCCCCCTCCTCTGCCTCTAGAGGGGGCATCACCCTGTGTGCCTGGGAAAGATCCTTGGGGTTTTCGAAACCACATTTTTCCACCACGTTGCCCTTTGGGGTACGGTCTGGATGGGGTGGAAAAATGGACTCCGACAGCAGACAGAGTCTTTCCCTCCTGTTCACACCGGGTAAGGGTCTCCTTTACTTTGGGGCCAAAGAGAGTGGCACCATCAAATGGGGCGTTAGTAAAGGAAGACTTGAAGGCTTCCGCAAATGAACATAAGCACATCCAGGATTGTCTACGAAGAGCAATCGCTGAAGCTGCTGCCCTACTCGATCCTTCGGCTGCGTATGAGATCAGCCTCATGGACGAGTTTACAATGGATGTAAGGGTATTGAGATGTGCTGTAACTTTGTCTGAAACAGCAGCATCTGTAGTACCCTGGAGGGTATCTCCCAACTCTTTGATTAGATCCTTCTGTAGCCGTGTGAAGTGGGTCAAATAGTTCAGGGATCGCATAGAAAAAGCCGCTGAACTAAAAATGCACTTCCCGTACCTGTCCATAGTCCTAGAATCTTTGTTAGGCGGATGGACAGATGAGGAAGATTCCGACATCTCCTTTTTCGTTGCCGCTGCCACCACCATAGCATCCACTGGCACACCCTTTGTTAGATAAGCCTTATCCTGAGGGGCAGTAATATACTTGTTAGGCTTTCTAGGGACTGGCTCCACCGTGTCAGGCGTCTCCCACGCCCTCCAAGCAATCAGCTCCATCAATTCATCGAAGGGCGGAGTGACCCAGGAGGAGGAAGGGTGAGCACCGAATGCCTTCAGCAAGACTGACTCATCCTCAGAAGGGGGGAGGGATTGCCAATCACCTCTCTGCTTTAGGATCTCCAGGATGTCAGAAAAAGAGACATCCTCTGAGGGTGACTTTGGGGACCCTTCTGACTCATCCAAGTCAGTGTCCGATGTCAATGATTCTTGTGGAGAATCTAAGTGTCTCCTCTTACACAGTCTTTTCCTAGGGACTTCTTTGGGGGGAGCATCCGAAGAAGCCTCCGAGGAAGAGGGGGCACCCTCCAGGGGTGGCTGAGACACAGGTGCTCGACGCTTAGATGTAGCCGTGGGTGCAGAGGAGGATAACGGTCCTTTATGGGGAGGAGAAGCTGTTTCTGCTGATGTGGTTGTCTGGGTAGACAACACCTTCCTCATGAGGTCGAAGGCCCCCGGGTCCCGAGTCGAGGTATCTCCTGGTTCTGAGGAAATGGGAAGAATCCCCGAGACAGGCACCGAAGGCATCGTCCCCGAGGACGGAGCCGAGTCGATCCGAGCCGAGGCCCCGAGAGGGAGCGTCGGAACCGAAACATCAGTCCGACTCTCGGTCCCGGAACCAAGGATGGATCTTCGGCTCCGAGACTCCGGTACCGGATCCGACAGAGTCGAGGTGAACGGAGCCGACCGAGAGAAGGACGGTTCTGGCACTGAGGGCTCCACAATCAGCAGATGTGCCTCTTCCAGCTCTGAAGACTGGACAGGTCTCGGAGGAGGAACAGATGGAGATAAGGGAAGGCCTTCGAGTCTCGACACCAACTGAGAGGAGACCGAGATGAGTTTGGATAAGGCCGTATTCTCCATTAACTTCTGCACCATGCGGTCTACATCAGTGTCGGAGAGGGGTCTGGAAGAGTGCGTCGAAGGAATCGAAGACGGAGCCGACCTCAACAGTGTCGGGGGAGGGAGCTCCGTCACCGGTTCCAAGACTCGAGGCTCGGAAACTGACAACAGTTGAACACTCGGCCCCGAAGTCTGTGGAACCGGTGATCGAACTTTAACTGAAGAGCTCGGAGCCGATGACCTGGGCTCCGACATCTTCGATTCCTTCGAGGATTTGGATGCCTGGTCTGAAGCATCCAGAGCCTCTTGAAAGGTAGGTTTTAAAAGACCCCTATCCATAAGTTTCCTGCGCCTATCTGTCATGACCCTTCCACTGAAAGAATGGTGTCAGTCACTGAAATCTTTTGCCCACATTGGCAACGCTTAAATCCAGACTTAGCTTTCTCAGACATCTTAGATAAAGCTAACAAAGATAAAGTTAGTAAAATGTCAAGTCCAGTAGGTATGTCTAATCCGGTAATTTAGTCAAATCCAGTAAAGGTCAATCCGGTAGTCAATCCAGTAAAGGGTGGGGTTAGGCCCCGAGGGAAAACTCTAATAAAGTTTAAATGACTTTATATGGAACCGAGGATTCCTCGAAACACTATAACACACACACACAGTTCTCACTTAGATAACTTTTTAGAAAAGAAATTCTTAAGAAATACAAGAAAAAACATATAAATCTTAGCTTAAGGTTGCTCGAGCTCATCAAACTGATGCGAACGCTGCAGCGGCAAACTAGATCTGAGGTAAAGGCAGAGGGGGATTGTGGGAGTTAGGTTGGTCTCGAGCTTCTTCTCGATGCAGAGCTTGCAAAGCGGCTGACACGGAGCGGAGGATTGGCTCCGAACCCAGGTGTAAGAACAAACGGCGAGATTGAACACTCTCACATCTAATATTACTGCTACTACTACTAATTTTAATAGTAACAACAATAATGCAATTGACAAACACAGACTTATCTTCACTCCAGACAAATGAAGTTTGGAACAAACTAAGTTGTCCCGGGACATCTTCATGGTGGGGGGGGGGGGGGTTAGGTTAATATTAAGAGGAGTTAAGTGGGTTGGGGAGGTGGAAGGGTTAAGTGGAGGCAGGGATGGTTGGAGGAAGTGAGATAATGATGGGGAGGGGCTTAAGGGGTTTAGTCTAGTGTAGTTGGGTTAAGCAGTCACATTTTGGCATGAACTTGCTAATTGCAAGTTTATGTCCATGACGACCAGTGGGTACTTGGTGTTGAGGTAGGCCTTGGGTTGAAAGTGGTGTGAATGAGGAGATGAGTTAATTAAAAAAAAAAAAAATGTTTTGGGTTGTGGGTGTGGATATGAAGGGGCTGGCTCTGGGATGTGGTTAGATGTGGTACCATGCATTGTTGGTTTTCCTGGTATAGGATCCATTGGGATTGGTTCTGGCATACCGGGTAAGAATACCTTTCAATTTTTTTTTTTTTTTACTGGATCATTTCTGGCCCGAGTTATCTGTACAGCTTCAGTGGAGCTTGTTCGTGGAATTTTGAGGCCAGTGAGGGATGACTGTACAGCTTGATTGATACTTGGGCACGGGCTTTTAAGGCCAGCAAGTAATGGCTGTTACAGCTTTATTGATGCTTGTTCACAGACTTTCTGAGGCGGTAAGCAATGATCGTTATGGCCGCTTGACTAGACTACTGGTACAGGGGAAGAGGAGGCATGAGTAATGAAATGCCTAAGGTAACTACAATTTTTTTTTTTTCAGTCAGGTTGCGGTGGTGCTGCAGGTTGGTCTGGTGGATTTGGCAATAAAATAAATAAATAAATAAAAACAGAAAAAAAGGAATATTCATACATTTCCCATCTAAGTGGCTGTTTCCAGGGGTCATGTTTTCTGTCTGAGTAGCTGTTTCCACGAGTCACATTTGAGACTCGTAAGCTTGGTTGACTCTAACATGCAGACATTTTCTGTGTCATCCTCGGTTGCTATAGGAGTACGTCAATGGTTCAGTGTGATCGGGGCAATACCAAATCTTGTAAGTCTGCATGATTTTCAAATAAATGGAAGCTTTTTGTCTTGCTGAATAACACTTGTTTACAGGCTGTCCATATTTTGCTCGTATCCTAGGCCGATTTTCATGCAACTGCTGTTTCAGGAAAATTAAGGGTACTATTGGATGATGACGTGAGGAAGTGGCATCAGACAGCTTGAGTTTAGACTGCATGCATTACAAGAGAGTTATGGTAGTGCGAAGCCAGTTCTAGTTTGTTAATGCCCAAATAGTTCCAAAAAAAAAAAAATGCTATGTCTTTTCAGCTAAGTGTAAAATACATTTTACTTTTATGGGATGATTGTGGAATATAGGTGGGCCGCATGCATGGTTGAATGAACTTAGAGTTGTTTCTGTAGAAGGAGCTCACTGGTCTTGCGAGTAACTTGCGATTGAGCGGCATGGATGAGTAACTGTTGTGGATCATGCTTCCTTGTGGTGCAGTATAGGCCTTCTAGCTATACTGACCATCAATTTTCCACTGATATGTTAGGGCTAGTTCCATTTATCATTCGCTATGGTATGCATTATTGCCACCGCATGCGCAGTGTAACATTTTATATTTTAGGAGACAGTTGAAGGAAATATTTGTAAGATAGCAGGCACAGAAGAGCATAAGAAACAGTTTACAGGGTTTTCTATTATCTTTAGCCATATAAAATAAATAAAAAGATGGCCGTTTTGCAGGCTGCGAGTCTGGTTTTGTGAGCTGCGAGTCTAGTGGGAGAGGAGTTTGCCAATGCCTGTGCAGTGTAGGGTAGGTGCATAAAAAAAAAAAAAAAAGGGGGGGGTGCAGGCTGCATGTATAAGGGTGACAAAGGGCAGACCAGGCATGTCTCGCAACTGTCTAGTTTTAGCTGGGTGTCCTCTGTTCACCTCGTTGTTAGCGGGTCATTGCTGAAAGTGAAGAAATGGAGGTTTTTATGGCTTAGAGGCAGTGATATATTTCTATGCCAACATATGCAATTTGTTGAAGGGCAGGCTTTCTGTGGCTGACAAGTTCTCTGGGCTTACTTAGAAGTAACTGTTGAATTTGTTGCTTTTCCTACATGTGAGGTTGTCTGTCATTGAGGTAACTGCATGTATTTCAGCCAATTACGAGGTGATCCTGCCATTTTAATAAAGGCAATCTTAATAGGTTAGGAGAAAAAGAAAGGGACATGGGGCTGCTTCACATGTGGTTGGGGCTGCTTCACATGTCATTTGCGACCTGTCTCTGTAGATCTACCATATCTCTCAACTGTACAGATTTTCGCAGAACGTCCAAATTTTGATCCTATTTTGGTGTGTTCCTCCTATAACATGTACTTTTCTGGCAAATAGGGTTGAAGTCATTAAAGAATGACAAACATGTGAGTTCGAGACTCCACAGCCTTCAGAAAATCATGCTAATGCAAAACATATTATTCGTTCAACTTTCTAGTGCACATGTATGGACTGGTTATTGTTATTTTCATTGAGATGTGCCTGTTATGTCATTATTGGCTTGGCAGCCTGATCCCATCAGAAGGATAAGTTTTCTTTATGCTATCTGATGCAGGTGGGACATAATGGCAGCAGGATAGGTGTGTGAGGAAATTGAGGGAAAATTTAGGGATGGTGAGTTTCAGTTGCGCAGGGCTCAGGTATATGCTGTCAAGGTTCTTGGATGACTGGTTGAACTGGGAAAGGGGTAGTTTGGAGGAGGCAGCCACCATGGTCTCTTGGGAGCACATATTAACAGCTGTCTAACTGTGATATGGTGAAGCCATGGTATTATAAAGCATCAGTTATATTTGGAGTACCATAGAAATTCACGGCATCTCACTGTAAAGGATGCATGCTGCTTTTCACTATGCTAAATGTGTGTATAACTTTTCCATGTAGACATTGATGTTGTATTTCTAAAGACTTTGTCTTTTGTTTTGCATAAATGGGATTTCTGGGGAGGAGGTATTCAGTGTAGCTTCTGTCATGCTAGCTACTGAGTAAGTTAAGTGCAAGGGTTGGAATTTTCCCGTAATGTTGAGCTTTCATTTCCCCAGTTTAGCAGGCTTGCGGAAAAATTAGTAGGCTTCCCTAATCACCATTATTTTTGATTAGCTATTTTTTGGGGAACATCATAATAACTTTGTTGGCTGAAACATTGTCTGACAGGCCTGAAAGGTCACTGTCATACTTTTCAACTCTTAAGAATTTTGCAGAATACCAGATTTGTGCCTCATGATTTGGTTCATGCCTCTTGAGATTTGTGTTTGCTGGCAAATCATTGTGGAATGCTGTCAAGAATGGCACAGGTTTTTCAAGGAACGGGCCAGGGGTATGAGGCCAAAAGCTGGACATTGAGAGATCATAGGAACATAGGAAGTTAACAGGCTGGCCATGAGGCCCTTACAAGCCTAGCCAAGAATTTAGCCCATGTTCCCAACAAGTTAGCGCCCAATGCCATTGTCCAGCAAGGACGCAGGTGGAATCCCAGGGGTGTATCTTCTGTTCGCTTATCCAGGTGGCCAAATCTTGCCTCACATTTTAGCCTGGGTGGGTGTTTTTACTTCATACATTTTCAACTGGGTGACCCATGTGTCCCTTTGGGGACACCGCAAGAGAATTAGATCAGGGGTCAGGGCTGGGTGAAGTTATCGTCCTAGTAAACTTTTAATAAGCTATTAGGTTTTGTCCAGCAGGAAAATGATTGTCATGGGACCTGGGTATTTAAGCTCCTATGCAGAGGAGGAAAAATGTCCACGAATAAAATACCCTAGGGAAGCCAAGAACAAATGGATGACCAGGTAGGCTGCCTTAATAAAGGTACAGTGGGATGTCGGGGAAGAAGCTGGGCTACCGGTAAAGCCTTGAGAAAGGCTGTGCATACCCAAGCGCTTGTGGTTGAAGGCTGAGTAAAGCCTTTAGAAAGGCTTCGTATACAAGTCGTAGTTCAGGCTGGTCAGGTTGCCTGGTGAGAGGCTCACTTTCAACCACAAGTGCTCGGGTAGGCACAGCCTTTCTCAAGGCTTTACTGGTAGCCAAGCTATTAGGTTTTCTGCATTTTGTCTTTTGCTACTACATTTTGATGTCTAGTGTTCCTCATTTGGGGGATGAAAGGTTGAGAGTTAGGTAGATGGGGTAAGGTGGTATGGAATTACAAGGTTACCCTGGTTTGTGCATATCGATATGTCCCTTCATGTGTGGGGTTTAGTTGTAACATACTCGACTGGTTAAAAAAAAAAAAATGACATTAGGTATTAGAAGCTTAGTTTATGTTACAGCTGCTTTGTCGTAAGGTGTTAGGTAGTAGTACATTCCTTCCTGGGTTGGCAGGAGAGGCTGTCTTGGAAGATGTTTTTGAATGTGTGGTATGTGTATTATATGATATATATGTCCTTTTCTTTCTTGCAGATGGGGTTATTTTGAACACTGCTGCAATAATTTGGAATAGGTGAGTATAAGGTGGAATCATCTCTTTACATTGTGGAGGATTCACACTTTTCCTTTTCTTTGCAGATAGTGGCATCAGGAGTACCAGTTGTGGCACTACAGTGAGTTCACAGAGAAAGCAGTGGCGAGCAAAGATGTTGCACCTGGGGAGCTCAAGGTGGCAACAGTTACTGACTGAAATTGCTGAAGGGCAGAAGGCATCATGCGGTGGCCTAGAAAGGGGATCTGAAAGATGGGGTCTAGGAATGCTGTGGCTGTAGTTTGGAATAGGTGGGTATAAGATGGAGCCTTCTCCTTACATATTAGAGGATTTACTTTTGTCCTTTTCTTTGTAGATGATGGTGTGATGAGTTCCAGTGGTGAGATAGAGCGTTCCCAGATGATCATGCTTTGGTGGCAAATATGCGGTGGGGTCATTGGACAACACTAAGGTGGCAGATAGGAGGTGCAGATTGGACTTTACTGGATGGGCTAAAGGAACATGGACTCGACCGGCAAGATTGAAGGCTGAGAAATGTGGCAGCTGATGGAGGGGATGAAAGAAGTTTGTTTTACCAGCGGTGCAGCTGAATATGTACTCACAAGGTAATGTCTTGTTTGCATGAAATTGTTGGGAAGTATCAGAATTGAACTTCACATTGTATGGTTAGCTGGGGTCTTCCTTGCTAGGGGTCGGGTATTGTTGGTGATTGGGTTGAGTATTCTTGCTCCAGTGGCTGGTGAGGTTTTGGTAAGCATTAGGTAATTCCCAAGGGCTGGTAAGGTCCAGGTAATTATTGTACACCAAATGATGTTTGGCTTGACACTTCCTTTTATGGAAAGTGGTTTGAACAATTTTGGGTAGAAGGGAGGGGAAACAGCCAGGTCAGGCTGGTTGGCGGAGAAGAGGGATAGGCTTGCCTTCTTCTGTTCCCCCTCTGATGTCTGGATTTTCATTTCAAGGATCTGTGGAAAGGAAATGAGTAGTTGGAGGAAACTTGCTGAATAGATAAGCAAGCTGAGGTAAGGATGGTGTTTATTTGGTGGATGGTAATTCAATGGATGATGTATGAAGTGAGTTGGACACTGCTTCATAAGTAAAGTAAGCGAGCAGAGGTATGGACCCTTCTTGTTAGGTAGGGTGAGTAGGTACACTACCCTGATTAACATTAAACATAAAGTTGGTGATCAAAGCTATGTTATGGCAATCTAATAAAGGTCGTCAAATGTCATTTGGTGTGATGTGTGTTATTGAAGGGTTCATGGTGGGGGGGGTTAGGTTAATATTAAGAGGAGTTAAGTGGGTTGGGGAGGTGGAAGGGTTAAGTGGAGGCAGGGATGGTTGGAGGAAGTGAGATAATGATGGGGAGGGGCTTAAGAGGTTTAGTCTAATGTAGTTGGGTTAAGCAGTCACATTTTGGCATGATCTTGCTACCCACCCACCCTCCCTCTTTTTTACTGGTGGGGTGCAGGGTTATTTTATCAGTGGGGGGAGGCAGAGAAGAGGGATAAACTTGCCCTCTTCTGTTCCCCTTCTGATGTCTGGATGTTCATTTCAAGTATCTGGGGAAAGGAAATGAGTAGTTGGAGGAAGCTTGCTGAATAGATAAGAAAGCGGAGGTAAGGATGGTGTTTATTTGGTGGATGGTAATTCAATGGATAGTGTATGAAGTGAGTTGGACGCTGCTTCATAAGTAAAGTATGCGAGCAGAGGTATGGACCCTGCTTGTTAGGTACGCTACCCTGATTAACATTACAATGAATGGTGTTTGACGTGAGATGGGACGCTGCTTCATAAGTAAAGTGAATAGAGGTATGGATGCTGCTTACTGGGGCAGGGTGAGTAGGTACACTGCCCTGTTTAACATTACAATGAATGGTGTATGAAGTGAGATGGGACACTGCTTCATAAGTAAAGTGAGTAGAGGTATGGACGCTGCTTACTGGGGCAGGGTGAGTAGGTACACTGCCCTGTGTAACATTACAATGAATGGTGTATGAAGTGAGATGGGATGCTGCTTCATAAGTAAAGTGAGTAGAGGTATGGACGCTGCTTACTGGGGCAGGGTGAGTAGGTACACTGCCCTGTTTAACATTACAGGGATTGCTGTATTTAGTATCTGCTGTATTTAGTATCAATTATATCATGAATAGTTGTAATTAATAAAGTTGGTGATCAAAGCTATGTTATGGAAATCTAATAAAGGTCATCAAATGTCATTTGGTGTGATGTGTGTTACTGAAGGGGACCAGGACAACTATTATAGAATTTAAAAGGTCATGGATAAAAAAGAAATGATACATTCTGTAGCAAGGTGATTGGATTCAATGGATATTGATAACATCCTGTCTTTGAAGTAAACAGTCAGATTTTCTGTATTCAGCTTGATGGACCTTATGGAAATGAGGTAGAGTTCAGTCACACTGATGTAGAGAAGCAAATCATTTGGATTATGAGAGCAGAGTACACGCTTTTCTATTTACATCTTGGAGGAAACTATAAAGAATATTATGTTTACCCAAAGCATCCTAGCATTAAAGATAGCAGCCAACAAAGGACTGAGAGTATAGCCCTCAGTTACATTAGTCCGACAGTGTAGAAGGTAAGGCTGTGATCTTTAGGTCTTGGGGTGCAGGGTTTGGTTCCCTTAACCTTCACATGCCTGTTGTATGACCTTGAGCAAGCCACTTAATCAGACAGTGCTTGGAAGCAGCTATGAATTTTGGATAGGCTCTTCAATAGTCCTGCAGATTGCAAGCCTAGTAACTACCTATGTGAAATGATATGTATAAAGAAATTCTGCCTACAGAAAGTCTGACGGACCTTGAGAATTTCTGTAGGCCTTCTGGTAATATGCTGTGTAAAGGGTTAAAATATTAAAGTATGGAGAGTGAGGCAAGTGAAGTAGATCTACATTTGCTTGACAGCTTCAGAACAAAGGATGAACAGATACAATGGCATTTAGTATGCATAGGTAAGGTTAATATTGAACACAATTGATTTTCATGTTTAAAGAAACAAGTATGATTTTCAATGCACATGTTGACAAGAATGAATAGACTCCAACACAATAATGATGCTTTAGAGTATATTATTGTGATATATTATTATATGCTTGCAAAAAACCTTATGAGACCCACCACTGTTTAGCACTAAAAACACTTAACTGTCTCAAACATCCCCATCACATATCTTATACTAAGCTCAGTTTAGCCCACAAAATCATCCATACCCAATTTGCCTACTGAGCAAATAGCCTCCACTTCATTTCTGTATATCAAACACCCCCCAGTCAAATAATAAACAATTGCTTACTATCTGCAAACTACAAAGGGCTGTTGGGTTCAGTCTCTGTTCCAATGATGTAGCTAGAATATGGAATACAATTCCTATATCAATCAGGTCTCTCTCACACCTTTATCTTTTCAAATCAATTCTTTCAACAATAGATACTGTTATGATTCTCTTATAGCCCATGTTGGTGTGAATGACTAAGGGCCGGATTCACGAAGGCTTGCACGGAGTCTAAGAGTAGATTAAGACTCCAGCAAGCCAACATGTCTGCCGAGCGATCCAGGAACAGCCAGCAGGGGCGTGCAAGAGAGCTCTTAAAACGAATCTTGCACGGACAGGGTTAGTTTATGCAAATTACCTAATTTGCTGCTGAAAGCTATGCAAAATGAGGTAAATTTGCGATCCAGGAAACACTGACCTGTCTGAGTAAGAGTAGTGTTATTTGCAGAAATGTACTCGGTTGGCAACTGAGTACTGTTCTGCAAATAGCAAAATGGAGCTATGACAGCTCCAAATAAAGGATGCATCCAGCTGAGGAAGCATGCCAATGGCCAAATATATGGCCATTGGCATTTTTATCCATTGCAAAATAATAAAATAATAATTTTTTTTTCTCAAGCTCCGATGTTTAAGAGTAGCGGAGCGCTGCGCAAATGTGCAATGCTCTAAAAGCCCTAAAAACAAAAAATAAAAGCCACAAATAGGGATTTTATTCAAAATATTCACCTGCCATGCAGGTAAATGGCAGGCTGAAGACAACATGGCTACTGAGTAGTGGTTGCTAAGGGGGAAAGCTCAGTCTGAAAGACATAACCAAGCATTAATAGGTTCATAGGTTCATACTAGGCTATCTGCCCTAGGGCATTTATAAGCCTAGCCAGGGTGTGTATGGCTTTCGCCACCCATTTTAAATTAATTTTGCTATGCCCTTTTTGAGGTTAGTATACTGTGCCTCTGTCTAACAGTGACACAGAAGTGATACCCGGGGTAAACCTACGGTCTCACATCCACTCATCAAGATTCCTCTTGAAGAGAGTCAATGAGGGACTCTGCCTAACCTGGACTGGGATTTTATTCCAGAGTGAAGGGAGCCTCTGGGTTATGAATCTGTCCCTCCAGCATGTCCTATTTATTTCAGTGCTGAGGTTCAAGTCTCGAGCACGTAGCTCGATGGGATTTGGATTTTCTGAGGTGCAGCATGTCCATTAATTCTGGGTTGGACATGGCTTTATACGTCAGGCACAGATCGCCTCTGAGCAGGCGGTATGCCACTGAGTAGAGCTGGAGTTTCTTTAACCGGGCAGCATACGGCATCTGTTTGAGCCCCTTGACAGGCAATCCTATGCAAATGAGTATAAGGATAGTGAATCCCATATTTCCCTGCCATGTGAACCATGTCCGTAGAGTGTAAGAGTATGATTAGGGGAGTAACAGAGTAGAAGATAGGTGACATCATGAGGGGGTATGTATCAAAAAGACTTTAAGATTATTGGAGCAGAGTGGCATGTGGTTGCTGTGAGTTACTCAGGACTGGAAGAGGCATGTCTACAGTTGTCTAAACTGAAATCCAGAAACCAAAGGTGTAACCGTGGCTATCACTGAAGTTTCTTGCAAAACTGCTTACACTGTGTGTGCACGTGTGCGCACCTGTAAACCGTTCTAAGCCTGTGTGCATGTGTGTGCATCCGTGTAAGCCTGTGTAAGGCTGTCTAAGCTTGTATGCATGATTGTGCACCTGCCTAAGCCCATGTAAGCCTGTGTAAGGCTGTGTGCATGCATGTGCGCTCGTGTGCATGTGTTTGCACTGGTTTGCGCTGCGCTGCACCCTGTGGAAACAGAAATTAAAAAAGGAAGGAAAGGAAGTAGTAGGAAGTTAACCAAGGAGAACTAGCAGAGCTGCTGCCAGGTTAAATCAATCAGAATCAGCCAATTACACAGGCAGTACACTAGCTTAGCCCAGCCCAGCACTTACAACTCTGCAAACAACATTCCCCTATGTTTTTCTTAGAAACACTGCAACACTGCAGTCTACAAAGAGAAGTGAAAACTTAAAAAGCTTAACTGAGACAAGAATATTAGGGGCTGCCATTGCTATTATAAGGTGACATGTGCAAGATGCTGAGGGTGGTGCCATTGCAAATGCTGCTGAGCAACCCACAGTGAGGAGACGGAGAAGAGTGTACAGACCCAGCGTAACCTACCAGGGGCTACAAGAGCTGGAGATAGTGGAGCACTATAGAGTGGACAGAGAGCTCCTGCATCAAATTGTTGAGCTGTGCAGGCCACACCTCACACACAGAACCAACAGAGGGGAACCCATCCCAGTGGAAACCAAGGTATGTGTTGGCCTACGAATACTAGCAACAGGTACCTTCCAGAGACCAACTGGTGATATGATGGGGATTTCACAGGCATCAGCATCCAGGGTACTGCACCAGATCCTGAATTCCATGTCAGCACATGTCGGGGATCATGGGTATTTCCCCAATTCCCGTGAGGTATTGGCCAGCAACATGCGTCTCTTCCACCAAATAGCGGGATACCCTGAGGTAGTGGGTGCAACTGACTGCAGGTGAGCGGGGTAGGGCCTACATCAACTGCAAGGGCTTCCACTCCATCAACTGCCAGGTCGTGTGTGATGCCCAGGGCATAATACTGAATGTGTGTGCTGGCTGCCCTGGAAGCTATCATGATTCCCATATCTGGCATCTGTCGCAACTGTACCAAACATTTGCCAATGGGGACATCCCTGATGGTCACTTAGTGGGGAATGCTGGATACGCACTGGAGCCGTGGCTGATGACACCCATCAGAAATGCACACACACCTGAACAAGAACACCATAATGAGGCACACGCACAAACACAAAATGTAATAGGGCGTGTGTTTGGGATGCTCAAGTCACAGTTCTGTTGCCTGGACACATCTGGTGGAGCCTTGCAGTACTCACCAAATACATGTACCCAAATTGTCATGGTATGTGCCATGCTACTCAATATGATACTGCGCAAACAGCTGCAGCAGGAACAGCATGGGGCAGGGCCAAACAGCCCCCCACCATTGCCAAGGCTTGCACAGGCACAGCGTGACTCAGAGAAGGAACAACCTGAGCCTGCCCCAGTAGGCAGAAGGAGGCATGCCCAGTATGTCTTGGCTTTGGCAAATGAGGCAACACATAGCACATACACTGGCTCAGTAGGAACCCTGGAAATGATACCTCCCTCTGACTCACACATAAAATAATAGGGATGCCTAGCATGACATTACCTGTTTCCAAACATGTATAGGGAGTGTAGTATGTGCATCCGATATAGGCAGCCCTGCAGCACCACCTGAGGCATGATTGCCATGTTTTAAGCAATATAAAGCAGTGCTAAGCAGCTTTTACCAATATCTAGTATATGTAAACAAATTGCTCATGCCAACTAGAGCAACGTCGGGCAAGGTTGGCCAAAGTTGAGCAAAGTCAGTTAAACATGCTCATATCTGCTGTACTGTTCCTTAAGCAGTCTGGTCTGCCCAGCATGGCAATAAAAAGCAATGACAGGGCTCGAACCCAGGATACTGTGCACTATAGTCACAGTACTGAACCACTAAGCCATGATAGCATTTCAATGACACAGACACAGCAGGACAATTTTACACTAATGCAAACACACATAAATGCAGTATCATGCCCCTAAGGAGGCAAATGGGTAACCTCCCCGACACACCTATGCAGACCGAGAACATCAGGCTAGGCGGTGTGATGTCAGTTGTGTAGGCTATGAAGTCGCACTGTAATATACGTGACATTGGACACCAACATCTGTAGTACAGTAGTATGCCTCAAGCCACTATGATAGACAACAGTACAGACTGAAATGGTGTCCTGTACATAGCAGTGCAGGCATAGCAAATGTGTATAAGTGTCAGGTGAAACCCACATCCTATGTACACCCATAGTAACAATCAGGTGTACCCCCGGGTAGAAATGTACAAAGAATAGCTGTTCCCTCTGTATGTAGAAATGTTGGTAAGTCTATGCAAAGTGTTGCAAGGAAGCCCTGCAGGCACAGCATGATCCCTGTTGATCTATGAAACAAAGGTGAGCCCTGCTGTAAAAATACAACTTGATTTTCCGTACACATATAGTATAAATGTCTATTCTGGGCGTGCTCATACACTCCAACAAATGTAATGGATTCCATTCAGCATTACACTAAAAGGTCATACTGGGCATGCTCACACACTTAGGCTAAATATGGATGTGATAATTAGGGATCTATGGACAAATGTGGATAGTCATCTCTACTTCCAGAAACACATTCCCAAAGTGGTTGGAAAATCATGCTATCTATTCACACAAACTGCCAAGGTCTGTGCACGTAGGTCAAAGGAGGTTCCCACTACTCAGAAGTCATCAGACCTGTCAGAGAGTACAACACACACCTGAGATGAATCTGACTAGGCACGTTCAGTAGCTAGAAAGACCAATGAAGTACCTTAACAAGGGGATTACTGGCCTCAAATAGACACCCCATGTAACAAGACTGAATGCATCCCAATCTGTACTCTGTGGCATACTGTCTACTCAGGAGATCTCTGCCCAACAGACAGGTTCATGTCATGGTTTCAATCAGATCTGTTCCGAGTTACAGCTCAATGGCAGTAAATGTACAGAGCCAACTGATATTGCCAACATCCTGGCAGATAGGATCACTATTAACTGTACCCCCCTCTCACCCATGAAAGAGCACATCTCCATAATGGAAGACTGCAAAGTTGCTGTCATCATGGCTGCACAGGTAATAAACACTCTCAAAAGCCAGTATCACAGCAGCCATGGGACCAGATAACTTCCCAGGCTGTGTAGTATCTACTTCCCTGAAGTAAACATAAACATGGCAGGTCTGTGGCAGCTGAATTTACCAGAGGACTGCAAACCAGGAGCCATAATGGTAAACACAAAAGATGTGGACATCCTACAAAAGGGCCTCACTGGGACAGATGGCTGTTGTCAAAACCATGGGCTCTAGCTCAATGCCAAAAGGTACATTGTCATCCTATATGTTAAAAACTCTGTAGCCAAGAACTACAATAGATGTGGTAGTATACTTCACACTGAAAGTGTGACAAGGGACCTTGGGTCACTGGTGGACAGTGGATACAACTGTGCTAATTACATTCCCACAGTAGTCAGGAAACCCTCCCATGTGGCACACCTCATCACAAAATGCATCTCATGCAGAATGGAAAAGGACAATGTTCCCCTCCACTTATCACTCACTAGAACTATAATAGAGTACAATGCCACTGTTGCTATGTACCTCACAAAACAACTACAACAACTGGAAAGCCAGCAGCAATACCACACAAAGACCATTAGAGGCCTGAAATACATGCCATACACAGACCATCTCAAAATGCTCCATACATACTCCCTTGCATATCGTCCACTCAGAGGTGTTCACTGCCTAACATACAAAGCTATGTCAAACACAGAGCTGTTGGACATGGTCCACGTAAAACACTCACAATCCCTCTGACCTTTGGACCCAAAACCACGAGTGAAATACAAAAGGAAGGGGTGTACCCATTTACCCTATGGATTCCCACACCTTCAGGTTAGTGGCACAGCATGAGGCCTTGGAGACCATGCAAGTGCAAGTAACATTGGCCAAAGCTGCCCATCAAATTGTAGCCTGCTACAGATCACATTCCTTGCCTCAGGAACCTCACTCAGTATTCCGGAGAACAGTGGAAAGTATAATGGTCCTATCCAGCATAATTATATGAGGAAATTACAACTACCCAAACAGTGAGTGGTGGAATTACTCGTGTACAATGTCCTTCACCCAATGTTTCCTAGAGTTTAAAAACTCTAACACCCTGGAACAGCTGGTCACCACGCCCACTAGAGGTGACAACATACCGGACATGATCATCACCAACATGGGGTACCAGTGTTCCACTACAGAGATAAACCCCTCACTGGTAATATCAGATCATGATGTAATCACACTAGACATTCACATCTGGCCCCCCCACCCAGTCAATAAAACCACTGTGAAGACATTTGCTAAAGCAAACTGCACACTCCCCAAGACCAAAGTGGAGCGTTCCAATTCCCTCTTGCTATAGGATAATGGTATACAAACCGCAGAATCATTTATAAGTGCATCCTATGAGCATCTACAGTGATGCATGAATTGAGACATCACAAATAAAACCAAGATGCACACCTCCAAAAATAAGACAACAATCAGGTGATTGTTGCCCTTAAATAAGCTAGACAACAGAAGGAGGAAACGAACACATGATAGAGCCAACTTCACTAAAGGAAACGCATCACTGATCATTATCAGGATGAAACAATGATCGCTCATAAAATAATCCAAGGACAGTTTCTAAAGACAAATAGCCAAGGAATGTAAGAATGACAACCACAATGCCTATGATAGCTATACCAGACATGTAGGTGTCACCCTCCAAATATGCTCTCAGCTACGGAAAAAACTGAAGAAATACACCAAACCAACTTTCATTGCCCACATCCAGGGGGACACATTCAGTGTAAACACCCCCCATCACCCCCAAAAGGGCCTGTGTCCAGCACAGAAGGATGCAGAGCCCCAGACGTCATGGACATGCAGGTAAAGACAGCCCTCACCAAAGTTGAAAACACAGCATCAATGTGTCTGGATGGTGTCCCAGGCTGCGTCTTACCCTAGGCACATGAAGAACTGGACCCTCACTCACATTCACTGTCCAGACACAAGTGTACTACAGGCTATGTACCCAAAGAATGGTATACACAAACAGTCATCTAGCTCCAGAAAGGGGGTGCCACAACAGAACATGGACACCATTGCCCAATATGTCTACTCAGCCTGGTCTACAGAGCTATTGAGCAAATTGTCATGGAACCCATAAACAGAGGCATTGGGGACCTCCAGACACTGCACTCTCCACAACTTTGCCTTGTTAAAATCAGATCCTGGCTCCCAAACCTAGTTGACTTATTTCAGTTACCAAGGACATAGATGGAGGTGAAAGTAGTCCACACAGCCCAACTGGACCTCATGAAGGACTTTTCACACCATTCCCCACTTTGTCATCATGGACAAGCATACCAGCTGGAACATTAACAGCTATGTCACAGGATGGGTGGCCAGGTGGCTCACAGATCAAACACAAATGTACAGAGTTGCTGGTGCCATGTCCAACTCTAAGCCAGTCACAAATGGCATCCCACAGGTCTTGGTCCTGGGACCCCACCTGTTCAGTAGATACTGATCAGAGGTAGAGGCAAGCATGGGAGGTGTATGGCTGAACAGGTCTGCAGATGAATGGTAACTGTGGTTCATAACCGCCTGCACGGCTAACACAGACATCCTCTAGAAGTGTCTTACAGAGACAGATACCTGGTGTCAAAACAATGGGCTCAAGCTGAATGCCAAAGAATGCATAGTCATCCCCTTTGGGTACAACAAAGTGCACACAAATTACCACATAGGTGGTAATCCAGTATGTACAGAGAAAGTCATTATGGCCCTGGGGACACAGGTAGATAGTACACACCCCTTTGATGATGACATGGCCAAAGTGTGTAGACATCCCTTCAATGTAGCCCACCTAATGTCAACTAATGTAACCCACTTTCTATAGTCTGATGATGTCACCATCCTACAAATACACCTGTGGAAAGGATAGCTCACAGTAATGTGTAGAGCACGGTGTGTAAAGGCTTACCTCTGTAGTATCATAAAGTAGCTAGGTAGTGGTTTGAGTCCTGCACTTGATAAGTTTGTGTGTGATCTCCTTGGGAAGGAGCAAACGTTTTGGAGAGTAGTAAAACACCTTAAAAGTGGTAAGCGAATCTCTGTCAAGTCTGATTAAGTTACCATCCTACAAATATACCTGCAGAAAAAGGAACCCCCAGTAATGTGTATAGCGCGTCGTGTTAATGTGTACTCCTCTAATATCATGAAGTAGTTCGGTAGAGGTTTGAATCCTACACTTGACAAGTGTGAGTGTGTATTTGTGTGTGGTCTCCTTGGGAAAAAGCAACCTTTTAGGAGGGTCGTAAAACACCTTAAAAGTGATAAACCAATCTTTGTCAAGTCTGATGATGTCACCATCCTACAAATATACCTGTGGAAAAAAGAATCCCCAGTAATGTGTGTAGCGTGTCACGCTAATGCTTACTCCACTACTATCATGAAGTAGTTAGATAGGGGTTTGAATCCTGCACTTGACAACTGTGTGTTCGTGTGTGATCTCCTTGGAGAGAAGCAACCTTTGTGGAGAGTAGTAAAACACCTTAAAAGTGGTATACATATCTTTGTCATGTCTGATGATGTCACCATTCTACAAATATACCTGTGGAAAACAGAACCCCCCAGTAATGTGTATAGTGTGTCATGTTAATGCATACACCTCTAGTATCATTAAGTAGGGATTTGAATCCTGCACTTGACAACTGTGTTTGTGTGTGATCTCCTTGGAGAAGCGCAACCTTTTTGGAAAGTAGTTAAACACCTTAAAAGTGGTATACAAATCTTTGTCATGTCTAATGATGTCACCATCCTACAAACATGCCTGTGGAAAAACCTTCTCCCAGCAATGTGTATAGCACATTGTGTTAATGCGTACTCTTCTAGTATCATGATGTAGTTAAGTAGGGGTTTGAATCCTGCACTTAACAACTGTGTGCTTGGGTGTGGTCTCCTTGGGAAGGAGCAACCTTTTAGGGGAGTAGCAAAACACATTAAAAGTGGTAAACTACTCTTTGTCAAGTCTGATTATGTCACCATCCTACAAATATACCTGTGGAAAAGACACTTCCTAGTAATGTGTACAGCATGACGTGTTGATGCATACTCCTCTAGTATCATGAATTAGTAAGGTAGGGTTTTGAATCTTGCACTTGGTGAGTGTGTGTGCTCCATGCGTGTGACAGTGTTGGTCAATGTGTTGGGGAGTTTTGCTTTTTACTACCGTATGACATATCAGTAGGCATTGCACATGTGAGGTAGCTATGAGGCAAATACATAAACGTACATGTCACCTCAAGTATTGCATGTGTGGGAACCCTGCTTTATCAAAGTACACAGTTGGCATCTTTGCCAAACTGTGCTGCTCCTTCACAGACCTTAGGTCACATCTGTATGCTTGTGACAAGGCCAGCCACTGCAGTGATGTCTGGCCTAGGTCATCCGTGTCACACACACTCATTACGGTTTCTATTGATTTGTGTGTGTGAGGGTTTTTGGCCGAGGTATATGTCAGACCTGTTCAAGCGCAGCAGAGTCTGTCAATGATGGCTATGCATTATAGGTGTACAACAACCTTTGTGGACATGCATGCTGACCCCTGATTGCTTATGTGATCCACCGAGGGATTCCAAAATACCTTAGGGAATGTGATTATCAAAGGAGAGATGATGTAACACTAGGTTTCATGTACACATCGGCACATGTTCATGATGTTGGTGGCTACTACCTATGTGGTACTGTGGGGATACTATGTTCCATAAAGGTGGATGACTACGCTTAGTTTTGCCTATAGCTTTACAGCATGGGTTTGAAACAGGTATCTGTCTATAGGATACCCTTGTGGAGGATGTGTGTGTCACCTGGAGAATGTAGTATAGGCCACAGTTTGCATTAGCACACATGGACAGACATATCCCTACTGTGATTGCTTGTACCTAAGAGAGCCATATGCCAAATGGGAGTGGTCCCAGTAATGGGTGCAGCTGAATACCACTGGTTACTGGCATAGTATAGTACCTGAAGGATCTAAATGTTGCTGTGTGTCCTACATCTGTGTGTCAGTTGTCAGGACATCAGCTAACAATTGGTTATGGTCAGGCTGTTGCAGTCATGTATACTACCAGAATGCGAAACAATGACAGATAGTAACAGTATCACCCATAGCACAGTGTCAAACCATGTCATACACACGTGTAAAAGTATATGTAGGACTGCACCAAACTAGTAACAAAAACAAATTGTTGACACCAACAGCCACAGGACTAGGGACCAGGTTGAGTAATCCACACAGTTTTATTAATGCATATTTCCACAATAAACTAAAAGTCATTAACAATGTCCACACACTGCTTGTAGCAATTCAGTCTCCAATTTAGAGCACAGGCTGACAGGAATTGAAGTAAGTCCAGTACAGAACTTTTAGGTTTGCCACAAAGTATAAGAATATTCACTCACTTGTGGACACTTAACACTTAGTACCTATTTCAACTTAGGTGGTTGTATTATCTACTATCTACCTTCAACTTAGGTGGTTGTATTAAGTGTCCACTTTTTTGAGGGCATACATTGTCAGTTGTAGACTTACTATTCTGAAGGAGTATATAACCTTTTATTTGACCATAAGGTGTATTGAATTTAGTATAGGTTTTAGTATATGTTCTTAGGTTAATTAATGTTTCTTGCACTTTTAATATAGATGTTAGTATTATATGTGCAGTCTAACAGTTATAGGGTTGTAATAAAAAGGTTGAATTTTTATATATACATGTATTTTTTAACATTTATGTTATTATTAACTTTTTAATATTTAATGGTTATTTCATTATTTACAGTTATTAATTTCCAACTGTTTGGTAGTATAAGTTGTTACCCCATGTGGTGGGAGAACATCGTAATAGCCTATAATTGTTTTGGATTGTAGGCTACTAGCTACTTTGTAACATAAACTCTCCTTTTTAGACATTGTTACTTTAAACTAGCGTACCTAAAGGTTTACGTAATTTACGTTGAACCAGTACGTTTGTTAACATGTATTTAAATTCTAACTGATTTCAACTCGAGTGTTTTGTCTGATGAAGTTCGGATATTTATCTGAATGAAAAACGCTTAGTAGCGTTTAACGGCTATTTATTCTGTCAGTCTACTTTTGGTTTGGAGACTTGGGCAAACAAACAGAGTGCGAGGAAAATATTTTGAAACCAGTGCTTGCTTTGGAACTTAAACTGTATTTATTCTGGCTTTTAAAACCTGCGCACTACTCTGGTGAACGACATCGCTAACTACAAAGTGCAGTACTCAACTGTTACTTGATTACACCAGCCGACTTTCTGGTGTGGAATCCTGCACTGACTTTCCTGGGGTACGCCAGTTCATTTCCAGGCTTGCATATTCGGAGACTGTTATTGTTTTTCCAAGTGAGTGAATATTCTTATACTTTGTGGCAAACCTAAAAGTTTTGTACTGGACTTACTTCAATTCCTGTCAGCCTGTGCTCTAAATTGGAGACTGAATTGCTACAAGCAGTGTGTGGACATTGTTAATGACTTTTAGTTTATTGTGGAAATATGCATTAATAAAACCGTGTGGATTACTCAACCTGGTCCCTAGTCCTGTGGCTGTTGTTGTCAACAATTCATTTTTGATACACACATGTGTAGTCAGGTTCCAAAATGTGTGTAGTACAATGCATACTGGCCACCAATAGAAACTACGGAGTGTTACTGTGTAATACAGAGTATGTCACCCTGCCCATGTGTCCACTATGCACGTACATGCAGACAGTGCACCTCCACCATTTCCACAACTGTACACCTGCAAATATGTGCTACACACATCCCACACATACTGTCCACTCTCTAACACATGCTGCCAATACTGCAGACATCAGACAAGTGGCACGTGGGCGGACAATATACAATTGGAACTAACACTGGTGTAAACAACACTACAATGACAATCATAATTTTAATGCATCATGCCTGCCCAGTTACACCTTCAAGCATATCATTACACTCTACTGCTGACAACATGCTAACATTGCTATATTGCTATAAAGACACCCTGTGCATCAGCACCAGGGTAGCCTGTTCCTGCATCAATGTTACAGATGACAGGAGGTGGCACAGGTTTCGTCATATGCACAGGGTGTGCTGTTGGTCTGCCAGAGGCCTACAGTGAGCCATCCAATCAACATGTATGTGTGTGTGTGTGTGTGGGGCAAGAATAATGGTATGGGCCAATGTTGATGTAATGTGTGTGGGTATGTGTTAGCCCTAGGTGTCTGGATTATGTGTGTGTGTGTCTGCATACACACAGTTCCACCATGTGCCTGTCATATATGGGTACTTGTGGGACAGCCACAGAATGTACCTGTGAGGCTTTACAGATCACCATCTCTGGCCACGGATATGGTACCTGTACCTGGCAGGGGTGCTACTGACACTATCAGGTACCAGGCCAGACTGGGTACTATCCCCAGACGTAGATGGATATACACTGGACCCAGGTCTCTGCTGGGACTGTCCAGAGCCATGTGGATGTGGTCTTCTAGGATGTTCTACAGACAGCCCACCCCCAACATTGCTGGAGCTGGTGCTGGCACTATGGAAGTGGCTGTTGCTTGAGGGACGTCTGTGGCGACTGCCAGCTGCTGATATTGCTGGCATACATCCACATCGATGACTCAACCATCCTGCACTGTCCTGACACATGGCATGACATTGTAGAGGACATCTAGTGTCTCTCCCCAATGTCGGTGACCTCAGTGTAACTGTGGATGGCACCATCTAGGTCATGGATACTGTCTATTACAGTGGTGTAATGTGCCCTCTGTGTCCTCAGTCCCTGTCTGGTGTACCGTTACATATGTGCCTGTGCCTCCATGACAGCCTGGGACATGCGTGAAGTACTTAGACCTTTGGCATGTCTGTCAGTGGCATGATGGGCAGCAGTGCTCCGATGAGAATCCCTGGACTTCTGCCTATGTGGTACCGTTCCAGACATCTGCGTATGGCTGCTATGTCGGGATGCATGTGCCAAGAATAATGGTATGATACCACATTGTCCTGGCCAATGCCGGCTGTACGCTGTCCTCTGCTAAGGGCATTGGTTACGGATGTATTGGCAGTATGACTGTGTGCATGGATGGGGAGGACACTTGTGTAGTGTCGATTGGTGGCACAACGATAGACCCTGGCAAACATGCCTGTGCCTAAACACACCTATCATCATTGTCACTATCATGCTCAGTGACATCAGTTTCCCGGATGCATTGAACCAGCCCAGTATTAGCACCTGTGAGAGGGAGACAGGAGACTCACTTTACGACCTGTACATGATGTCAGCACACATGCACACATGAACACATGCACACATGCACACATGTACACATGAAGACATGAGCACATGCACACATGCACACATGAACACATGCACACATGAACACATGAACACATGCACACATGAACACATGCACACATGCACACATGAACACATGCACACATGTACACAAATACACTCCTTACTAGTACAGACACACACACACACACACACACACACACACACACACACACACACACACACACACACACACACACACACACACACACACACACACACACACACCATCAGCAATTCCAAACATAATCAATAGCATGTGATGTTGGGGTACAGTATCACAAGCCAAACATTTATATCAAACGTGACAGCATGCAGGACGTGTGTTGCTCAGCAGCATGCAGTGTGAGTGTAGACAGCCATTGCTAATAACAGTATACATGGCCTTGATGCATGTGTGTTTTGTTCAGTGAATGGCCTCACCCTGGAATGCAATGTGTACATGGACATAACATTGCTGTCCAGGTATTAAAAGCCCTGCAATGTCCTGTGCACCATCAGTCGCAGGTATATATACCATGTCTGGATATGTATCAGTGTGTCACATAGATATCCATTTCTGATTAGAGCATCTGTGTCTTTAGCAGATGATTGTGGACATAGGTGTAGCACATGTATGTTATATATGCACACAGGATGAGTGGTCCATGTATACCTGATGGAATACCATTGCTCAATATAGCCATTGTACAGTGGTTATGGTGAGTGTAGGACATATTGTGTACATGCCAGTGCCAGCCATGCCATGGCATGCTACCACACAACTGCAACATGAAACATCACACATACACAATGTGTCTCATGTGACCTATACAACCCACAGCATTACAAGACATATGTGTGTCACTTTCTACAAATGGGGATTGCTATGCATATTGCATATAGGTGCATATGTCTGCACACACACAACATTGAGGTGCATAGCAATTCATGATATGTGTATTACTGTGGCCACTGTAACTGGATGGGGTGTAGTACCATGAGCCATCATCATGCAGCATCATGTGGTCACTCAAGGCTACTAATGTGTGCCAGACCAGCACATAGCATGCTGTACCTAAACTGCAGTACCATGGCTACATTCACCATTTTATGGCCAGTTGTTACATGGGTTTGTGAGGTGCCCAATAGGGGGCATTGCCTAACATGAATGCGTTATGTGTTGAAGAGTGTTGCACAGCCACATGTGAGGAATCTACCCCTCAGGTATATTAAGTGTGCTGTGTGGATGACGTTTGGGATACTGTAGTGTGACCTTACAGCGAGTGTCTGAATAAGCCATATGTAGCACATTAACGTGCACTGCGTATGACAAAGGTGTGTATGTTGTGTGCATGTGTATTGACTCTGCCTATCCGATGTCCACTACAGTGTTGCCACAATTGTGTGGGATGCTCTGTGTATTGTATGTGTTTTAGGCTGCTACCCACATTACTAGGATGTGCATAGTCTCACAGCAAACATGCACAACATGTATTATGCGTAGGTGTGTTACGTGTACATAGCCTACACCTCACCTAAGACATGCTCATTTAATTAGCAATATGAAAGGTATAACACACTCACCAGCATGGCTCTGCTGCCTTGCTGTCACACCAGAGGGACCTACAAGGATATCAGACACTTTGTCAGTGGCAACAACTGTGGCATTGCTACTGTGTGTTTGCAATCTTACAGTAGTACAACGGTGGACAGTCACAGGCCTATAGATTATATTCCTAATTATTAGTATTGCACAACACTAGGTACCACATCGTCTAACTACAGAGTACACATCTCACATAAGCATTCTTTACCAACAGAGGTAACAGTATTCTACAGCTATGCCATGTTACCTGCACGCTCCATGTCAACTTGCTGGGTGGCTCCGGCCTCCATGATGATACATGTTAATTGTTGTGGTTGTTGTTGGCCAGGAGCCACCTGGCTCAGGAGCAGCTCCTCCACTCTGGTGATGGGGGGATGGATGGCTACCCCCCCCACCTGTGGCAAGCTGTTGTCTGCGGATATCAGATGCATGCTAACGGACATGTCTAATTAAATCACTGCAGTTATGGTGTACCTGCTCATATGTCCGGTTATGCATGCCTATGTCATTTACCCTATGGACAAGTTCTTGCCACAGTGCAGCCCACTCATGCTGGTCCTCACTGGTTATAGAGAACAGCAGTGCACAGTGCTGCACCAGGCTCACTGTGATGGCTTCCTCCTCATCCGTGCTATATGCCGGGCTATGATGGTGGGACATTACCCTGGAAGACAATTAAACAATATGTGTGAGCAAGTCATGTGGCACATGTAACATTCTAAAGTATAGATATAAATTAACTGCCATATATAGCAACCTATTGGCTGTCAGAGGATACACACTTTCAATACCACATATCAGTTCTCGACACAAAGATACCTGACGGTGCCTGGCACACTATATATCAAACCATGTTTTGCACGGCAACAAAGTTATAACAGTATATAAGACTATACAACAGTACATGGCACACTGTATGTGACACAATGCACCACCTAGCCACAGGTGGTATATATCATGCTAATGCATCATGAAATATGTAATCTATTGCAATGAATGTAAAGTCCATTGACAGTATTACCAGTATACCACACTAGTCGTTGATGGTGGATCCCTGCCTAACATATGTGCACATTCGTTAATATAGGTGGATACTGCTGTACTAGACTATACATGTTGCTAGATATGCAGTTACATCCTGTAACACACATATGATGGAGGCCATGATACAGGCATACCTACACACACAGCAGACATACATAACAGACACAAAGGTATGGCAACCCAGGTGACCTTTACCTGTGTGCCTTACAGTACTGTGTGTCAGTAGTTTCCAGATGTTATGCCTGAGGTATGCAATCTGTGAGGACTACAGGGAACACACATACCAGTAGTTCCAATAAATGTGCACGTACACCATACTGCGCTGTTTAGGCATACAGCTTCAGGTAGTACTACAGTTCATACAGGAGTTGGATTCACCAGCAGTAACACCCAATATGCATACATGTACTGCTTTAGCCCACAATGGGACACCCCAGTCGACAACAAGGGACTACGTCAGACCGTATGGCATACTGCTTTTTCTGCCTAACAATTGCATACACATCTTTTGCTGGGATCACAGCTAGGACACATAATACCATGACTGAGACAGTTTCCCACTAAGCTATCACACATATACCGAACTCTGACACATTCACCAACACATTCACCATCACACTCAGTCAACCTCACATATCGATTATTGCAACAAGTACATGTGGGTGTGTATCTCTTCATAGGTAGGTAAGAGGCTATTGGCCCTAGGGCCTATAGAACTCTAGCCATATGCTACCCAGGCCTCTGACACACAGGTATTTAAATTACACATGGCCCAGTCAAGCAGAGACACTGAGGTGATTGTCTGGGTGTATTCACTATCTCCCATACAGTCTCCATGATTATTTATGATGACTGCTAATTAGGAGTTTTGTTTGCTATGGATAGTTGGTTAGTTCCAGAGTATGGGATGTCTCTGAGATAGGAATCTATCCCCCCAGCATGTGCTGTCTATTGTGGTCAAAGGGTTTGGGTCCCTAGAGCGTGTAGCTCATACAGATTGTGATCTGTTTACGTGGAGCATGTTCAACAGATCTGGGTTTGACATAGCTTAGTATTTCAGTCAGAGGTCACCTCTGGGTAGGCGGTATGCGACACAGTCTAGTTGTGGGTTTGTGTGATGGTCTGCACAGGGCCGGTGTTAGCATTTTGGGGGCCCCCAGCAACATGTCAAGTTGGGGGCCCATAAGCACTCCTAGTTTATGTATCACCCTGTCACTGCACCCTCCTAATCAACCTTTTAGTAGATGCTGGAAACGTTTAGTAGTAGTACGCACAGACTGACCTATAGCTATGATGCTGTTACATTACAACAGTCCTATTTACTACACTATGCTCACCCATCTCACAGAGGGACATTCGCAGTTAATGACATTTAGTTGCAACAATGATACATTACCAAAATTCTACGTGCAGGTCTCGACTTAGATGAAATAGCACCCTAGGCCTACTGTTTCAGCCCCCCCTACACACACACCCTCCAGTCCTCTCCTCCATTTCCCTCCATCTTGGTCTCCCTATACCATGCACATTACATTTTCCCCATTTCTCAGATTTTGTCTTACTCTTCATCTTTGTCAAAAAGCCATACATGTCTATATGCTCCGAAGTGGATTTTAAAGTTGTTTTTTCTTCTTTTTACATGACCTTTTCATCCAATAATGGCTTGAAAAGAAATTAAGATTAAGGAAAGACATTCATTGTTGCTGTTCAACTTTAGTTTGCCTTGCATTGTTTCAACACACCTTTCTTGACCAAGACAGCACAATAATAACCATTTAGGAAATAACTCAGATAAGCTAGGGCCCAAGAAGTCATAGGGTTATACATGTTCGGGAGTATATTTACAGCATTTTCCCTACCTTTTAATCCAGTAGTCTCCTAAACAAAAAACATAAGTAAGATAAGAATTTCAGTCTTATTTTTTTTTCTTTCAAGGAAGACATAAGTTGTGCCTAAGGCTTAATGTTCAAAGATGACAAAATATTAGCTCACCATAAACTAACAAGCCAGTTGTAGTCTGGATACATAGGTCCTTTCTGAGAATGCTGTCTGCCTTCCTAAGCCCCACAAAAAGACAGTCACTGCCTATACATCCCTCTGGTGTTAGAATGGCATGAATGCAGAAGTATTTCAAGTGACTGCTGATGTACATATACAAAGCATGCCTCCTCACTCCTCAACCCTAACCATCAAATCCTGTACACATGCCCAATGTGAAAGTGAAATAAATAATGATTACAATGATTTATTCTACCGTGTTGCTCCTAGACAGTATGCTGCCCCTACACAAGCTATAACAACCTTCTTTGTACACCTCTGAGGTCTGTGAAAAAAGTAAAAGAAACAATGACCACACTGTCCTCAGCCTAAACATAAAATATAATGACCTCATGTGCACACTTCTATGGTTTGAATGTGATGAAAATTAAAGTAATAACCTTACAATATCCCCATATAGCCTACAGCAGCTTTCTGTGCACACAAATCTGAGCAAGGCTGGTTTTAAAATGGGTGTATTTGAAAGCAGAAACCATTAACAGCTTTATCCTAACAGGGTCATGCCACAACCCTGATCAGGTTAAAGAGCATAATCAGAAAATGAATACATTTTTTTTCTCAATTTGCCCAACCAACAACAGCTTTTGTGTGGCCCCCACACAGTCAAGGATGATTAAGGAAGACCCCTGTATCAATTTATATAGTCTGGGGAATGGGGGCCCCGGACTCCTTGAAGATCGAAGTGTCTGAATGTTCTGTGATGTATCTTATGCATTACTTTTGAAACATAATTACCTGTTAGCTACATTTTTTACTGACGCCCAGAAGAATAACGTATGTGTCCTGGCATTATTGGGTGTACAGACAGATAAAAATCAGTGAGACTTTTTATACACACACACACACACACACACACACACACACACACACACACACACACACACACAAGCCATAGCAATACTAGTTGTGTACCAATTTCAGGAAATAACAATACATTGTGCAACACTAGTACTGCCACACCAGACCAATGAATGTTGTTTAGCAGTCACCAAAAAACAGAAGGGGTAAATCACTTTTATTTACCTTATTGAGGAGTAATGCATACCTGTCACTGTCTCTGATTTCACAGACCTTCCATGATTTTGCCCTGTCCTTTGTAAAGTTTGATGCACTGGTAAATCATTCTGGATTACAGTCAATAAATCCAGACAGAGTTTTATGCTTCCTATTGTCCAAAAAAATGCACGCTGATGCAGAGGGTGTTATTCTATTCTTAAGTGAATTAGAATAACATTTAAAACATGTTCCTGATTTTAAGCCTTTATTTTGCTATTATTTCTGGAATTGTGATAAATTCTTCAGCAAAGAAGTTGACTGTCTGGTGTTCTACCAGTATTTATAAAAATCCCTGAAGATCAGTAGCATCAGCTCTTCTTAAAATCCAAGGTTTACCCTGAGATCAGTCTCTCTGGGCTGTTGATCTTTCTATTGCTGACCTCATTTATGTTCATTATCACCTTTATCCTAACAATGTCGTATCACTGCCCTGTGGTTAAAGAGCATAATCAGGAAATCAGGAAACGGCAGTAAATGTTCGAGGTCCCCGCACAGTCACGGATGATTAAGGGGGCCCCATGCAACCACAGGTATTGTAGATACCTAAAGCTGACTGTGTTGTCAGTTTTAGTGGAGAGAATGTCCACCAGCAGGGTTTAACTAAGCTAGGGGCACTGTGTCAGTGGTAAAATATTTAACGGAATTGTGAAGCCTATTACTGGTAAAACACTGTTACTATAACCAGAGATAACTTTGAATTTTTAAGGTAATATAAAAAGAGTTATTATCCACCTGGTTTATTAAGTATGCGAGATTGCTTTACTAGCTTTTGTTAGTTTTTACAGACTTGTTACAAAGTAACAAAATAAGATAACTTGCTGTGGTTGGGGGGCCCCCCTAGTAACAGGGGGCCCCCAGCGACCGCAGGGTTCGCTGGTGCCTAAAGCCGGCTATGGGTCTGCATAGGGCATCTGTTTGACGCAGGTATCACTCTTTGTGAGGTATGTCTGTGTCCTTTCCCCTTGCTGTAGATGTCTTGTGAGGTACATACCACATGGGGCATTGTACTCTATACTAGGTTTTATGTGTGTGGAGTGGAGGGGAACACTGACCTATTTTTCCCTGGATGACACACCTTTTGTGATGATGTGTGCCACATAGATGTATTACATGACTAGTGTGGCACTGTGACTATCGAAGGGGAGACTACTGTCCACCTGTGTCCCATGGTCTCTTATCACACCTTTGGCGTTGAGTAGACTACCACCTATGTGGTAGTTCATGGGTACTGAGTCTTTGCAAGGAGGGATGCAAATACAGTGTCAACATTGAGCTTGAGTCCATGGCTTTGTCACCAGGCATCTGTTGGTGTAATTATGACCCTGTCTCTCTCTCTCCTATATATATATATATATATATATATATATATATATATATATATATATATACACATACATATGAACATCCATTGCTGTACATATAGACTTACATATAGGCACATATACAGTCCACCTGTCATGGTGGGTATATCAAGTATGGGAAGGTTGTGACGTATACAGTTATGTCATAACATTGCACAGTGTTGTGCAGAATGTGTTGAAGGTGTTCTCAGCCCATGTAGCTTTAGCAGGCCTCACTGGCTGCAACACTGCAAACCTGATGAACCATACCCACAGTGTTTAACCACCACATGTCATATACCAGCACTGTATGCTGTCTGGTCTGCCACACACTACAACCTACATAGAAATATGCACATAACAACCTTCAACAATATATATATATATATATATATATATATATATATATATATATATATATATATATATCCACCTTTCACAAACAGTTGCAGTATGTCCCTTGCTCAATGCACATGTACAGATGCTAATATATCTGACAAGGACAGATCTTTCCATATGTGTGTGCCATACACACACAAGGACCACACTGTTGTAAGTACATGTACCTCACGGCTGACCAGTTGGGCCTTGCTGCAACATGAACAGGTTTCACATGTGAGCACAGAGTAATATGAGAGGGTGTATAACATAGCTGCTAATGCTGACTTAGCATACTAGCCTGGTACAGCTGTTGCCAATGCTAAGCTACACATTAATATGACTATCATGCATTTGTTACTCTGTCACATCCATGTTTGCATAACCATATGTGCTACTACCCCAAACAGATATTGTACACACTACTGTACAGAACACAAATAACATGGATCAAATGTTTGACATTTATTGCTGAACTACATATGTCACCGTCACATCCCACTGCACAGAGCAACACACTCATTTCCTCATGCCAGTGGTTATGCAGGGCATCTGTGCATCGATACGTACTGCTGTCACATATGGATGATTCAAACTATATAGAGTACTCTTCATTAACATCTACTATATTCCAGTAAATACATAGCTGTTACATACCTTTCCTTTGTATGTGTTTGTATATGTTGCCGTATATCCTGGTATACTTTTTTTACCAATATACATTTTGCTTTCAGTATCTCTTTTACTGTTTACGATTTTTGTTAAATAGATGTATATTTCAGAATATATTGTTTTCACTATTTTTTTCAATACTTTTTTTCAGTTTTATTTTTCTATATTTTTTCTTTCAATTTTTTTTCCGATATATTTTATTTCAATGCTTTTTTTCAATATAGTTTCTTTTCAATATATTTTTTCAATATAATTTCTGTTGTCAGTATACTGTTTTTTTCAATATATTCTTTTTGTTATATTTCTTAATTTTACATCACTTTTTCTTTTCTTTTTCTCTCTTTCTCTCTCTCTCTCCCTCCATACCTGCAATGGAATGATTGCATGTGTGCACAGCAAGTACAGACTGCTTTTATAGGTATCTGCACATGTGCATGTGATGGCCTCTGTACCAATTGGTGGCCACCATTTTGCAATGCATGCAGCCTGCTGTGTGGTACTTGCAGTACTCACTGTCATAGCAACCCGGTGCTATAAATTGCTAGGTCAGGTAGGTGTAGCCCTTTCAGAATTCCAGAGTGGGGACCATGCTTATTTGCTGTGGACACCGTTGTGTAACTCAGAAGGTTGGTATACTTCTTTTAACTGTTGCTAAGGGTGTAGCCAGTTATTTGTATGTTGTACTCAGACCTGAATGTTGCCTCTTCCAGTACACAGTTGACAGTGTAGAATTGTACTCACCCTTAGAAATGCTAACACAAGATACATTTGAGTATGGAGTTTCTTTACAACATACACAATTAGCTGCCATACATATGTAGTTATTGAGATGTTTTCGTTTGGCACATGAACTGCTTGGGAAAAGCTATACTGTGGATATTAATGTACTCACTTCTGCACTGTTTGTGCTTTTTATTTTGTTGACATTATCACAGGATGCTCATGAAACTGGGCAATTCCAGTATTGAGTATGCCTACCTACATCTTTGCTGTACCTTGAACACACTGGTATTTTGTACATTTGTGTGGGGATTGTCCTGCTATGATACTGTGTGGGGATTGTGAAGTGCTGTTGTAACAGTATTTACTGCTAGAATGTCTGGTTCTATCACAGTCATGTAATGTAATTCCACAACAACTGCTGGTAAAGTTCCACAGAACAGGTTTTGTGTTATGGCATTCCTATCTTTCCTTTACATTCACACATTCTGATGCATGAAATATGTATTTCAACAACATCCTGCTGTATATCTACTGTGGCCTAGTGGTACTTCATGCAGTCTAGTGTGTCCAAGGTCCGGGGTTCGAGACTGACAGTGGCGTTTTATTATGCTGCTGAGCAGAACAAGGCCCCTCATATGCAGGGTGACTAAGGCACTTTTAAGCAGTTGTAAGCGGGTTTGTGTGGGTTTGCGTGAAGCTTAACAATACTAAGCTAAGCACACACAAGCGCACATTTGCTCAAACCAGCTTACTACTGCATAAAAGTGCTTACTCCTGCTAACACCCGTGCTCATTTCTTTGAAAGAAAAGAAAATGGGGAGATAGGAAAGTGGTGCAAAATGGGGCACAAAGAGGGAAAGACAGTAGGGAAAACAGCACAGGATGTGCAGGACGGGTGTAGGGAAGGTCCATAGCTGCCCATTTCTTTAACAGCAACAGCTGTGCATATACTAGTAATTTGGAGGGAATTTTGAAACCTTCCACCCCTGAGAGAGGGGTGAGGACAACAAAATATGTTGTACTGCCTATTGAATTTCAGTTTCTGTGTCCAGCGGACATCTGTGCAAAATGGGCAGCTATGTATGGGGCGTAATTTTTTTGTGGGAGCAGATTGCCCATTTCTTTTTTTCAGGTGAGAGTGGAATGTGGGGTAGGGGAAGTAGGTATGTTTTGGGAGGTAGGTTGGGGAGGTAAACAGACAAGACAAACAAGATGCATACAGGGGTGGAATATGACTCACGGGGTGGGTGAACACAATTGACCGGGAAGGATGTTTGGAAATCGCAAGCCCATGAGCCCACAGATGGTAACAGTGGAACTGAGATCCCCACCCATGGGCAGTCACCACTGCACCTTCACAGCCCAGAGGGTGGTTGTGCTGGGGGCTGCGTAGGAGGGGCAGGCTCAGCCATGAGTCACGCCACTCTTGCCTTGAGCTGCCATAGGGGATCAGCGACTGAACACTGGATCTCCCTACGCACCACAGCCCGGACTGTTCAGAGCGTGACAGGTGGCCCTCCTCTAGCCACACTTTCACGGGGGGGATGAGCCCTATCCCCTGCAGCGCTTCCACCCAAAGGTGGCACAGGGCAACGGAGGAGGAGGTCCCGGACTGGGCACTGGACCTGCTGGTGCCAGGTGCCATCGCCAGCTGAGGTGGGACAGGTGGGTCTGCTGGGACCAGCCTTCCCATATGTTCTGTGTTTAGGTGAATTTAATGACAATATAGCCAACAGCATTCCAAATTAATTGTAACAGTATGCAGTAATATTCCCATTAATCCAACACACCAAAATTTCAACAGTTGAACAGCCACAGCATAACACATGCATATATTGAATGACAGTGAACATTCCAACAGCATGCAGGAATGAATGGTGGCAACAGGCCACCAGGATTGTGGTGTTTGAACAGGTCACATGCATCAAAGTTATGCAGATATTTATAAACCAATAGGACATATGTCCCAACAAATGTTTTGAGATTACACATACCCAGTGAGGTGTGGAATTGCATTGTTTATGCACATACAGTAGGGTGTAAAAGATACCTCCATTAACAACTTATATGAACTTATAGTTTACACTACATTCCTGGTGACTGCAGGTATATATCCCCTACATGTATTATTACACTAGGCAATGTCCATTACGTTGTGGGATATGTTTTGCTAGTTCCTTATGTACCTGACCTGGATCTGTTATATAAACTGTCAAGGATGCAGATGTTACTGCTACATATTTATATATTTGCTTTATATTCATATGTCTACATATCTGGATGTGTTCAGGTGACACTATCAGTTATATATTAACAGCCCCCTACATTTCTAGCAGCACACTGACACTTCCAGTGCACACAACTACAAGCTACTCGTGTGCCAGATTTACCTATACATGCCAGGCTTGAAACTACAGTTGAGGACTGTAATATATGCTTAAGGGATACTGGCACTCCCTTCGTACTCTTTCTATGGGCCTACCCAAGTGTGGGCTGACAGCGCTTAATAAAATACTACTAGTTCTATACTGCAAGAGTACATCTACATTTCAAAGAACGTGACACGGACACACTACAGCTGTTATACATTTATTAATTACATTACACACTTCTAGTGGCTCTCTCATTTATTTGTTATTACAGTGCATGCAGACATCTTATTCAGGATGTATTATACCTTCATTTATGGTTTACAAAACTCTTTTTCTGGCTCTCTCACTTATTCTATATAACAATACATGCAGAGAAATAATTCAGGACTTATTATACCTTTATTAGTGGGTTACAACACTCTTTTACAGGCTCTCTCACTTATTTTACATAACAATTAACGCAGAGAGGTTATTCAAGCCTTATTATACCTTTATTATTGGGCTGAGACACTTTTAGCCAGGCTCTCTCACTTATTTTATATAACAGTACATGCAGAAAAATTACTAACCTGCCTGGTGGTGCAGCCTTAGCAGCCTATCTGCATAGGCTTGCTAATTCGCAGCATGGACACCTGCAGCTGTGAAGTAAATGAAGTGATATTGAGACATAAACCTATCCATACTATCGACTACACTAGCAATTTTTACATACTTCAATCTATGGCTACCTACTCAGTAGTGGACATTTTGCATCCCACGGGCCTCCTGTATCCATTGATTCAGTAGGTCCTGCTTGCGTCTCTTCAGGTCTGCATGGTGATGTCTAACCTGCTCACCAGTCCGAGGGATGCCTGTGGCACTGGTGAGTTCATGTGCAAGACGGTTCCAGGCCTCCACTTTGTATTCCGTGCCCTGGAACTGGCCCTACAGGAGTCTAGCATCATGACAATGGATGAGGAGCCAAACCATCAGGTTTGACTCTTCAATGCCCTACCATTGCACTTGGAAGCAAGAGCCCTCTCCAACACCAGCCATTGCTGCCTGCAGATGAGAGCTGCAACCAGTTATGGCGAGTATTCCCACCTATGGAACTTAAATATGCCTCATTTCCCGCACTTATCTGTGATTGGCTGGATTTGAAAGTTTTCAACTGAGTGCACACCTGCTTAGCACTGGGTAAACTTTGATTCATATGTATATGTGTGTTGACAGTCCATAAACATCAAATGCTGTCATGGCTTAGTGGATTAGTACTGTGATTATGGTGCACACTATTCCGGGTTCGAGACCTGTCATTGCTTTCTTATTTTACTACTGGCCTGCCCGGTAGGGAGTGTGGCTGGGTTTAGCTGACTTTGCTCAACTTTGCCCACCATTGCTCTACATTGCCCGACGTTGCCCGACATTGCACTAGTTAGTGCGATGTGCACCTCCGCGCAAACATGTTTGGTTTTCGCTGGTTGGCGCAATGCACAGCTCCTCACAAAGCTATTGCACTAGTTAAAGCAGTGCTTAGCTATGGGCAATTATTCTTAAATGTGCTTAATACTGGTAAACGTTGCTTAGCAGTGCTTCACATTGCTTAAGATAGGTTACTTATGCGTTCATTATTAGGCATGACAATTTCACTTTCTTATATATATTTAAAATATCGTTCACTACTACATAGACCATTTCAATGCATTTTAATGTAATTTAAAAGGTAAATGTCAGGAATTATTTTTATACACGGATTTCCTACCAAAAATGGATAGGGGAGTGGTGGGGCTCAAACCGGGAATGCCTCCTCTTTGTGCGAAGGCTCTACCACTACACTATTGCTATTTGGCTTAATTTAAATATAAGTGGTTTATTATCCTCTTCGATGTCTAAACTGCTAACTGTAACTAAGCAATGGGTACACCCGCGCACACACTCGCAAATATGGGCAGCTATATGGTGAATAATAAAAAAAAAATTGTTTGACATTTTATTTCATTTGTACAGGGCTTTTTAATGTGGGGGAGTGTAGTGTTGGGGGTATACACATTTGAACAGACTCGCTCATATCTGCTGACATTTGCAGAGTTAGGCACTTGCAGGGGCGTGGATATTTGGACAGCTTGGCAGTCTGACATGCCCCCCCTGCACTTGTACATGCTCCATGTTAGCCTGGGAGTTGAGTCAGCGCACCCTCATGCATATGCATGATGCGCTGGCGTCTAACTCTTAGATGACAGTCTCCGAGTAGGACTTCGATCATCCTACATGGAGGATTACTGAATCCCCCCTAAATCTACCTCTCTGGACAACATGAAGAGAGATATGTCTGAGCTCTTGTACTATGTGTCTCAGGCAGGTATGTCCTTAGCTTTATACAGCATTTTACCTTCACCTAGAATGATGCCTCAATAAAAACAGAAAATGACTGCTTCAATATTTGGAGCATTTCTCCCCGGGCCTCTGCTGAAAATTGGCTTTGGTCCAAGTCAGACTTTCCTGGTTAACAAATGTAAAATAAATAAAATAAATTTGACTTAGATTTTGGTGTCATTCTAAGAGGATCCAGTATCTGTCAGGCTGTGATGACATTATTGATAGACCTAGATGCTTTGCCAGAGATGGTGTTCATCTGTCACCCTTGGGATTTCAACTACTGGCTAAGGCTCTTGCCACCCCCATAGTGCCTTTTTAGGCAGTGTCACAAGGACAAAACTCCCAACATAAAAATACCAACCAAAAACAACCTCAAGGTCATGTTGCTAAATTCTAGGAGTCTTAACATAAAACTGCACTCACTGGAAGCATTCCTTACCCTGGAGGATGCAGACATTTGGGAGATGCAGAGATATGGTTCAAGGCTGTGGAAAGCACCCCAGCCATACTGGGTTACACCTCCTTCCACATGTTCAGACCACAAACTGAAGGCAAGAAAACTAAAGGAGGCAGTGTGTCAATATTCATCAAGGATATATAGACGTCCAAATTGCTCAAACAGTATGATGACCTAGAGATACTTCAGGTGCAATTAACTGTTGACAGGACACCTATTCAAGTCATTGTCAGTTAAATAACCCCTCCACGAATCAGGACACCCACTCTGCCTATTTGGATCAACTTGAGTCTATCAAGATACATAATAACACCATAATTTTGGGCTACTTTAACTACCCTTGCATTGACTTGTAAATTATTCATGCTCAAACTCATCTGCCCAAAGGTTCATTGATGTTGTCACTTCCAATGCCCCCGATCCACTGGTTGACACCCCTACCAGGGGTGCCAACATCCTGGACCTGGTGCTTACAAATATGGGAGACCACTGTAGCTCCCCCACTGTGAGTTCACCTCTGGTGAGATTTGACCACAAATCAGTCTCATTTGAGGTAACTATCACACATGACCCTCCCCTAGCAGCAACTAGACTAAAGAACTTCTCCAAAGCAGATTATAACCTCTTACAGGATGGTATAAATGGTTTCATTGCACCTCTCCCCTCAGATATAACTGACAGTTATGCTGAGCTGTGCACCAATGCCCTACACAAGCAGAACTGTAGAACAAACAAAATGCAACAGTCTTGCACCAACAAACTTGTATTTATTTGTAGAATAAGATAAAAAATAATAAAAAAACGTAAGCACTTTCATGATAATTCCTATCGCTTCATCAGACAACTAAACAACTAAAAGTTACAGTTCATGTAACATTTCAAACATGTCAGCTGATATGGACAGGCCAATAACAAAAGACCAAACTAGGCATAGCTCCTCGTGGTCCCCTGCAGAGTTTCTAAGCCAGCAGAGAGCAGAAAAAGCAACTTTCTTGATCATAAGTATTTTTTAAACTTTTTAGTTTGCATTTTTCGATCTTTTGAGCTTTTCGACTACTGTTTGTGCCTATATTACTGTTTTATTACCTTATTTTCCTGTTTTTGTGAGCTTATATTGTTGATTGCACTTGTGGGCTAAAGTATTGCTTAAAAGTAATAAACAGGCTAATACACTCAAGTGTACCAGCCTTTGATAGCAATTTAGTCGAAAACAAAGCATTTACTGCATTTTTTCTGTCTGTTTGCAAAAAAAAAAAAAAAAACAAAAAAATATTTCTCCTTTCCTAAACTTTCCTAGCTAGTTGTTCCAGTGATCAGATTTTGCTGATCCCTGGACTTTGTATTTGGTTTCTGTGTTCCTCCATTTTCTTGTGTGGCCAGAGGTAGTTTCTTTACTCACCAGTGGGAGTGGGGAGTACTGAAGCTGCTTGTTTGTCCTCAGAGGAGTGGTTAGAAGCAGCAACTAGTAATTTGTCAGCCATTTTGGGTCATTTCCTGTTTTTTCCAGCCCCCTGCTATAAAGCACGCTTTGGCAGGCTTTTCTGGCATTAGAGAACTAGGCATAGCTCCTCGTGGTCCCCTGCAGAGTTCCTAAGCCAGCAGACAGCAGAAAAAGCAACTTTCTTGATCATAAGTATTTTTTAAACTTTTTAGTTTGCATTTTTCGATCTTTTGAGCTTTTTGACTACTGTTTGTGCCTATATTACTGTTTTATTACCTTATTTTCCTGTTTTTGTGAGCTTATATTGTTGATTGCACTTGTGGGCTAAAGTATTGCTTAAAAGTAACAAACAGGCTAATACACTCAAGTGTACCAGCCTTAGATAGCAATTTAGTCGAAAACAAAGCATTTACTGCATTTTTTCTGTCTGTGTGTAAAAAAAAAAACAAATAAATATTTCTCCTTTCCTAAACTTTCCTAGCTAGTTGTTCCAGTGATCAGATTTTGCTGATCCCTGGGCTTTGTATTTGGTTTCTGTGTTCCTCCATTTTCTTGTGTGGCCAGAGGTAGTTTCATTACTCACCAGTGGGAGTGGGGAGTACTGAGCTGCTTGTTTGTCCTCAGAGGAGTGGTTAGAAGCAGCAACTTGTAATTTGTTGGCCATTTTGGGTCATTTCCTGGTTTTTCCAGCCCCCTGCTATAAAGCATGCTTTGGCAGGCTTTTCTGGCATTAGAGAACTTGGCATAGCTCCTCGTGGTCCCCTGCAGAGTTCCTAAGCCAGCAGAGAGCAGAAAAAGCAACTTTCTTGATCATAAGTATTTTTTAAACTTTTTATTTTGCATGTTCTGATCTTTTGAGCTTATGGACTACTTTCTGTGCCTATATTACTGTTTTATTACCTTATTTTCGAGTTTTTGTGAGCTTATATTGTTGATTGCACTTGTGGGCTAAAGTATTGCTTGTGTAACAAACAGGCTAATACACTCAAGTGTACCAGCCTTTGATAGCAATTTAGTCAAAACAAAGCTTTTACTGCATTTTTTCTGTCTGTTTGCAAAAAACAAAAAACAAAAAATATTTCTCCTTTCCTAAACTTTCCTAGTTAGTTGTTCCAGTGATCAGATTTTGCTGATCCCTGGGCTTTGTATTTGGTTTCTGTGTTCCTCCATTTTCTTGTGTGGCCAGAGGTAGTTTCTTTACTCACCAGTGGGAGTGGGGAGTACTGAGCTGCTTGTTTGTCCTCAGAGGAGTGGTTAGAAGCAGCAACTAGTAATTTGTCGGCCATTTTGGGTCATTTCCTGTTTTTCCAGCCCCCTGCTATAAAGCATGCTTTGGCAGGCTTTTCTGGCATTAGAGAACTAGGCATAGCTCCTCGTGGTCCCCTGCAGAGTTCCTAAGCCAGCAGAGAGCAGAAAAAGCAACATTCTTGATCATAAGTATTTTTTAAACTTTTAGTTTGCATTTTTCAATCTTTTGAGCTTTTCGACTACTGTTTGTGCCTATATTACTGTTTTATTACCTTATTTTCCTGTTTTTGTGAGCTTATATTGTTGATTGCACTTGTGGGCTAAAGTATTGCTTAAAAGTAACAAACAGGCTAATACACTCAAGTGTACCAGCCTTTGATAGCAATTTAGTCGAAAACAAAGCATTTACTGCATTTTTTTCTGTCTGTTTGCAAAAAAAATATTTCTCCTTTCCTAAACTTTCCTAGCTAGTTGTTCCAGTGATCAGATTTTGCTGATCCCTGGGCTTTGTATTTGGTTTCTGTGTTCCTCCATTTTCTTGTATGGCCAGAGGTAGTTTCTTTACTCACCCGTGGGAGTGGGAAGTACTGAGCTGCTTGTTTGTCCTCAGAGGAGTGGTTAGAAGCAGCAACTAGTAATTTGTCGGCCATTTTGGGTCATTTCCTGTTTTTCCCGCCCCCTGCTATAAAGCACGCTTTGGCAGTCTTTTCTGGCATTAGAGAACTAGGCATAGCTCCTCGTGGTCCCCTGCAGAGTTCCTAAGCCAGCAGAGAGCAGAAAAAGCAACTTTCTTGATCCTAAGTATTTTTTAAACTTTTTAGTTTGCATTTTTCGATCTTTTGAGCTTTTCGACTACTGTTTGTGCCTATATTACTGTTTTATTACCTTATTTTCCTGTTTTTGTGAGCTTATATTGTTGATTGCACTTGTGGGCTAAAGTATTGCTTAAAAGTAACAAACAGGCTAATAAACTTAAGTGTACCAGCCTTTGATAGCAATTTAGTCAAAAACAAAGCTTTTACTGCATTTTTTCTGTCTGTTTGCAAAAAAAAAAAAACAAAAAATATTTCTCCTTTCCTAAACTTTCCTAGTTAGTTGTTCCAGTGATCAGATTTTGCTGATCCCTGGGCTTTGTATTTGGTTTCTGTGTTCCTCCATTTTCTTGTGTGGCCAGAGGTAGTTTCTTTACTCACCAGTGGGAGTGGGGAGTACTGAGCTGCTTGTTTGTCCTCAGAGGAGTGGTTAGAAGCAGCAACTAGTAATTCGTCGGCCATTTTGGGTCATTTCCTGTTTTTTCCAGCCCCCTGCTATAAAGCACACTTTGGCAGGCTTTTCTGGCATTAGAGAACTAGGCATAGCTCCTCGTGTTCCCCTGCAGAGTTCCTAAGCCAGCAGAGAGCAGAAAGGCAACTTTCTTGATCATAAGTATTTTTTAAACTTTTTAGTTTGCATTTTTGATCTTTTGAGCTTTTCGACTACTGTTTGTGCCTATATTACTGTTTTATTACCTTATTTTCCTGTTTTTGTGAGCTTATATTGTTGATTGCACTTGTGGGCTAAAGTATTGCTTGTGTAACAAACAGGCTAATACACTCAAGTGTACCAGCCTTTGATAGCAATTTAGTCGAAAACAAAGCATTTACTGCATTTTTTTCTGTCTGTTTGCAAAAAAAAAAATATTTCTCCTTTCCTAAACTTTCCTAGCTAGTTGTTCCAGTGATCAGATTTTGCTGATCCCTGGGCTTTGTATTTGGTTTCTGTGTTCCTCCATTTTCTTGTGTGGCCAGAGGTAGTTTCTTTACTCACCAGTGGGAGTGGGGAGTACTGAGCTGCTTGTTTGTCCTCAGAGGAGTGGTTAGAAGCAGCAACTAGTAATTCGTCGGCCATTTTGGGTCATTTCCTGTTTTTTCCAGCCCCCTGTTTAAAGCATGCTTTGGCAGGCTTTTCTGACATTAGAGAACTAGGCATAGCTCCTCGTGGTCCCCTGCAGAGTTCCTAAGCCAGCAGAGAGCAGAAAAAGCAAATTTCTTGATCATAAGTATTTTTAAACTTTTTAGTTTGCATTTTTCAATCTTTTGAGCTTTTCGACTACTGTTTGTGCCTATATTACTGTTTTATTACCTTATTTTCCTGTTTTTGTGAGCTTATATTGTTGCTTGCACTTGTGGGCTAAAGTATTGCTTAAAGTAACAAACAGGCTAATACACTCAAGTGTACCAGCCTTTGATAGCAATTTAGTCGAAAACAAAGCATTTACTGCATTTTTTTCTGCCTGTTTGCAAACCAAAAAAATATTTCTCCTTTCCTAAACTTTCCTAGCTAGTTGTTCCACTGATCAGATTTTGCTGATCCCTGGGCTTTGTATTTGGTTTCTGTGTTCCTCCATTTTCTTGTGTGGCCAGAGGTAGTTTCTTTACTCACCAGTGGGAGTGGGGAGTATTGAGCTGCTTGTTTGTCCTCAGAGGAGTGGTTAGAAGCAGCAACTAGTAATTCGTCGGCCATTTTGGGTCATTTCCTGTTTTTTCCAGCCCCCTGCTATAAAGCACGCTTTGCCAGGCTTTTCTGGCATTAGAGAACTAGGCATAGCTCCTCGTGGTCCCCTGCAGAGTTCCTAAGCCAGCAGAGAGCAGAAAAAGCAACTTTCTTGATCATAAGTATTTTTTAAACTTTTTAGTTTGCATTTTTCGATCTTTTGAGCTTTTCGACTACTGTTTGTGCCTATATTACTGTTTTATTACCTTATTTTCCTGTTTTTGTGAGCTTATATTGTTGATTGCACTTGTGGGCTAAAGTATTGCTTAAAAGTAACAAACAGGCTAATACACTCAAGTGTACCAGCCTTTGATAGCAATTTAGTCGAAAACAAAGCATTTACTGCATTTTTTCTGTCTGTTTGCAAAAAAAACAAAAAAATATTTCTCCTTTCCTAAACTTTCCTAGCTAGTTTTTCCAGTGATCAGATTTTGCTGATCCCTAGGCTTTGTATTTGGTTTCTGTGTTCCTCCATTTTCTTGTGTGGCCAGAGGTAGTTTCTTTACTCACCAGTGGGAGTGGGGAGTACTGAGCTGCTTATTTGTCCTCAGAGGAGTGGTTAGAAGCAGCAACTAGTAATTCTTCGGCCATTTTGGGTCATTTTCTGTTTTTTCCAGCCCCCTGCTATAAAGCACGCTTTGCCAGGCTTTTCTGGCATTAGAGAACTAGGCATAGCTCCTCGTGGTCCCCTGCAGAGTTCCTAAGCCAGCAGAGAGCAGAAAAAGCAACTTTCTTGATCCTAAGTATTTTTTAAACTTTTTAGTTTGCATTTTTCAATATTTTGAGCTTTTCGACTACTGTTTGTGCCTATATTACTGTTTTATTACCTTATTTTCCTGTTTTTTTGAGCTTATATTGTTGATTGCACTTGTGGGCTAAAGTATTGCTTAAAAGTAACAAACAGGCTAATACACTCAAGTGTACCAGCCTTTGATAGCAATTTAGTCGAAAATAAAGCTTTTACTGCATTTTTTTCCGTCTGTTTGCAAAAAAAACAAAAAAAAACAAAAAAATATTTCTCCTTTCCTAAACTTTCCTAGCTAGTTGTTCCAGTGATCAGATTTTGCTGATCCCTGGGCTTTGTATTTGGTTTCTGTGTTCCTCCATTTTCTTGTGTGGCCAGAGGTAGTTTCTTTACTCACCAATGGGAGTCGGGAGTACTGAGCTGCTTGTTTGTCCTCAGAGGAGTGGTTAGAAGCAGCAACTAGTAATTCGTCGGCCATTTTGGGTCATTTCCTGTGTTTTCCAGCCCCCTGCTATAAAGCATGCGTAGCTGAGCTGCTACCGTTGCACACTAGGGCAGCCCGTTAATCAGATTTAAACTATTAGGGCTACCTAAAGTCCACTCTTCAAATTTTCCCTTAAAACTACCTTCCTCAAAGTATACTACTGTTCTATTTAGTGTATCCTACAACTATAAATTATCTCTACTTGACTCCCAAGTAGACTATTCTCTATCTGTATAGCGACGACTTGCTCCTACAGTTCTTATCACCTCGATACAGCACTCTTGTTATAGAAAGTACCCCAAAAAGCAAACCCCATTTCTCGGTCACCCACATCCCCAGAACCTTTTCTTAAGTTTTTCTGTCTATTCCTTCTAGCATGTCGAGGGATCAGTTGCTAATGTCCTCTCCTGCTCAGCTGGTGAACCTAGAATATTGAGGCAATGTTACAATTGCCTCATGTACACAGACAACCCTCTCCTCCTCCCACAAAACACAAATACATGCGAGAGATGCAACTATACGGCCAAACTGGAGGCTGAGCTCTCTCAACATAGGACTGGCATGACCAGACAGGAGGAGAAGGTAACCACACACACTATAGACCCAGTCTCACATAATACCATCACAACCTCAAATCATACACATAAACACACAAAGACATACTCGGAGGCTCTGATCAAAAATCTACCAAAACAACAGAGGCCACCAAAGCAGACACCCAAACAACTACCACCTCAGAACACAACACCTGCGACACATAGACCACACAGTCAGAGTGTCAAGCAGTCACAGCCCTTAAGGCCAAACACAATGCCAGACACACTAGTCATTGGTGACTCCATAGTCAGACACACTGACGTCCCGCTCACCAGACTGAGTAAGGAGAAGGTCACAGTAAGCTGCCTGTCGGGTGCTAGAATCCACCACATAACGCATGCACTCAGGTCTCTCAACAGCAGGTACAAGTACGACTCAATCATTGTCCACGCTGGTGTTAACGACCTGAGACGCACTCCTTGGACTAGATAAAAAGAGACATAAAGGAGCTCTCTGATTATGTAGCCCAAGCAGGTATGACCCTGACCTTGAGCAGTATCCTACCTTCACCAAGAATGATGCCACAATACAGAGATAAGATGATCAGCTTTAACAATTGGCTTAAACTCTGGTGTCATTCAAAGGGGATCCAATGTCTGTCTGCCTGGGATGACATGCTGGACAAGCCACGTTTCAAGGGACGGCTTGCACTTGTCACCCCTGGGATTCCGGATTTTGGCAAAGCTCTTGCCACCCCCATAGTGCCTTTTTTAGGCAAGGCTCAAATTCTAAACCTACCACCCTAGAACAAAACAAAGAAAAAAAACTAAGGGTAATGCTGCTCAATGCCAGAAGTCTCAACCTCAAGATGCACGCACTCGAGGCCCTTCTCAGTATGGGGAACATCGATGTCTGTGCTGTGACAGAAACCTGGTTCAAGGCTCCTGAGAGCACCCCAGCACTATCAGGTTTTACCTCATATCATGCGTCCGCCCCAAAACCCGGACAATACCAAGAAAGGAGGAGGGGTATCCATATTCATCAAGGACACCCACACCTCAAGATTGGTGGCATCGCACGATGCATCGGAAACCCTGCAGGTGCAATTAACCATAGGCAAGACTGCTCTGCAATTTGTAGCATGTTACAGGCCACCCTCGCAAACTCAGGAACCTCATATGGCCTTCCTGAAAACACTGGAGGGGATAAATGTATCTCCGAACACCATCATACTAGGTGACATCAACTACCCTAATATAGACTGGGAACACTACTCAAGCCCAAACACTCTAGCCCAAAAGTTCCTGGAATTCATAAACTCAAATGCCATGGAACAACTAGTCACCATCCCCACAAGAGGAGAAAACATACTTGATCTCATCATCACGAACATGGGAGCACAATGTTCAACTGAAGTATACCCCTCACTGGTGAGATCTGATCACAAACTAATCTCGCTGGAGGTCCTCATCCCGCCCCACCGAAATGAAAAGACCACAGTAAAGAACTTCTCGAAAGCCGACTTCACACTTCTAAAGACTAGTGTGGTCTCCTTTAAGGCCCCTGAGCCAGCGGTTAACATTAATCAAACCGCTGAATCACTTACAAATGCCTTCTACCAGCACCTGCAGGGCTGCATGGATCAGGCAATCCCAAGCAAAACAAAGACTCTTTGTACCAAAGGCAAGCGTCCAGTCTGCTGGACCCCAGCCATAAACAAACTCTACAACAAAAGGAGAAAGCTACTACAAGATAGAGCAAAATCCTTAAAATGTAAGACACCACTGATCACTATAAGTAAAAAGCTAAGAGCTCTCATAAAATCATCCAAAGCTAATTTTGAGAAGAAAATAGCTAAGGACTCTAAAGACAACCATAAGGCATTCTTTAGCTATGTCAGAAACCTAGGAGGAAACTCCCAGATATGCTCAGAATTAGTTCAAAATGATGTGAAGATTACTGATCCTACAGACATTGCCAACATACTGGCTGAAAGGTTCAGTGCAAACTCCCCCCCCCTAAAGGAGAGATATCTATACCAAATGATTGTAGCCCCCCAAACATCTCTAACTCCCAGGTGAGAACTGCTCTCTCCAAGGCAAAGAACACAGCATCCATGGGACCTGATGGTGTCCCCGGCTGTGTGCTCCATGAACTCAACGAGGAATTAAACCCACAGTTAGGACAGCTGTTTAATCTTAGTCTCACCTCTGGATACATACCCAGGGAGTGGCGCACAGCGACTGTGGTCCCACTCCACAAAGGCGGTGCCTCCACCGACCCTGGAAATTACCGTCCCATTAGCTTGACAAGCCTTATCTGCAAAGCCATGGAGAGGATCATAATGGATCTCATAAATAAAGACATAGGGAACTTGCAGACTTTGGATCCAACCCAGTTTGGCTTTGTCAAAGGCAGATCATGCCTTCTAAACTTGGTTGACTTTTTCGAAACAGTCACCAAGGCCATTGACGAGGGAAAGGCAGTCCATACAGCCTACCTAGACCTGGCGAAGGCTTTTGATACAATACCTCACTCGGGTATCATTGAAAAACTCATCAACTAAGGAAGAAGGCTTAGAGGCCTTCTCAGAGAGTATTAGTACTTATAGTAAGTTATCTAGTGAAAGAATTCAGTTGGTCAATGATCTTATGTCCATAGTCTTGGAGAATAATTTTGTGTACTATGAGGGAGAAATTTTCAGACAGATTAAGGGTGTGGCTATGGGGGCCGCTTGTGCCCCCATATATGCTAACCTTGTCATGTTAAACTGGGAAGAGAAAATTATTTTTAAGAGTCATTTTGTTAGCAAGATCAAATACTATTCACGCTTCCTTGACGACATATATATAATATGGGAAGGAAATCAAGACTCTTTTAACATGTTTCTTGAATATTTGAATGGGAGTAGTGATTATTTGAAATTTACATCACATAGTAGTGGCAAGGGAGTACCGTATTTAGATACCCTAGTAGTTAGAATGGATATAGGATTTCAGTCCAAAATACATCGTAAAGAAACATTCACTAATTCTTATGTAGACTATAATAGTTGCCATCCTAGAAAGACTAAAAGAAACATATTTAAAGGTCAATGTATTCGGGCTATGAGAATGACATCCATTATGGAAGAATTAAAAAAGGAAATTGGTTTCATCACATCTATGTTTACAGAGAGAGGTTATGATATAGAAATGATGAATGAAATTTGTGTTGACCTGTTTAATAGATGGGGAAAGGATATTATTCCTCTGTTAGGCAGTAAATATAGAGAAATTTCAGAGACATCAGCAGCAGAGTCAAATAATGTAAGTATTAAGGCATATGATAAGGCTTATATAGTAGAGTATGGCCCATATAGTAAGAAAATAAAACATATATTAAATAAATATTGGTACACTTTAACGTCCAAGGAGGAGTTGTCTGTAATTTTAGGACCCAAACCCATTTTTGTATATAAAATGGGACAAAATATAAAAAGTTTATTGGAAAGGGGTAGTAAACGAGTAGATAAGGAATTAATGTCACATACCAGTAGATGTGGACATTGTAATCAGTGTAGTCTTATTATAGAAGACAATAAACTAAGATTGGATAATTATAATAAAACCACCATATTTTTTAAAAAGGGAAATTGCAACACAAAATTCTTAGTATACATTGCCAAATGCATCAAATGTCCGTCATACTACATTGGTAAGACGGAACAAAATTTTAAGAAGAGAATATATGCACATACTTATTGTATGAAGAAGAGGGATGAAAAAAATGCTTTGGCAAGACATATTATAAATAAAGGTAGTGAACATCAGTTTAAATTTGGTATACTAGAGGTAATTAAGAAAAATCCCAGAGGTGGTAATATGAAGAATAGATTGGCATTTAAGGAGAGCTACTGGCAGATATATACAGATGCCACTACCCCTCCGGGTCTTAATGATTTTATATCCACTAAAACCATTTTAGAATATGTATAATATTATATATGAAATTGTTTAGATATTTATTTATTGTACATATATTAATTTATTTTTATGATATATATATTTTTAACATCTAATGTGGAAGAATGGATGTATGTATTATGAGTAAGGAAGTATATTGAACTTTATTTAGTTGTTGAACATAAAGTGGAAATTAGGAATACTTCTTTAAAAGTGTTTTAAATTTTTGGTGCCAATTTTAAGTATTTAAATGCTTGGGATTGATTGTATCACTGTTCTGATGAAGCCTACGATGTGTGGGTAAAAGCGCTTAACCTTGTCTAAGAAAATAAAGTTGTGGTTTTTTATATACGTCTTCAAGTGGAATATTTTCCTTGGATCCATTGTTTTATGCAGTGACTAATTTTGGTTGTTGTACCAGAGATTCCGGAGCAGGGGCGTTTTAGCGTACATATTTAACGCCACAGATTTTTGCATCCTGTCTTGACGCTAGTTTTGTTTCAGTCATAAATAAAGACATAGGGAACTTGCAGACTTTGGATCCAACCCAGTTTGGCTTTGTCAAAGGCAGATCATGCCTTCTAAACTTGGTTGACTTTTTCGAAACAGTCACCAAGGCCATTGACAAGGGAAAGGCAGTCCATACAGCCTACCTAGACCTGGCGAAGGCTTTTGATACAATACCTCACTCGGGTATCATTGAAAAACTCATCAACTTAAATGTAAACCCATACATTACAAGATGGGTTACAAACTGGCTGAGTGACAGAACCCACAGGGTCAGAGTTGCTGGCGCCATGTCAGACTCAAAGCCTGTCACAAGTGGTGTCCCACAGGGCTCAGTCCTGGGCCCACTCTTGTTTGGCATATACTTTTCTGAAGTACAAGCAAACACAGGAGGGTTATGGCTGACAAAGTTTGCAGATGACTGCAAACTGGGCGCCGTAGTGGAAAACTTATCCGACACAGATATCCTTCAGAAGGGTCTCACAGAAACGGATAACTGGTGCCAGAGCCATGGCCTAAAGTTAAATGCCAAGAAATGCATAGTCATACCCTTCGTGAAAAATAAGGTTACCCCTAGCTACCATATAGGTGTCAATCCCCTGAACACAGAAGAAGTTATTAGGGACCTGGGAACCCAAGTTGACAGTAGCCTTTCATTCGACACTCATATTGCTAAAGTAGTTAGGAAGACCTTCTACATTGCCCACCTTATCATGAAGGGATTCACATCTAGATCAAGGGAAGTCATAGTCTCCCTATACTCATCACTCATCAGACCAATGATCGAGTACAATGCCCCATTCAGAATGTATCTGACCCGACACTTGCAGCAGCTGGAGAGGCCACAAATGTTCCTCACCAAAAGGATAAAGGGTCTCAAAAATCTGTCTTATGCTGCCCGACTGAAAGAACTCCAGTTATATTCAGTTGCTTACCGCTTGCTCAGAGGTGACCTATGCCTGACATACAAGGCCATGTCAAACCCAGATTTGATGAACATGCTTCATCTCAAAAAATCTAGATCCCTCAGAGCCACAAGGGCGGGAGACTTAAACCTCGACACGGTTATTAATAGGACGTGCTGGAGGGATAGATTCATCACCCAAAGACTCCCTATGCTGTGGAACAAAATCCCGGTTTATGTGAGGCAGAGCACCTCGCTGGCCTTGTTCAAGAGGAATCTTGACCAATGGATGGGAGATCGCAGATACACCCCAGGGGTTACCTCAGTGTCACTGCTCGACAGAGGCACAGCAAAATAATGGGCATAGTTTCTCCAAACTAAAGGGGTGGCGTAAGCCACAAAACTATGGGCTAGGCTTATAAATGCCCTCGGGCAGATAGCCTAGTATGAACCTATGAACCTATAAAGGTCCACAGAAACCATAAAAAACACATAAAACATGTAAAAAAACATATAAGAAAATTCATTGAGAATGTCACCAATACAAGCACCTGTATAACTGCATTGACTCGGCAGTACGAATTAGGACTAAAACAAGCTCTTCAAGGAAAAGCAAACCTGCCTGGTGGACAACCACCATGAACAGACTTTACAATAAAAGGAAGAAAGTGCTGTCCAACAGTAAGAATGAGCAGGCTTTAACCTGGAAACACTCCCTCGTCAGCTTAAATAAGCAAACAAGACTTCTTGTGAAATCCTCTAAGGAAAATTATGAATCCAAGTTAGGTTCCTCAACCAAGGACAACCATATGGCATCCTTTATTTGCAACCATAACCTAAAAGGTAAGGCTCAGATTTGCACTGAACTGGTAGTTAATGATAACACTTACACAGAGCCAGTGGACATAGCTAACCTGCTAGACAACAGGTTCAGTGAAAACTTCACTTCCCATCCCCACCACATGTACTTCATGACATCCCTGCCATCTGTCCCTTACCTTGTATCTCTAAAGAGCAGATCATAAACGCTCTCTCTATGGCCAAAAACACAGCATCAATGAGACCTGATAACATCCCAGGCTGCATCCTACATGGACTCAAACAAGAATTAGCATCACCATTGGCTAATCTTTTCAATCACAGTCTAAACACTGGCTTCATCCCAGCTGAATTGAAAACAGCCGCCTTTATCCCCTGCACAAAGGTGGTGCTTCTACTGACCCAGGGAGCTACAGTCCTATTAGCCTGACTAGGGTTGTCTGCAAGGCCATGGAGAAAATCATCATGGACCTTATCAGTAAACATATAGGCAATCTCCAAACACTAGATCCTACCCAGTCTGGATTTGTCAAGGGGAGATCATGCTTGTTATACCTGGTGGACTTCTTTGAGACAGTCATAAGGGCCCTGGACAAGGGGAAATCTGTGCATACAGCGTACATAGACCTGGGCAAGGCATTTGACACTATCCCTCACTCAGGCATCATTGCCAGACTTTCCCAGCAAGACTTCAGCCTTTATATTGTAAGGTGCGTTGCAAACTGGCTCTCTGATAGAACCCATACAGTCAAAACAGGGGAATCCACCTCTAACAGCAGACCTGTTACCAGTGGTATTCCACAGGGATTGGTCCTGGAACCTCTATTATTTGGAATCTATTTCTCTGAAGCACAAGCTAAAACCAAAGGACTGTGGCTGACAAAGTTTGCTGATGACCATAAATTGGGTGCAGTCATAGAATCTCCAAACAATGTCAACATTCTTCAAGAAGGTCTTACACAAATAAATGATTGGTGCCAAAGTTATGGCCTCAAACTCAATGCAAAAAATGTATTATCATCCCTTTCATCAAGAGTAATGCTCCTGCAAATTACCACATCAATGGCAATACCCTAAGTATGCACTCAATGGAGAGAGATCTGGGCAATTACCTTGCATTTAATCACCATGCCTCCAGAGTGGTAAGAAGGCCATTCTATGTGGCTCATCTCATAAGTAAGGTCATTGCCTCAAGAAAAAGTGAAATTATCACCTCTCTGTACTCTTCACTCATTAGGCCAATAATTGAGTACAATGCCCCTTTTGGCATGTAAATTTTAAAGCACCTGTTGTAACTGGAGAGACCACAAAGGTTCCTCACAAAGAAAATTTGAGGTCTTCAACAGCTATCCTATATGGGTCACTTTATTCTGTTTCATACAGATGGCTCATTAACAACCTCTGCTTTGCACATAAGGTAATCTCTGACTCTGTTTTATTGGAAATGCTGCACATCCGCAAGTCAAATGGTGCACTGGTTACTCACTCTAAAGACTTAAACCTGGTATGTGACCTGCTGGAAGGACACATTTGTCTCCAAGAGGTTACCACACTTTTGGAATAGACTCCTACTTTACATCAAATAGAACACCTCATTGGCCCTCTTCAAACATAATCTGGATGATTAGAATTCACTCCAGGGGTGCTACCTGTATCCCTCTTGGACAGGGGCAATAGGTCTTGATCATGGTAACAAGGATAAAATTTGGCTAGGCTTGTAATTGCCCTTGGGCTATTAACCTAGTAACATCTTATGATCCTATTGCTAAACAACTTTCTCTCTGCCTCCTGGTTTTGTCCCTGTTCCTCATCTGGCTCATAGCTTTCTAACACCCTTAATCACCTTCTTATACTTTAAAATACTAAATTACATAACCTGATTTTCTCATTATAATACTTCACTTTAGTGTTGTACTTAAGCTACTATACCTACCTCTACAACCAAATTACCAATCCATTCCTACTTCTATATTAAGACTTAAACTTGCTTATCTCCTGTAATACTTCTCTCTAATGTATTTCTTAAATTATTCTTACCTGTCTTATACAACACTCTTCTATCTGTAAATTTTCAATACAATGCCTGTATATTAATGTTTTTATTATACTGACTACTATGCTATGTACTCACTGAAAGCACACTATAAAAGTTGCTGCTGTAAATACTGACTGGATTAAATTTGTTGCCTTGGAGTTCTTCTCCCCAGGCTTCCATTGAAAAAGGGCACCTCTGCCTATCCAGATGTTCTTGGTAAACACATTTCTGTAAACAAATAAAATAATTTGTTAAACTGGTGATTTCTTCTATATTGTCTAGCATGTTCTATCTCTATCATAATCATGCATGTTTATGTCATCTTGTTCTTCCATTGCCTAATATCTTTCAATCTGAGTGAACCTCACTTATATGGCTTTATCAGGAGGTGATACATGTTGA
>NC_056737.1:1271848854-1272008854 GCF_019279795.1 Protopterus annectens
GGCATAGAGGCTTATAGGAAACACTTAGGTTTTCTATCATGATTTATGATATTAGCGAAGGCAGTACAATTAGTATACCATAACTAGACATACCTAAATGCACCTATATAGCTTTGGTGACATTCATTTATATATGATATCATTAAACATTGTTTCGAACAATTAATCATACTTCAAATGAAGTAGAAATTATACAGCACAAAACTAGATGGATATTTGTAGAGATGGCTCTATGTGGCTTTTAGAGAACATGGTATCATTGCCTTACATACATACATACAGATGTTTCAAGCATGGGTATTAATGCCCTTCTAACTTGCCAATATGCCAAAACACTTGTTCCCATAATGAATGTCCAGGATGTTCATAAAAATATCTAAACTAGTATTTGCTTTAATGTAATTAGGTAGTCTGTTCCAAGCATCAGCTACTCTGTCAGAGAACCAATTAGTACACTTCTGATTCCTATAGAATCTTCTACATAGGTTATCTGACGATTCTCTAGAACTTTTTGATAACCGCAAACATTTCCAGAGGTAGTTGTCCCTAAATGCCCTATATACCTGAATAAGATCTCCTCTTAAATATCTGTAAGAGACACTGTACAAGTTCAGATATTTTAGTCTTTCATAATAACTTAGATTTTCACATCCATGGGTGCCCTTAGTATATTTCCGCTGCACTCTTTCCAGTTTATTCATGCTTGTTTTCCTATATGGTTTCCATATTGTTATTCCATACTCAAGTTTGGGTCTAATGTAACTAACAAACAATGACTTCATTATGTTTGATTTCCTAGACTTTATAAATCTTTTTATACAACCTATAGTTCTATAACTATCATTAGCCAATTGGTTGATATGATTAGAAAAACTCATAGCTGAATCTACCGATATAACCAGGTCCTTAAATGAGTCTATAGTTTCAATTACTGTGTGCTGTATTAAATGTTCACCTTTCAGTTTATGTCTTCTAAATCTCATATGCTTAGTTTTTGATGTATTTATCAACATATTATTCTCCTGTGCCCAAATGGTCAATTTAGTCAAATTATTTTACAGACATGCCTTATCTGTAACACTTGTAATCAGTTTACCCAATTTTAGGTCATCAGTATATAGACTGTAGAACACCTCAGATGAAAAAGTAAGGTCTGAAAGATACAATCTAAAAAGTAAGGGCCTAGTACAGAGCCGTGTGGCACACCTTGATTGTAACCAAGGATTTCACCTGTCCAGTTCATGTGTAATACTTGCCATGTCCTATTTGTAAGCCATGCAGCTATCCATCTTATCAACAGTACATCGATACGTAGTTGTACTAATTTATTGATCAGTGTTTTGTGCATGATCCTGTCAAATGCTGAAGTTAAAACTCTATAAATCACATCACAACACAGTTTTTCATTCATAGCTGTTATTATATTGTTATAGAACATCATGTTACAGGTGGTAATATATCTATTTTCAACATATGCATGCTGATATATGGTTTCAAGTCCCAACCTATCCAGTTCTGACAATAACTTATCCAGTATTCTCCATTATTTTTCCACAACATGAAAGTAGACTTATGGGTCTATATGATTCTGGATTTGTCCTTCTCCCCTTTCCCTAAAAGACAGGTTTAATAAGTGCACGTCGCCAATCTTGAGGAATCTCCCCATATTTATATGACCTAAAGAATAATAGCTGTAATGGCAGTATAAGTTCTCACTTAAGTGTTCTCAGGTCATTGTTACTTATTCTGTCTCCTCCCTGTACTTTGTTTGGATCCAGTTTGCACAGTTATTTTTCAATATAATCTAATTTGATTCCAGTATCTGGGGTTACCTGGATGTCACTAGGACAACTTACCACCCCTTTTGTGGAGCCAAACTGTTTTGCATAAGATTTTGTAAATATATCTATAATATGTTGTGTCTGAGAATAAATTTTAGAATCTGCACACAGTTTATCAATTTGTGTATCTTTACTCCTTCCACATCTTATGTATGTATAAAAAGGTTTCCTGTTATGCTCAATATCTTTATATAAATTTTCTTCAAGTTTTTCTTGATCTTGTCTTACACTATGCTTAATCTGTTTGTCCAGCTCATTTATTTCAGTTTTCAAAGTTGTAGTTCGACCTCTCATCCATTTCTTATATTTTTTGTCTCTCACCTTAATCAGGTATCTTGTCCTTATGGAAATATCCCCCCCTGATTTTGCTTGTCTAGATCCTGATGTTAAACATTTTTTTTTTTACTTTTTGCACTCAAACAATTTCTCTTTCAAAACTTTTCACATTCCATCTGCAGTTTTCCACTTAACACCTCACTCCATTTAGTTTTATATAGTAACTGTTTTGCTTCCTTATAATGTATAATTAACCTTCTGTGCATTGGCTTAGATTTCAGTTTGGCAGAATTATCTAGCAACAAATTAACCTTTATGACCCCATGATCACTGCACATCAATGGTGGTAAAATGTGACTTGAAGTTACAGTAATTTCTTTGGGAACACAAGCAATATCTAGTATATTCTGTCTCCTGGTAGGTTGCCTTGGTCTTGAAAAATGTACAAAGAAAATGTTTTCTGAACCATAGGACAAAGCACACATATCTTACACAGTACACACTAACACGGGTCTGCACAAAAGTGAGATAGTGACTTGTGTTTGCAATTACATATATTAGGAAGAATTTATGCTTTGAAGTTCATTGATTTCATTTGAAACATTGCCTGCCCTTGTGAATACTTCTGTTCTACGTATATTAAATGACCTAACCTAACTTACCTTAACACAAATGTAAGACGTGAATATCACACTGGTTATACAAGTTACTGTAACAGAGGAGATTTCCTTCCATGATATTAATAGATGCTGATGCACTTTTTCTATATATTTTGCATATCTTACTCATATTAGGTTTTACAGTACATTGAATGCATTTTGTTAATATCAACATTGCTTCTTTTTTCTTCCTTTACATTTTCCACTGCTGCATCCACATTATGTATGGTTGCAGAAAAATCTGCATTCACATTATTTTATTTTGCAAGAATTTGGCTATATACAATGTCACAAAGGTTGCATGGTAACACAGTCATCAAAATTGCTGCTTTAGAGTGCTGGGTTCTCCACTTCAGTTTGTGGCTGCATTGCCCTTTGTGTGTGGCATTTGCAGACCCTCTGTAACTGCACTGGTATGCTACATGACAACAGGTGAAGTATGCATCCTATAATGGTTTTATGCCCTGCACAGGATTAGGTTCTCTGCTTTTTGCCAGTGAATGTCAGGACAGGTTCTGTCTCCTCCAGAGCCATGAATTAGATTAAGTAGCAAGTAAAGGAATACATAAATGAAAGAACTCTCATGTAACCATGTTTACTTCATTGTCTGTCACGTTGCTTGTTAAGGTAACATACTATGGGAGCAAACTAGTTGAATGAGAAATCACGGGTCTTCTATATAAAAGATAAACTTTTTTTTTGCATGAGTTTTATGACATAGCTACATTTTACTAACTGCAGCAATGTAATAAAAATGGACAATTTGATTTTATGCCATAAGTATTTTCCTGCAATCCACAGGGAACTTTAAAGAACCACGTTATGAAACTATAGCCTGTTAATACACCTATTTGCTCCTGTAGTTTTATGCTTTTTTCATTCAGAATACTGTGATGCTAATTATGAAATGTCTGTTTACATTACACATACTTTAAATGTCTATATACCTGAAGGAATCTCATGAAAATTCATGACTTAAAGTGATACTGGTTATGCAGATGTACATCTGCTTATGGTATACATACTGCTGGGACTCCTTTCTTTATTTCAAAAGCATACCAACAAATTCTTAGCTTGAATTTTCATGTACTGAAGAAAAATTATAGTAGCATTAATATGTGTGTGTGTGTGTGTGTGTGTGTGTGTGTGTGTGTGTGTGTGTGTGTGTGCATGTGCACATGAAAAAAATAGCTTATTTTCTGTTCCTTCTGCAAAGTATATGTATTTTTATCACTGCCCAATGAACTTTTGTAATGTGTCATTGTTTTGACATCACAGCCTCTTTAATCATACACCATCATTTTAATGAAAAAATGATTCCTAATTCTTACTTTGAACTGTCCATCTTGTAGCTTCACCTTGCTTATAATTATAATTTACTGCACTTTCTTTTCTGAACACTTGTATCGTCTGGGGTGCTAAGCATTTCTTTTTTATGTATAATTTCTGATCTGGGCAAGTTTATAGATCTGGAAACACCTTTTAGCTGCAGCTCAGACCACAAGGGCAATGTGAAATATGAAAGATAGATAGATAGATAGATAGATAGATAGATAGATAGATAGATAGATAGATAGATAGATAGATCATATTGGGTGACTTCAACTACCCGAATATAGACTGGGAACATTACTCAAGCCCTAACTTTCTAGCCCAATGGTTCCTGGAGTTCATAAATTCAAATGCCATGGAACAGCTAGTCACTGTTCCCACGAGAGGAGAAAATATACTAGATCTCATTGTCACAAACATGGGGACAAAATGCTCCACACCGGAAGTATATCCCTCATTGGTGAGATCTGATCATAAACTAATCTCACTGGAAATCCACATCCCTCCCCCACCCCAAGCAAAAAGGACCATAGTGAAGAACTTCTCTAAAGCAAACTTCACACTACTCAAGACTGGTGTGGTATCCTTCAAGGCCCCTGAGCCAGAGGAAACCACAACCCAAGCTGCGGAAGCCCTTACAAATGCCTTCTATGAACACCTCCAGGACTGCATGGATCAGGCAATCCCAAATAAAACCAAGACTCTTTCCACAAAGGGCAAACGTCCAGTCTGGTGGACCCCAGCCATTAACAAACTTTACAATAAGAGGAGAAAGCTATTACATGATAGAACAAAATCCATAAAAGGGAAGTCACCCCTGATCATTATTAGTAAAAAATACGAGCACTCATAAAATCAACTAAGGCCAATTTTGAGAGAAAAATTGCCATGGATTCAAAGGACAATCATAAGGCCTTTTCAGCTATGTTAGGAACCTGGGTGGAAACTCCCAGATATGCTCAGAATTAGTCCAAAATGATACAAAAATCACTGAACCCACAGACATTGCCAACATACTGGCAGACAGGTTCAGTGCAAACTTCACCCCCCCCCCCAAAAGGAGAGATAACCATCCCAGCCGAGTGTAGCCTCCCCGACATCTCAAATGCGCAGGTGGAAGATGCTCTCTAAAGCTAAAACACAGCATCAATGGGACCGGATGGTGTCCCCGGCTGTGTGCTACACGAGCTAAATGAGGAATTAAACCCGCACATAAGGCAGCTGTTTAATCTCAGCCTTACCACAGGATATGTGCCCAAGGAGTGGCGTACGGCAACTGTGGTCCCACTCCACAAAGGCGGTGCCTCTACGGACCCTGGTAATTACCGCCCCATAAGCTTAACAAGTCTAGTCTGCAAAGCTATGGAGAGGATCATAATGGAGCTCATAAACAAAGATATAGGGGACTTGCAGACATTGGACCCGACCCAGTTTGGCTTTGTCAAGGGAAGATCATGCCTTTTGAACTTGGTTGACTTCTTCGAAACAGTCACCAAGGCCATTGATGAGGCAGTCCATACAGCCTACCTTGACCTTGCAAAGGCTTTCGACACAATACCCCACTCGGGTATTGTAGAAAAACTTACCAGCTTAAATGTAAACCCATATGTCACAAGATGGGTTGCAAACTGGCTTAAGGACAGAACCCACAGGGTTAGAGTTGCTGGCGCTGTGTCAGACTCCAAGCCGGTCACAAGTGGTGTCCCACAGGGCTCGGTCCTTGGCCCCTATTGTTTGGCATCTACTTCTCAGAAGTACAGGCCAACATGGGAGGACTTTGGCTGACAAAGTTTGCAGACGACTGCAAACTGGGCGCCATAGTGGAAAGTGCATCGGACACGGATATCCTTCAGAAGGGACTCACGGAAACAGATAGCTGGTGCCAGAGCCATGGCCTGAAGTTAAACGCCAAAAAATGTATAGTCATACCCTTCGGGAAAAACAAGGTAACCCCAAGCTACCATATAGGTGGCAATCCACTAAGCACAGAAGAGGTTATCAGGGACCTGGGGACCCAGGTTGACAGTGGCCTTTCTTTTGACACTCACATTGCTAAAGCGGTTAGAAAGACCTTCTACATTGCCCACCTGATCATGAAGGGATTCACATCCAGATCTAGTGAGGTCATTGTTCCCCTGTACTCTTCACTTATTAGACCAATGATTGAGTACAATGCCCCATTCGGGATGTATCTCACCCGACATCTGCTGCAATTGGAGAGACCCCAAAAGTTCCTCACCAAAAGAATAAAGGGACTCCAAAATCTGTCATATGCTGCCAGATTGAAGAAACTCCAGCTCTATTCAGTCGCATACCGTCTGCTCAGAGGTGACTTGTGCCTGACATACAAGGCCATGTCCAACCCGGAATTAATGGACATGCTCCACCTCAAAAAATCCAAAGCCACCAAAACCACTAGAGCAAGCGACTTAAACCTTAGCACGGATATAAATAGGACATGCTGGAGGGATAGATTTATCACTCAGAGACTCCCTATGCTGTGGAATAAAATCCCGGTCCATGTGAGGCAGAGCACCTCGCTGACTCTGTTCAAGAGAAATCTAGACCTGTGGATGGGAGATCGTAGGTTTACCCCAGGAATCATCTCTGTGTCACTGCTGGACAGAGGCACAACAAACTAATGGGCATAGTATTTTTTCATATAAGGGGTGGCGTAAGTCACAATAATTTGGGCTAGGCTTATAAATGCCTTAGGGCAGATAGCCTAGTATAAACCTATGAACCTATGAACCTATGATAGATAGATAGATAAAGTGGCAGACAGACAAATAGACTGTTGGATATATAGGTATAGATAGGCAGTTTACAGTAGCCAGATAAACAGCATTCATTTTACTCTGACCAACACATTCTAAAGCAATAAGTGGTATAACAAAATATCAGATTTTCCTTTCAGTCTCCTACTCATGTAATGGTGTGCATGCAGTGAATGTCTATAGAGTCCCCTGGCTTTGTAAATATTGGAAATATGATATGCCTTTTAGTGTCTCATACCTAAAAGCAAGCTCAGCTTCACCAGAGTGGATAAACATCATCACATACTAGTATTTATTATTATTATTATTATTATTATTATTATTATTATTATTATTATTATAATTATTATTATTTTGGCTATCACTAGCTGTTTTATAAAATGGTGTTTTACTGCTTCTTAAAGCTCCATTATATGAAAACCTGTGCACTGCATCCTTCCTATTTTCAGAAAGAGTTCCTTTGTAGATCAGCACATTGCCCTGGTCAAGAAATGTAAACAAACAAACAATCAAATAACCCAGAACATGGAGGATTGGGGTAAAGCTGTTAATAAGGGATATATCTAAAATATACTTGAATTTTCATTCACATTGCTTTCATAATTTTAAATGGAGTCTTAGAGTTGATATTAGCTCCTTATCCTGAGAAAATCTTAAGCATAACCTTGGATATTATATATCACCAAGTGCTAGGGATGCATGGTTTATTATGGGTATGACTACCTCATTCCATTCGAGTAGTTAACAAACCAAGACCTGATTATATTCTAGCTCAATGATCTCAGACGATATTTTTAGCAAAAATGGTCTAGTTACCACCTACATTAAGCCTGGAGTTTATTTCACACTATTTGTCTGAATTTAATGAATTTTTCAACTATACCGTGAACTCTAATGTCTGAATTTAGTATATCCCTAGCCACAGAATTACACCTATAGTCATAGTTAGGTTCAAGCTTTATAATACGACTATGCTTAATGATGCTTGTTTGCATCACACAGACTGCATTAAGACTCACTATGCCAACAAAGGCTGAAGAATAGGATGGGAAATGACTGCATTCATATCTGGCATCTAAGACCCAATGGGCAAGCTGTACATCACAAATAGGAGATTTCCCAATTATCTGTGTCTGGGAATGTAATAATCAATAGTCACCGCAAAACAAACTTTTGCAACATTTTTTTCCTCTTAGTTAACTGTACAAGTTAGTCCAGACTGGGCATCACTCATTCAACTAACACAACTCTGAATCCATATTTTTGGACTCTTCCCAGAGTCTATAACTTATCATTCTTGAAATGATTAGTTTTTCCTCTGTCAGTGGTATGATTTCTGATGAATATTTGTTCACTGAACCATTGACCTATAATTTATAGATTTAGGGATGGCACGAGATGGTAAGAACATTAGTAAGTAAGAAATTACAGGGACCATAACATGCCTGTCTTCCATTTTCAAACATATAATATGCGCACTGAGCAGGACTGTAATTGACAATCTTGGTGTACATTTATGATTATCTTTCCATCACCAAGTCTAGCCTTAAAGGTAGTCAAAGTTACATTTTTTTTATCTGCAGTGCTAACTTATTCTATAAAGTGGAATATGTTGAGATAGGAACGTGCCCTTCCAATGAGTCATGTTTATCTGTTGATGTAAGTTTAGGTCCATACTGTTAGCATTTGTAGAACCACGGGTTTTGCAATGAAATAGGTGGTCAAACTGAATTGTCCTTCATGGCTAAAGAAGAATCAAAGGTGGTCAAATTGAATTAAGTCATTCATGGCTAAACAAGCATCAAAGGTCACCAAGGAGCAACTTGCTGGCAACTAAATACAAAAAGAGCAATACCTAACTATTGTGACAGCTGAATGACTCTGTAACACCTTGTGACATTTTCAAAGAAGCTTACTGTCTTCAGAAGACAGGAAATGCCCTTCACAAAACCAAACTGATTTAGGTCTAGATAAGTTAAGATATTTATGTCTACAGAAATGAAGCCTGCTCTAACACTTTACATGGTTTTGAAAATAAGGCTGCTGTATGTGAAGGGCCTACTATTACCTCAGTCTGTATTGCTACCACCCTTGGGTAGGGGGTGTCAAAGTGGCTGTTCCCCAGAGATAAGGCACAAACTCTGTGGATAGGATGAAGCCAACCATTTTGTTTACAGGTTATGCAGCTTGATATGTTGCCTGGTTTCATGGAAGTATTATTTTTAGCCAATGACAAGGATTCTAAAGTGTTCCAAGGCAATTTCAGGGGAAAATAAATTTTCAGTGATAACAAAAGCAACAATATGGGTATGCAGGGTAAAGCTATCATTATATTTGCCCGCTAATATATTGGTTACATCCTTGGACTAGGCAATATCATTATACATGAGCTGTGTGCCCTGTTGAACATTCCTTCATTTCTTGACATAAGGGAAGAGAATGTTGTATTTTTTGTGGTACTATCTATACCCTTTTTTTTTTTTTTTTTTTTTTTTTTTAACTGTCATGTTCAGTGTGGTCCTGAGATAAGGAGATTGTGATTTCTTACAACTTTTCATATCTTTTCTTTGTCCTTTGTTATATATTTTTAATATGAGCCTTCTACCAGAGAATTCTGTTCCTGAATTATGATTGTATTCTGGGCACATGAGTACTGACATTTCTTTGCAGGTTCATAGGTTCATAGGTAGGTACTAGGCTATTGGCCCAAGGGCCTATGTAAGCCTAGCCAACAAGGTTCCCTGGCTTACGCCACCCAAGAAAGTTATTTTCCTGTGCCAATGTCGAGCAGAGACACAGAAGTGATCCCCGGGGTGTATTTCCTATTTCCCATCCACTCATCAAGATTTTTCTTGAAGAGTGCTAATGAAGAACTTTGCTTGACATATGTGTTCAGGTTCTGGTTAAAGTAGGAGGTGAGTGTGGCAGTATTCTAAGCTGGGTCCGTTTACCCTGAATTGTTGGGAATTTTGCATAGGTCCTCTACAAGTTGAATCTGGCTTGCTCTGGTGAAGTCCATTATGATAGTTTAATTTGGTGGTGGGGAAGTATCACAAGGCTTAATGAAGAAGATGGCTGACATGGTCAAATTTTATCAGAGATGAGGAAGTAATGGGTGGGGTATAGATTGTGGCTAAGTTAGAATGGACCAAGCCAGTCTTATTAGAGCCTTTATTTGGTAATTTTACAATTTGCTCCAGTAAAGTAGTATTATAAAGTCTAGTAAATGTTGAACATAATGTTTTAGAGGTGTAAGTGCGCCAAGTGAAGTTTGGGTAATTGAAGTTCTCTGGCAATAAGGTATTTATTTAGTGTTTAACTCTTAATGGTGCTATGGTAATTTCCATTGTTTTTAATGACTCCTATGGGGGATTTCTCCCTGGGACATAGCTGAAAATGGGTTTTGCCCAGTCGGGGTTAACAAAGAAAACCAAATAAATAAATACCATTTATAAAATAAGTAACAAAGGGCCACAGCTCCAAAGGAATGAATTTATGACATTCAGTATAGAATGTTCTTATAAGATAATATTTTATGTACTTATAGGTTTGTATGGATGCACCTTTTTGATTGTTTTTTATATATATTAATAATTCTCCACTTTGTGCTTAAAAATTCTTTTGAAGTATATGCAAATATCTTTATAAATATGTATATGCCTTTTAACAATCAGTTTTAAACTTGTGATGTAATGAATTGTATTTGTCATGTGATTTCTTGGTTATATAAGGAGGGGTTTTACTGTTTGAATTTGTCAGAAGAAGGTCATTTGATTTGAGTGAACGAAAGCTCTCACAGATTAAAGTTTTGGTTTGCCTCTGGAGCTGTGGCCCTTTCTTACTTATTTTATAAATACCATTTATAGCTAGTAATGTTGTAATAGTTGGATTGTTAACTGTGATTTGGATCTCCACATATTCCAAGTTTGGGTTGTGGGTAATCTGAGTTGAGGTAATGGTGTTTCTGAGGGTTCCTATTAGATGACCGAAGACACATTCTTTCAAATGCGTCTTGGTCGAACTTGAAAAGACAAAAAGGCAAAATGACTATGCGGCATATAAGCAAATTCTTTCCCTGGGAAAGAAATTGCTTGGCCGCGTCCATTATGTTGCTGTTTTGTCACTGTAGTGCAATCTCGGAGTTAGTATATTTAAGTAGGGGGGTGTGGGGGGTTAATGTTTTAAGTGTATTTTTTTTTTTTTTTTTGGAACAGCGATTCTTTTTCCCTTGGAAAAAAATTGCTTTTCTAAGTGTTCAAGTTTGTAAGCTTTCGCTTACATGGGCAACTAAATATATTCAACACATTTATCCAACATGATGATGGTGTGATTGGTGCCAAACTACTGTATAGAAGGAGTATTGTCAATGCATTGTAACCATGTCTCAGTAACTACACAAATATTAATGTGCTTGAGTTGCAGGATGGTCTCAAGTTTGGCATTTTTTTTATTTAGACTGCTAGAACTGAGTATTGCCAGCATGATGTTATTTGAATTTAAGTTTGAGATTTTTTTAATGCAAAATGTCTAGTAGATGGTCTTTTCCTGAAGTGCAAAGGTTTAGCCAATGTGTGGAATTTCTACAATATCAGCTGTTAGCCATCCCAGGTGAAACTGAATGTGTTATCAACCAATTTATCCCAGGCCGATGCATACTGAATCTCCTTAAAATGACACTGGCTAGTTACCCAATTGATAAAGTTAATTATCTTGAACTGGTATCAAGGCAACATTCTTGTAGAAGGCAAGATACTACTGACAAACATTGTTTTTCCTGCTTTGAAGATGTAATGGCTAAGGTGTTTGCATCACAGGAAAAAGATACAGGGTTTGATTCTCACCATGGGGAAATTGATTTGTCTTAAAATGACCCAGAGGGGCAGTTAGCTTAGTATGTACCTAAGAGTCTATGTCCATCTGGGTGCAGCATCTCAAGGCATTCCCTACCAATGGAGGACCACTTAGACTTAATCATATTATCTGATTTAATGGCCATTGTGTCATAACAGATCCGGCCAGTAGCAAACCCTGTTCTTATTCATTCTGGTGAGTGTGGGTTCTTTATGCCTAACTTAAAGACTTGTATGACTACAACACTTATCTATATGAAATCAGACTTAGTGGGAACAGTGCTCAGGTTATCTGCTTTGTTTGCTTAGCTGATTCCATTTAATGTTCCTTTATTAAATGATATTGGAATAAATTATTGGGATAAATTAAGATCATAGAAATGAAATTCTAACAATCTGAATGGTACCAATGAAGTTTTTATATTCTAGTCAAAATTCATATAAACTGGAAAATGCAACTTCTAAAGGTTGTAGTTTGCAATATTTTTATATTCTGTATAAAATTATCCCAGCTGTTGAACCCACTCAGTAAATATGACTCCTACCACCTTAGCTGCAAGTTAATAATTTTTGTATTGCTGACTTTCTGAAAGGGGTATATTGTTGTTGATATGGTCAAATATTCCCTTTAAAAACCAGGCCTAACAAATGTTTATTTTTCTTAACATTCTACCTGCATTTGCTTTGCATAACTGAGGATTTTTACTAAAAGAATATCTTAATAGATAATATATTGCAGCTTCCTGCATTTGTATTTTAACAGTCAGCTTGTTCATGCACACAAAACAGTATTAGACATCACAGGTATTATGTATAGTTCATCTATCAGATATTTTTTGAGGAAGATTCCAAAGATATGAGAACCATTAATTAAGAAAAAAGATAAAACTACAATGTTCTTATAGATGCCCCACAATGATCTAGGCATGTGGAGTGAAAAAATAAACAGAAAGGAAGGGGCTCAGGGGCATGGTAATGCGGGAATGGAAATGAAATATAAATTATTTTTTTAAGCTGAAATGCTTTTTCAACTGGCCAGGAAGGAAAACATTTTTTTTAATTTTTTATTGACTCAGTGTGTGTGTGTGTGTGTGTGTGTGTGTGTGTGTGTGTGTGTGTGTGTGTGTGTGTGTGTGTGTGTGTGTGTGTGTGTGTGTGTGTGTGTGTGTGTGTGTGTGTGTGTGTGTGTGTGTGTGTGTGTGTGTGTGTGTGTGTGTGTGTGTGTGTGTGTGTGTGTGTGTGTGTGTGTGTGTGTGTGTGTGTGTGTGTGTCTCTCTCTCTTTCTCTTTCTCTCTCTGTGAACATTGATGCTGCTATTTCATAACTCAGCCTGGAATATCATGAATAAGCCATCTTTAGTACAGCTGGACATTTGAAGTGAGTCCAGAGATACTCACTGTTTGTAGTCTTTTCCAAAAAGTAGTACCTTTACTGGTTGTGACTGCATCTTGTACAGCATCAAAGACATTTGAATGATGTAAATCTTTATCGTATGCAGTGCCCACACTACCCTACCTTGATGTTTCTGACAAATGTACCTAGTAATGGAGACTTATTGCTTAATGTATGCATAACTTTTGTGCGGGTAGTTTGGACTGCTAAAGATTTTGGCAGTGCTGCCACAAACCCTGGTGCGCACCTTACCCTATGTAACACTAGGGAACTTGAGAAGAGTACTTCTGGGCCCTAGACACTGGCATTCATAGCAGCACTAAATCTGCATTGCACTCACACTTGCCACAAAACCAGAGTGAGTGAGGCAACAAATTCTTCAAGAGCATTCTTGTATCAAAGATGACTAATTTCTTTTGTTTTAGCTCTTGTGTCCAATGCTCTCAACAGTCACAAATTGGGTAATAAAATCCGTTCAGTACCACAAGGGTAAGACAATTTTCCCCACTGACTAAAGAAATCCCAAAGAAAAAATTGAATAAGTCATGAGGATCTATAATAAGTAAATATAATAAAAGCTATTCTATTTGATTTCACTGTGTTTTAAACCTATATTTTCAAGTTTGTTCATGTCGCAAATTCACTCAGTTGTCACATACCATTTCATGCATTTTTGTAAAAAAAGGTTGACAGTCTTATTTTTTTTTTCACAACAAACTTCATCCGTTCAGCAATAATTCCCAGTTTTAGCTCCACCTTTGTTTTCCAAAGGTAGCAACACCTCTTCTGTTTGACTTATTTACCCCTTTCAGTGTATAATAAGAACAGACTATTATTTCCACGGGTAAGCAAAATGGGTCTATATCACTTCTGTGAACTACTAATGCAACGAACTGCATTTCATCGCAAATGCTGTTCATCGAATTGCACTTATATGGGCAGCACCCCCCACCTCCCGCTAATTATATATACCAACTCTGAGATAGCACTACAGTGGGGAAAGGGCAAATTTCCCTATCTTCACTGTAGTGCAATCTCAGCATGAACAGTTCGACCAACAACATGGTTGATGCAATTGCACTGAAAATACCGTTTGATTAACGGATTTTTCGCTGAACTGATAGGTACCCAAGCAAAATATTTTAACTCTGATCTTGTCTCAATCACAGCATTATTTTTTTACTCAAATAAAATTTTTTTCCATATCTTCAAATAGATTGAACCATAAATAGTGAAACATAAAATAATATAACATAATCAACTAGTCAACTATTTACAAAAGAAACTATATACAATTACCTAAGTATACAATCTATAACATCACATGTTTTCATATACAATATGCAATTTGTATTAAGATCCTGTGCCCATACCCAAGTGAACTGTTAGGTTTTTGGTACCCCCAGCAGATAGGAAATATTAGAGCAAGGGTCCTGTTGTTGATGCCATCATGGTGTTGGCAGCCACTAAGAAAGAGTTGGCAGAGAAAATTAGATCAATTTGTTTTGTCTAATATTTCATCTTTCTGCCAATAAATGATGCGTAATGTTGTCTTATCAGTTCTTTTTTATATCATTGTTACTTTCATTCGAGACACGAAGACTGCGATTTTCTTGAAATCTTGAAAAGTTGGTGGTTCTTTATTCTTCCAGTAAGTTGTTATGGCTTTACATGCAATGGCAAACAATGTCCGCAGTAAAGGATATTTTACTTTTGAGACATTGTGGTATGGGTACATTAAACAAAACTAATGACTTGGCTAACTGAAAAGTATCTGATCACAGCACTATTAAAATATTTTATTTGATTGATTCAGTATTAAACATTTGCATTATCCATACCTTTTTTATCCACAATTGAGAAGTCTAGTTGTGTAGTCTAGATGCATCAATGAACATGTTTCATTTCAAGAAAAAAATTATTCCCAATGACTTATTAACCCTATATAATCCCTACTTAAATTTGCAGACTGTTCCTTTCTTTGTCTGGCTTGGGTGTTTGAAAAGTGTGTCACTCAGACACAGCTCATGAGACTCTTCTGATGTGGCGTATTAGCTACCCTCAATGTTTATAGGCACAGAACCCAGGCTTTACACTGTAATGCTTAGTAAAGTGAACAATCTATTCCCATGTGTTTCACCCTGCCATCTGCTTTGTGTGTGATACTGCATTGCAGTAGGGCATAGGGTTTATTCTTAACCCACTGGGGTGTGATCTCTCAGTTGGTATACATAATTAGCAAGGTATATAGGTGGGTTACTATAGCAATAACCCACGCCTGGGTGTGGGTAATGCTGGATTTACCCATGGTTGGTGTGGTTTGGTCTCGAGGGTGAAGGCCGTGTGGCCAAACAAAGACAACCGTGGGTAAATCCAGCATTACCCACACCCAGAAGTGGGTTATTGTTATTATACAATGACATTATTTAAGAAAAAATACTTACTTTTCTTTAATAATGGCATTGTATAATGCCTCCTTGCTGCCCTTCCGCAGCTGTCTGGTATTCTGCGGCAGTTCTGATGTACTGTGCATGCGTATCCTTACGCAGTACATCAGAGCTGTGGGTGGAAGCAACGGAGAAAGCAAGATCTCTGTCGATTTTTACAAACTGTCTCGCTATGTTAAAGAAGTATAACATAGCGAGACAGCTTTAAAAAAAGCAATGGAGAATCTCCGTTATTTTTTTTAAAGCTGTCTAGCTATGTTAAAGGAGTTTAACATAGCAAGACAGCTTTAAAAAAAGCAACAGAAGATCTCCGTTACATTTTTTAAAGCTGTCTCGTTATGTCAAACTCCTTTAACATAGCGAGACAGTGTCTAAATAGAAATGGAGATCTTGCGTTCTCCGTTGCTGTAAAGAAAGACTTATACTAATGGAAAAAGTCCGGGTGACCGGACCTTTTTCCATTAGTATAAGTCTGACTTACAAAGTGCATGCTGACCAATCAGTGTGCACGTTTTGGAATATAAATGGGGGGGTCATTGTATAATTTTGTTTTTTCTTTTAGGTTTTGATAATTTTAGATCCAATCAAAAATTACCATTGTTATTAGTTTCACTATTTGAGAAGTTTGATATTTCATATCTCTCTCACTCTCTATCTCTAAATATATATATATATATATATATATATATATATATATATATAGATGTGTGTGTGTGTGTGTGTGTGTGTGTGTGTGTGTGTGTGTACACACACTGTGTAATGCCTTAAACATGATATGCTGGAGACCTATTAGATATATGCAAATGACCCCTTAAAGACATACAAGGATCATAGGATCATAGGAGTTTACTAGGCTATTAGCCCTGAGGCCCTTACAAGCCTAGCCAAGAATTTAGCCCATGTTCCAACAAGTCAGCAGCCGATGCCACTGTCCAGCAGGGACACAGGTGGAATCCAGGGGTGCATTTTCTGTTCTTCATCCAGTTATTGAGGTTGTGCTTAAAAAGGGTTAATGAGGCACTCTGATGTGGAGTGAGAGTCTATTCCACAAAAAGGGGAGTCTCTGCGACACAAATCTGTCCCATCAAGTCCTCTTGATGTCACAGACCAGGTGGAGGTTGCACTTGTGGGTTACTAGAGTGGAGCTTGACTTGTGGATATGCTGCAGTCCCATCAAGGCGGAGTCTGAGATTGCTTTGTATGTCACACAGAGGTCACCTCTGAGGAGTCTGCTTGAGACTGAGTAGTGTTTCTGATGAGTGTCATGTGACATTTAATTACACTTAAACAGGAGTGTCACTTTTACATTTTGTGGTCAAAAGTTGTTTAAACTAAAATTACTTTTGCAGAAGTAACAACTGTTTTATTTGACTTTTGTGGCCTAGCTAAATGCTTAAAGTGCTTTTAGTGTGTTTTTGGGGGAAGAATTAATTTTCCTACTTACCTGTTTTACTGAATACTGTTGCCAGGCTTTCCCTGGAATCAGACATCTTTTTCAGGTTAACCATCGAACAACATACTGGTTCCTCAATTCTTTCTTCTTCCAGCCAAAGAAGAAAAAATAATAATAAACAACCTTTGCCACCACAGCAATTTGCTAAAGTGCCTCAGCTGCAGGTGGGCGACTGCTGTGACCATTAAGGGTTTCTCAGACTATTCACCTTTTCATCATCTCTATCTGCTGTTGACTCTGCAGCTGACATAGATCAGGGGTTAGACATATCCTTTGCAGCTGCTGGAGTGCCTGTCTTGTTGGTCCTGGGAGAAGAGGCAGGGAGTACCCTCTGCTTATCCAGAATGTTATAGCTATCCATTAAGAGGTTTGTCCTATCAAAAGTGAATCTGCTTTTTAAGAAATTCCTGTTAAAAATAAGCAAACACTTACACATATTTCTTCAAAAAGAAGCAAATACTTATACATGTTTCTTCTCCTGTCTTGGTCCTTTTGGACAGATGTGACTTATTGTGTTTATCTCATAGATTAGTTAAGGTTCTTGACCCTCCCAGTTTAGCTGTTTCTGGTAAAAGAAAAGATAATTTTCAGTTTCTGAACATATACATTTTTTGAATCACAAAATGGTTGTGAATTGCCAGATTCTATTCTGTTTCCACAGGTTTCTGATTCAAGTTCTGAGGAGAGTGTGGCTACTGTCAGTCCCTTTGAAGGATGCTCTTTCTCTAAAACTATTTCCACAATGAGTCAGTTCTTTTTGTGGGACCATAATGACATCCAGCTGTCTCTGCAGTAGTATGATTTACTGCAACTCGATTTTGCAGAGCCTACTCCTATTCGTCTGGTTCTTTTAGCACTGGTGGAGGTTTTTGTTAGAGCATGCAACTTGCCTGTTTGCCAGTGTGGTGCACTTATGAAAACAAATTGATTGCATAAAAAATCCTAAAGGTTATAAGTTTTTATTCACTTATCCCAATATCAATTCCTCTCCTTCTGACAAAGATAGGAAAGCTTTTGATAGATGTGGGAAAAATATACTCTCCTGCACCACTTATTTTGAGAATTCTTTGTTGTCAAGCTTCTACATTATAGTTTATCCGTGCCACATTTGAAGACATGAGGAATGTTTAAGCATCTGATCTGATGTTGTCTTCTTCATTCCTCCTCATGAAAGGGTCTCAGATCTGACCATTGGATCCATCTTGGCCACATTATACAGACTTGCATCCAACTCTCAATCTCCTTATTCTTACCCTTAATGCACTACATCCACCCAGGTACCTCAGATCTCATTTGCCGCTTCAGCATTCAGACACAGGTCTTGTACTATCAAGCTTGTGGGAATTTTTCCTTTAAGAATTTTGAGAATGTGTGCTAGTTTTTCTGTAAGTCCTCCCTCTTTTATTTTCTTTCCTTCTCTTTGAGTGTGTGTGTGTGTGTGTGTGATAACCTTATATATATATATATATATATATATATATATATATATATATATATATGTATATTGTTAGCTGGTTAGTTAGTTCCTGTTGAAAGTTCTTTTTGATTAAGTAGTTAGCTTTACATTTAATCTTATAGTTAAATTGTATAGTTAATATTACAATTTACCTAATTTTGCATTGGTTAGCCTTTAGCTTTCATTATTTGTTTTTGGCGGGCTTTACCTTGTGATGGTGGACAAGCCTTCACCTGGTTTCCAATGTTGCACTTCATGTGGGCATAAAATCCCCAACCAAGATGTCCACAAGAAGTGTATATATTGTTTGGGGGCTGATCATTTAAAAGTGAATTGTTCTGTCTGTGTCTCTTTCAATCCCCGTGTATTGGCCGATAGAAGAAATAAATTGATTCTAAGGGGCCTTCTTCCTTCCTCTGCTTGGGAAGCTCAGAACCATTCCTTGGCTTCTTCTTCAACTTTTAGAAAAGTGGCAAAAAAGAGGTCTCTCCCTGTCTCCCCGAGGGACTCTCTAGAGTCTAAGAAGTCAAAGAAAACTTTGGATCTGGCCCCCTTGGATCTAAAGAAATTGCCTCCCCTTTGGATCCATCAACATCTTTTGATCCAGGGGATATTATTACTATATCACCTCCTCCTTTGTTGGCTTCTGTGTCAGATACAGTGCTTCAGGATCCCAGAACCGCAACAAAGTCCCCGGCTCACTTTACTAAGTCGAAACACTCCCAACCCCCCCTTGTCAGCTTCTTGCAGGTCCTCTAGAAGCTTGTCAGGGGTGGATATGGACAGGATGATGAGGATATTCCCCCAGGCCCATATCCAGATGGGGGTATTCTTGGCTTCATCCCCTGTCAGATCCATAGCTACCCCAGCCATACCATCAGAACTCTTTCTCCAATCCAACCTTCAGATTCAGAGTTACATGATTTGAGACTGCCATGTGTGCCGGGCTCTGCACATGGGAAACTCCCTTCCTTGACCAGAGGTTATCCTTGATTAGCCTTGTTCCAATTCTCTAAGAGCAGAGCGAGTCTTGGAGCTGTGGTGTTAGTTCTGGGTCAAGGGGAATGGGGTTGGCTCCATCTTTGTCGGTGTCATCTCTTCCCTAGGTGCCTCAGCAATTGACAGCTCAGGTCCAGTCTCTTCTGGAGGTCACAGATCCAGGGTGAGTCCTGGTTGTTTTCCCTCTGGGCCTTCAGCCTTGGGGGTGACACAAAGGACCTCTCCTAGTCCATCAGTCTTTCATGTAGTTGATAGGGTTTTCTCCTGAGTTGGAGATCCATCGACACATGTCACACAACCCATCCCTGTACCCCTGTCAGATGTAGGGCTTGAGCCCATTCATCCTGCCATGAGTCTACCTGTCCCGAGCAACCTCCAAGATCTCCCTGGCCAGGAGGCATCCCCTTCTTCTGACACTTCCCCAGAGTAACCAGCTGAGGGGGACCCTCAGAAGAAGATGTGCAAAAGGACTCACATTTACACTCCTTTGGAGTCCTTAACTGAGGAAACTGACTTTGATGAGGGGGAAGGATCTCCCCAATCTGTACCTGAGGATGTCTATAGGGACATCCTAGCGATCCTGAAGCAAAAATGTGGGTGGTCTGCTCAACCTACTTCTTCTGAGGAGTCCGTTTTTTTGGAGGTGTTCAGGACAGGCCCGTCTACATCCTGGGTGATCCCCTGGTGGATGCCCTGGTTGATTTAGTATCCCACCAGGCATGGAAGGAACCAGACATTATTGAACCCATACCCAAGTGACCTGATAGGTTTCTGGTACCCCAAGCAGATAGGAAATAATAGAGCAAGGGTCCCATAGTTGATGCCATCATGGTGTTGGTAGTCACTAAGAAAGAGGTGGCAGAAGAAACTGCCAATATCTATCTGCCTAACAAGGAGTCTAGAGCATGGGATAGGAATGGGAAGCATGTTTATGCCTCGGCCACCTTTGCACTGAGGTCATTGAACTACCTGGCCCATTTTACCCAGCTTCAGAGTGATCTGATTAAGGAACTCTCAGCATCTCTCTCAGAGTCCATTTCTGTGGAGGAATTTAAGAAAGTTTCTCTCAAGCTGACTACTCTATTGTCCATCTCCAACTCATTGATGAGGTTGAGCTCCCATACAATGCAGGGTACCTCACGAGTAGCCTGTCCAGAATTTTCCCTAAGGAGGCAAGCCTAGATGAAGCTATATGATTTCAACGAGCCCTTTAAGCTGTCCTTTATGAATGCCCTTATAATGGCTCCTTGCTATTTGGACTATCAGTTTAAGATACTCTCACCCACAACCAAAAGGATGGGAAGACCCTTTCTACTGTAAGAATCAAATTTTCTATGCCACATAGGTCCTTATCCAGGAACCAACATGGAGGCAAGAAAATGCAATTTTGCAAATCCCATGAGTCTTTCCAGGACCTGTGCCGGTAACCCCCCTCTAGAGGCAGAGGGGGAGGGTTTTTCATAGTTTCATAGTATAGTACTAGGCTATCTGCCCTGGGGCATTTGTAAGTCTAGCCATAGTGATGTGGCTTTGCCACCCCATGAAGTGGTACAAAAAATGTACAGAATAAATTTAGAATACTGTGACTATGTCTAGTAGTGACACAATGAAGGTCCCCTTATATAATAGAATTAGTTTACTGTGCCCCTGTCTAGCAGTGAGACAGATGTGACCCCTGGGGTAAATTTACAATCTCCCATCCACTCATCAAGATTTCTCTTGAAGAGAGTCAGTGAGGGGCTCTGCCTAATACGAACTGGGATCTTGTTCCAAAGCATGGGAAGCCTCTGGGTTATGAATCTATCCCTCCAGCATGTCCTACTCATACTTGTGCCGAGGTTTAAGTCTTTAGCGCTCGTGGTCCTGATGAATTTGGATTTTTTGAGGTGGAGCATGTCCATCAGATCCTGATTGGACATGGCCTTGTACGTCAGGCAGAGATCACCTCTGAGCAGGCGGTATGCTACTGAATAGAGCTGAAGTTTGATGGTAGATGCTCCCCTAGAGGCAGAGGGGATCTGCAGAACCAGGGCTTTAATGATATCTTTGCCAGCAAGCCCTACCAGTGCTCTTAAAAGTGCTGCCCAACTGTCCATCTCTGGAGGCAGTTGGGGACCACCTAGCTTTGCACTGAGAAGTATGGACCAAATTGACTCAAAAGCATTGGGTGCTAAGCATAATATCCAGAGGCTATTACATTCTCTTTATTTTTTCTCCCAAACCCCAAGAACCTTCCTGACATGCCACCCAGTCAGAGAGAGCAGCAGCACAGGGAATTCAACAACTGTTACAAAAAAGAAATTCCGAAAAAGACAGGTGACCTAAGATTCATTCTTGATCTAAGCAAGTTGAACAGATATGTAAAGAAGTCAAGGTTCTGAATGGTTATGGTTCAGTCCATTCTGCCACTGTTGCACAAGGATGACTGGATGTGCTCAGTAGATCTCAAGAACACTTACCATCAGAGATATCTGCACTTCTAGCTGGGAGCCAATCATTATCAGTTCAGAGCACTGCCCTTTGGGCTCACCACAGTCCCCCAGGTGTTCACCAAATGCATGGTAGTGATAGCAACTCACACGAGGCTCCAAGGATTCTGGGCATCACCTTAAACCTGTTGAACCTGGAATTTAGAAGGACAAAGTTGAGCACAAGGGATCAGAAAGCTTCTTTCCCCTTACACTGCATAATAATTCTAAGGAATCAGGTATAGGACTTGTTATCCCAATAGGGCCCTCCTGCATGGATTTTCTTACAAGCCCTAGGATCCATGTCAGCAGCTATCCTGCTAGTTTCTCTAGCCAGATTTTTTATGCGGGTTCTCCAGTGGACATTGGTAGTGCAATGGTCCATCTTCTTTTCACCCACTGTCCTTTCCCATCAGATTGACTCCAATTTGCAAGCATCACCTCAGTTGGTGGATACAGTCAGACAATCTCCTTCTGGGCAGGCCCTTCTTAAACAAACCCATATAGCCACTGTGACCACATACACTTCCAGTGTGGGTGGGGTGGCATTGCAATGGGAAGATGGTCCAAGGCACATGGTCCCCTATCGAGACCAAGTTGCATGTCAATTTCCTAGAAATGAGGGCAGTTCTCCTAACATTGCAAGCCATTCAGGATGCTCTCCCCTTAGGGACTATTGCAGTACAGATCAAAAACATGTCTGTTGTCTGGTACATCAACTGATAACGAGGAACCAGTTCTTACCCCTTGTGCTAGGAGGCCATGCGGGTGTGGGAGTATGCAATATCTTCAGACTGCCTTCTAGTTGCAAACATGCCCCAGGGAAACCCAATGATCTGGTGTACAGACTCAGCAGATCACTCTTGGTTCCACATGAGAAGTCCGTCAATCAGTCAGTGGCAATTGCGATCTTCAGTCACTGGGGTCAGCCTTGCTGCAACCTCTTTAATCTCCCCCCTCAACAACAAATGCAGCAAGTTCATTGCCTTGATCCATCCTCCAAGGGAGTCCCAGAGGGATGTACTAGTCCATGATTGGTCCCCAGGTCTCCTGTATGCTTACCCTCCTTTTCCGCATGTAAGCAGGTTGAAGTGCTCTGTCATCTTCATTGTTCCCTTATGGCCTCAATGGGTGTGGTTCCCCTTCCTCTGGTCTCATCTGAAATATCCTCCTTGGATACTGGAGCCAAGTCAGGACCTCCTTTCTCACCCATCAGGGATGCAGCATCCGAATCTTCATGCCCTCAAACTGACCACTTGGTTTCTCTACTTCCAACCCTAGTGAGACAGTCCAGGCTTAATTCCCCAGTCTGAAAGATACTTCTTTCTTGGCAAAAGGCTTCCACCAAAAAGGTCTACACCAGTAAGTGGAAAAGGTTTGCCATTTGGGCTACAAACAGAAATACTGACCCTTTCCCAGCACCAGTTTCAGATATTCTGCTTTTCCTTAGTACTCTATTCAAAAGGGTATTAGCTTCTCTACCATCAAGCTTTAGTTAGCTGCTATTTCAAATTTCCATACTGCAAGTCAATCTCATTCCCTGTTCACCTTTAAGTTGTGCAAATCCTTCATGAAAGGTGTTTTCTTGTTGAGGTCTCCAAGTAAAGGACCCCCTCTCCTCCTTGGGATCTCACTGTCATATTGCAGGCTTTGACCCAGGGACCCTCTGAACCAGCTGCACGTTGTGACATGAAGTTTTTGGCATGGAAGACAACCTTTTTGGTGGCTATAACTTCCACCAAGAGAATTTCTGAACTACAAGCCTTATCCTCCAAGCCTCTTTACATAGTTTCTCATAAGTACAGAGTCTCTTTACGTAGCAGTCCTTCCTTTATGCACAAAGTAGGCACTGAAAATAATATGAACCAGTCCATCCAATTACCAGTGTTCTTTCCAAATTTCTCTAATAAAGGGGAGCATGTTCTTCAACTTGTAGACATTCACAGACAACTCTGTTTTTACCTGCACAGGACCAAACAACACAGGAAGTCTGACCAACTCTTTGTAGCCTTTTCATCTAACAAATTATGACAAGTGGTGTCCAGAATTACCTTGGCAAAATGGATATCTGGTTGTATTTCATACATTTACAAACTCAAGGGACTGGAGTTATATAGACCTCCCAAAACACATTCCACCAGAGACATGTCTGCTACTTCTGCTTTCTATTCTAGAACCTCTACTGATAATATTTGCTGGGCAGTGACATGGACTAACAGTCACACCTTTGTATCGCACTACAAGTTTAATATCATTTCCAGGAGCAGGGCCACCTTTGGCTTGAAGGTGTTCCGGTATATTCTTCCATGATGGCCATCCAGGATTTATGTATCTGGGGAGTTCCACCCTATCGTGAGGGGGAATGAAAAAGACAACCTCAGATTAAAAAGGTTATGTCTTACCATAACTTGGCAACTGTGTTTTCTTTCTTCATTCCTCCTCATTTTCCCATCTAACCATCCCCCTGCATCATTTGCTCTAGAAGATCCTGGAGGATAAAGAGACTCCTATTTCCATGTCTGAGCCTCATCTGCCATTCTTTTGCTCTATGGAGTTGGATATATGGGATCAGCAAACTCGATCTGAGGTACTTGGGTGGATGTAGTGCATTATGAGTAAGAGGAAGGAGCTTGCAAGTCAGATCCAAGTCTGTAGAATGTGGTTGAGCCATATCTGAAGTTTGGATCTGAGACCCTATCATGAGAGGCATGAAGGAAGACAACACAGATGCTGAGTTATGGTAAGATATAACCTTTTATCTCCTCTTCTGAGGAATAAGCTACTTTATATAACTTAATAGTTTTTCTTTCTCAAGTGGTGTCTGCTGACAATTCTGCTGATTCAACCTCCTGGGCTGCTGTCACTAAAAATGTTCATAGTTTCATAAGTAAGCACTAGCCTAATGCCTTCATGGTCCATTTTAGACATAGCTAATTTCTCATTTGGTGTTAGATTGGCCTAACACATCTAATAGGTTCATAGGTTAGTACTAAGCTAACTGCCCTTGCAAGCAATTTTAAGCTTAGCCAATTATCCCTTGTGAGACTCAAACCCTGCACCTTGTGTTTGTAAGGCAAACACCTTAACCATTAGGCCACCCTCCCAACCCTAATGGTTTGCAATTATATATTACCCCAGGTGAGAACAAGTGGGATCATACAATAGATAATTTAAGAGGATTCACATAGGGGATGAAGCATTTTGGAGATACCCGTGTCCATTATTATTATTACAGGGGGCAGTTCTAGGGTAAATGTTCTGTTTCCCATTCATAGATCCAAGTTGGTCTTGAATATGGAAAAAGGTAAGCTTAGTTTTATAAGGATGGGGAGTCTGATCCAGAGCAGTGGTTTCCTCTATAAGATATATGTGTCCCTTCAAACTGCTCTGTTGAAGCTATGAGAAGGTTTGCTTGGCTATGTTCTCAAAACTTTCCAGAAGATGTAAAAGCAGACATTTTTAATTGCCCCATGGATAGAAAGTTAGTTAATGGACTGTCTACTGCAAAGGTCCTTAAAAAGTGTGATGAGGGAGCGAAGATGATTCAGTGAATCTCTCAGATTTTCATCATTCCTTCTCCAAGTACATCAAGGGACTTAATACCACCTCTACAACCTTCATTAAAAAAAAACAAAAAAACAAAGTAAACAAATAAAAAAGCTGGTAAGAAAACATTAAAAAAACAATAGTAAGTGGGTTCCAAAAAAGGCCCCCCTCTGAACAAAGGACAGTCTAATAATTCTAAATGGCCATCTACAAGACTCGTCTTCCCCTTCATACATTGGCAATCTCTTAGTCCTTCTAGAAAATCTGAACCTCCACTTCTTTCTATGGCAACAGACAGTTTCATTCAGATCAGTTCTGATAGTAATCTATCATAGTTATAGATTCTAGTGGGAGTATCTCCCTCCTTTTTGAAGGATTCCCCCCTCATTTGCTCCCCCTATCATTCATCATCTATCGTCTCAAGGGATGGTAGAAAAGGTCTCCTCCTCCTCATTTAAGGGAAGAGTTTTATTCCAGAATGTTTCTGGTGCCAAGGAAAAAAAAGATTCTTGTAGTCCATTTTTGGAAGTTTCCTATCTAATCCTTATTGGGTTAGTGTTCAAGTTCAAAATGCTACACTTTGACAACTTGTTACCCTTTATTCCCCTATTTGCATTTGAGTTTTCTGCTGGCCTGGGATTTAAGAGATTTGTATCATTATATTCCTATAGATCCAGGTTTCATACATTTCTTAAACATTTCTGTGGCTGGATCACTATATCATTTATCTGCATTACCCTTTGGTCTATCTATTTCTCCAATGCTATTCCCAAAATGTCTGGCTCCTGTGATAGCATACTGTAGACTGCAAGATATTTTTCCTTATTTAAATGAAGTGTCTATCTTTGCAGAGTCTTTTTCAAATTGTCACGAATAATGGACTTTGGAAAGGGAGCTCCTACACAGACTGGATTTCCAGGAGAATATGCAAAAGTCTTGTTTAGCTCACAGGATTGTTTTCCTATGATACCTCATAAATTTCTCAGTTAAATGAGCTGTTCTTCCACAGGAAAAAGTGGATCCATATCTAGAGCTACTCCTATATTTTTCCACTCAGACTGCTGTCTCAGTCAGGGAATTTCTCAGGATTCTGGTTCTCATGGCTTTTATGATTTTCACTATAACTCCATATAAGACTCCATATCGAAAACATCCAAAAGTACATCAAATCTGTACAGTCCCAGAATTAACATCCTCCACCTTTCCAGATTACAGTTTAAGGATTTGTGAAAAGGGAGATTTTTATGTTGGTGGAGATGCCATATTTATCATAATCCAGGAGTCTCATCCTCCATCCCAGATCCAGCAGTCTGTAATAACAGACACCTCAGTCTTTGCTTGGGGAGCAGTGTCTATAGGGATAAAACTGCAGAGTATTTGGAACAGGAAAGATAGTCTAAAGCACATAAACATAAAAGAGATATTGGCACTTATAAATGTTACCAACTCTCTCAAACATCTATGGTCCCTAGAATCTCTACGTGTTTACAGACAACAATACAGCAATGTGTCCATAAACAAACAGAGGGAATCGGATCATATCCTCTGTGTGAACTAACCATGGTAGACTGGGATATGCCTTTTCAACACAATGTTATACTACAGAGATTTAACATACTGTGAGAGCAAAATCATGTGGCAGATAAGCTGAGCAGGACCAGGACAGACCACCATGAATGGAAACTGAATTGGGTTTTTCCTAGAATTGATCCAGCTGTGGGAAGCACCTAAAATAGATATTTTAACTTCCAGTCATCACAATCCATTGTCAAAATGTCAATTCAGGAATCCATGTCAGAAGGCTTGGAAGACGGATGTTATTTTTTGTCTTTCCCTGGACATGAATGTTTCTGTATGCTTTTCTACCCCTTCTATTAATATCCAGCATCCTTTTGAAGATTCAAAAGGACTCTCTAAAGATCATTATGATGACTACCTTTTGGCACAGGCAACAGTGGTTCTCCCTCCTTTTGGAAATAGTCAAGGACAATTGCTCCAACCTTACTCACAGACTGAGCTACAAAAGAAAAGGGATGTTTGATACACCTCATCTCCAAACAACTGCAACTGACTAGCTTGATGATAGAATTTTAAAATCCTTTAGGCACTTTCCTTAAAGAAGTGTGGCAGGTATTAAAGGGGACAAGAAGACCTGCTGCTAGAAAACCATATATTAGTAAATGGAAAAGGTTTTCCATTTGGTACAAAGAAAGGAACCACCACCTGTTCAGGATAGTGTTATCTGGTTCAAGATTATTTGTGAGAGTTACTATAATCTGTTCTTACTACTCCATCAAGGTTCATTTGTTGGCTATTACAGCATTTCTCCCCATGGATCTCCATCTTTCAATGCAAGCTCATGTGTTGTTGCATACAAAGTTTCTTAGAAAACAGGTGGCTTTTCCTTGGATCTTAATTTTCAGCACTTGCTCCATCTGAACCAGCCCATCTGGCTGACTTGAGGTTCTTAATATAGAAAACATTGTTATTCATTCCTCTATCCTTTGCAGTAAGTGTATCTGAGTTTCAAGCTCTTATGTTGAGCCAACCCTATCTTATTTTTGACAAAGCAGGGTTTATTTAAGAATGAATCCTTGATTTATGCCTAAACTGGTATCTGAGTTTACCTGGAGGCAAGCTATTCATCTACCTGTCTTCGTTCCAGAAACTAAAAATAAGGAAGAAAGGGTACTCCGCTCAAATACTATCTTGACAGAACAAAAGCTTTCAGGAGCTCTAATCAGTTGTTTGTTTCCTGTGATGGTAGGGAAAAAGGACAACCTGTATAAGAAAAAAAAAATCCTAGTGGTCGTCTCATGCAATTACTTTTTGCTATATCCATCGCAATAAAACAATCTCAGGCAAGGTCAAAGGTCATTCTGCAAGGGCATTGGCTTCATCTGTGGCTTTTTGAAAAGAGCTGAATTCTGGAAGCATGTTAGAAGCAGTGACTTGTTTCTCAGCACACAACTTTACAAAGCACTATAAACTAGATTTCTTCTACAGGTTTAGGACAAGCTTTGTTAGGACCATTCTCCCAGGGCTTTTAGACCTTTAACGTTTTTTCTCCCAGTCAGTCTAAACTATGGTAATCTACCCATACAGATATCTATCTATATCTATATATATATATATACATATATATATATATATATATATATATATATATATATATATATATATATATATATAGTTATCTAGATAGATAGATAGATAAGGCTGCTGTAGCAGTGATCCTTATGATGAAAATAGTACAGTTGTGCAAGTAAAGTTACTATAACAGTAGCTATTCTTATGATCACTGCTGCAGTTGATACCCCCTAACTGTACACCTTGGTTTTGTATGTTGTAGATGCTTAGGTGTGGACCTGTGTTTTTATTTAGCTAGCATTGTCCGTGTCCTTACAAGGGCTTTAACCTTCCTCTCTGTGACACCATGAAGGCTATGAAAGCTTGGTGCCTAAAAGTGTATTTTTAGTCAGCTCAGCTCAAGGTGACTAATGTTTTTGGCATGTGGAGGGTGACATGAACCTTTGGAGGTGGGCCATTTGTTATATCCTTAGCAAGATACAAAGCATATATAGCTAAGGCCACTGCAACAGTTATCATTTGAAGTTCTGCTGTTATGCTAAGTTAACTTACACAGCTGTACTATTTAGTGTTTGAGCTTGACAAAATGCGGTACCATTACAATTTATTTGTATACTATGGATTGCATGGATGCAGGAAACGCAGTGTGTTAGAAATCTTTCATTTAACTACCACATGCAACTCACAATAACAACATAAATATAGTTACATGATGGCATATATTCTACAAACACATTTTATTTTTCTCATCAGGGTGATAAGATCAACTTATGTGTTTATATTATTCTTTCAGGACGGAATTTTATAATTTGAAATTATTTCATTTTAATTAGCAAAACTAGATAGCTGTGGTGATGCAGTGTTTAGCGTTGTCACCTCTCAGCAAGAGGTCCTTTGGTTTGATTCTCAGCTGGGGTTCCTTCTGTGTGGAGTCTGCATGTCCTCCCTGCAGTCATATGGGTTTCCTTCCACATTCCAAAGTCATGGAGTAGGTGGATTGGACACTCTAATTTGGCCATAGGTGAGAGTGTATATATGGATAAGTGTATGAACGAACTACTGTGGCAGGGCTAGCCACCCAGCAGTATAAAACCTTGGCTCGAGATAATCGTCACTGCTAAAGTGACACCCTGACCCCATGTGCAAAATGGGAAAAGGGGTTGAGGATGGATGGATTGTAGAGTATACACACCCACATATGGCCTGAAGGTGATCTCTAAATTTCTAACATCTTTTCAAGAACATTTTTGAAAGCAGGTGAAATCCTGTGGTTAAATTATAGTTGGTTGCTGCTGAAATGACAGAGTGATGTCATTTGCTCTCATTTTTTATTACAACTAACACTTCAGTGCATGCTGTCAGCATACTTTCTGTCCTTAAAACAGCTCACAACTTAACCTCATACAGTCTACCCAATTACTACATTAATCCAAGCCACAATCTTGCTTTCACTTTGTTGCCCAATCACCTCTGTACCACTGCCAAAACACTGACACAAAAACTGTTTAATTCTCAGACCCTATCAACATTTCCAAAGTTAGTTCCAAAACGCATTCACTAGACATAAAAATAACCAACATGAGTATAGCAGTTCATACTTGCACTGAGCACAGTGCTTAAAATGTAAAATGAAGTAATGTTTTGAATTATTTACTCATCAACCCTAGGGAAATCCTATGAAGAAACTCAACAAGCTGACAGTAATAAGAATGAATGAGAAATGCTGAAGTTTCAGATAGGAGACACTCTGTCTCATACTATTCAATTGCTACTTTGCTAATGCAAAATATAAAATTCAAGTGGACAGCAGAAGTAATACTGCTCCCAAAAATATTAATCATCTAGCTGACCTAGTTATAAAAGTTAAATATGCACACAAAATAAATATCATATCACGGAGGACCACTTATCTCATCCAGTGAAGTGTTCAAGGCTCATAAAACAAAATAACCTGGTCAAATAGGACATTATAATTGCTTTAATTTATTAGCACTGCTATAATTATGCCATGCAGTTTCTAAAAAGAAAAACACATTTTTATGCAGTATACAAGACTGTCACACCTGGAAAGAGAATAAACCTAGGTAAGCAACTTCTTGTTGCGTACAATTTCCTCAGTTCAAAGAAACCTTTTTAAACTACCTGTGGTGTATGTGAGAAAGATTGCAAAACTAGCTACAATTGTAATAATTTGTCTTTTATCAAATGTCACACTAAATCACAAGTATTTATTAGAGTTACTTCAAACAAAATGCAGCCAAGTGCCTTAAGTTATAGTTTGGTGTTTTTCATGCCAACATTTATACATTTATTTGTTTGTTTTTTCATTCTTTTCTTTATTTATTCACTCATTCGTTTACTACGCAGAGAGGTAAATTGTTCTTAATATCTGTTTGTGAAACTGAGTAAGATAAATTAGTAAGACAGCGTTCTCGGGCTGTGGCCAACATGGGTCTGTCTGTATCAATCACCTGTTCTGGTAAACAAAAAAAGTATAATTATGTCTGCCTAAAAATAATAAATGCACACAAATAATCTTACTCCCTTTTCAGCAATAATCTGGACCATGAAAACAAAGGGAAATGCAATGCTTATGGAAAGCTTACTGGATTCAGTTAACCAGCATATTTCTGGTGGCAGGAAGAAACTAGAATATCTAACGAAAAACCCATGCCGACATTGAAAAAACATGCACAGATATATCTAAATGAATTCAGGACTGAATTATGGACAGTGGAACTATGAGTCAGTGATCTTAAACACTGAACAACCATGCTACTTAAATTGTTTTCATAAACTGGTAAATTCTCATATGTGCATTACTATAGCAGCAGGGATGTATTATTTTATTTATTTATTTATTTGCAGTTTGTTTGCCAGGATAGTCCATTGGGCCACAAGGAGCCCATTTTCAGTGGAGTCCTACGGAGAAAAGCTCCAGAAAAAAACAAATACATAGTACACATTGCACATTTACATTATAGATTATAGATTATCTCATAGGAATACAAAGTAAATATAATAAAAAAGGTTAACAATGATAGACTATATCAGTATAGTTCATTAACACTTTTTTTTTTTTTTTTTTTTTTTACAAAGGTAGCAGCATAGGGTAACTGTTAAGTAGTTGGTCAAATAGTTCAATAGAGCTGTGGAACTATAAGAGGCAGTGATGGTGTATTTAGATCTAGGAGAGTAGGAAGTGGTATTAAAAGGATTAGGTAGGATGCAAACAGGAGCACTTCTATTGTGACATTTGGTGTGAGTGCAACAAGGTTTTAAATGAGGAGAGACTGCTGGTGATGTGGGCAGGAGATGGTAGAGAATTCCAGAGGCATACAAGAGAGAAGGACATTAGGTGATTCCCAGCTGGACATGTGGGTTTGTGCAATTTTATTATAGTTTTTGGGAATTAGATCTTAGAAGTCATTCTGGTTCATGCATTTCAAAGGTAGTGGCTAGGAAGGGACAAAGAAAGGGGTTGTAAATTAGATTGTGTGCTTGAACGAGTTGAGTATAGGTGAGGAGGTTAGGTAGCTCAAGCCAGTTTAGTTGGTGAAGAGAAATACAATGGTGAGGAATGGCTTTGTGACCTGCTGCAAATTTTGTTATCTTGTTATAGCAAGCGGAGAGTTTTGTTTTGAGGAAGGATTGCAGGTTGGTGAGGATAGATGCACCATATAAGAGGGATAGAATGAGATAAGTATTGGCTAGTATGAGCCTGGTAGAAGGAGAGATATAATGATTATGGCGGTATAGCATACCAAGTTTTTTGTGTGTTTCTTTGATATGTACTTGTAAATGTTTGTCGAATTTTAGTTGACCATCTATGAGTACTCCTAGTAGTTTAGTGTAAGAGACTATTTCCAGGGGAGTATTGTTTTTGCTGGTGATTATGAATGAGTGTTTATCTAGGGAGGAGGTTTTGGAGGTGGTAAATAACATAACTTTAGTTTTGGTTGCATTAAGAGCCAGTCGGTTGTCTAGAATCCACTGCTCAGTAGAGGAGAAGGAGCTTTGAGTAAGCTTATTTAGAGTGGGGATAGAAGGGGAGGAGCAGATAATGTTAGAATAATCAGCATATTGGATGAGGCTGGAGTTTGGAATGTCTTGGTAGAAGTCATTAATGAATATAATGAATAGTAGGGGGCCTAAAATGGAACCTTGGGGGAGTCCTGTGGGAGTTTTAAGGAAGGGTGAAGTGGCTGTATTCCATTTGACTGCTTGTTGTCTGGTTGTGAGGTAGCTGGATAACCACTTGGTACAGGAAGGGGATAGATTTAGTTTGGACAATTTATTAAGAAGCAGGTTGTGGGAAATACTGTCAAATGGCTTGCAGAGGTCAAAGAGAAGGGTGGACACGAAATGGCTGGAATTACGGGCTTTGTTAACTGTCTCAAGGAAGGAGAGGTGGGCAGTGGAGGTGCTATGACCGGGTCTAAATCCATGCTGTGTGAGGGTAAGAAGCTGGTTGTTGATGAGATAGGGTAAGAGTTATTGGTGGATACATTTTTCAAGAAGCTTACAAATAGGGAATAAGATAGCAATAGGGCAGAAGTTTGGAATGTCATTATTATTGCCTCCTTTATATAGAGGAATAATAAAGGCTTTCTTCCAGAGCTGGGGGACCTGGCTTTCTGAGATAGACCGATTACTTAGTATGCTAATAGGGAGAACAATGACTTTTGTGAATACTTTAGGAAGTATGAGGGAATTTCATCAGGGGCATTGGAACTGGGTTTTAATTTTAGGAGAAGTTTTTTATGGTGGATATAGAGATGGGATTGATAGAGAAGGGTGGAGGTTGGGGGCAAGGGATGCTAGGAGAGGAAGGAATGGTGCAGGCTGAGGAGGGGTCACAGTGGTGTTGGTGAAGGATGATGTTAGCTTGTTTATGGACTCTATGAAGAAAGATTTAAATTGGGTGGCTAAGTCCATGTCAGAGACATCCGGGTTAGGGCAGGGGTTTTCTTTTTTTCCTGCGTTGAGGAGAGATGAGATTCCTTTCCAAAACAGTTTGGAATTGGTGTTGTGGTTGGTTTGCAGAGTGGAGAAATAGGCTTTGCGGTCTGAGGTAATAAGTTTTTTGACTGTATTTCATAGTGTTTTTATATTCATTAAGGGTGATACTGGTTTTATTTTTATGGTAACGTGTCCAAGCTTTGTCACAGAGTCACATAGTAGCTAAGGTGTTTTTGGTTAACCAGGGTACAGGGTTACTTTTTGTACATGCTGTTTTTAGAGGGGCAAAGGAGTTGAGCAGGTTTGTGAAAGTAGAGTTAAAGTAGGAGAGAGCATTATCTAGGGGAAGAGTCTTTAATAGGTTCCAGTTTGTGCTCTTTAGTGCATTTGAGAAGGTTTCAGAATTTAAGTTCCTTAGGCAACGAGTGGAAATATAGGTGTGAGTTAGTTGTATTGAAGAGGGGAGATGGTGGGCAAAAGTGGGGGAAGTGGTCAGCTAGTGGGTCTGGGAGAATACCACTATCAGAGATATAGTGAGGATGGGACACTAGAATACAGTCTATTGTACTTTCAGTAATGGAGTTCTTGGAAGGCCTGGTAGTGGAAGTGATTATTTGTGTAAAGTTATATAAGTTAATATTGAGCGATTTAGTGGGAGATTGGATTGTGGCCCAGTTTATGTTAATTTCCCTCAGAATTATTGTTTTGTGAGTAATGTTGGTGGACACCCAGGAGAAAATATCTTCAAGGGATGAGATATTGGCTCCAGGCGGAATATAGCAGGAGAGGACAAATATGTGTTTATGCTTGTTTAGGTGGAGTAGGGCTGGTATCATTTCTTCCTTGCCAAATTTGGGAAAGGGTTTGTTATAGGGGGTTACTAAGAGGGATGCTGAGTAAAGGAGTGCTACACCACCCCCTTTTTTTGTGTTCTGTCATTCCTTAACATGTGGTAGTTGGTAGGAGTTAGTTCACAATCTTTTATGTGGAGCTTAAGCCAGGTTTCTGAGATGTAGACAATATTGGGCTGGTTATGTAGAAGCCAGGCATGAAGGTTTGGAATTTTGTTACATAGGCTCTGAGTATTTAGAGCTGAGAAGTAGAGAGGTTTGACTGTTGCTTGGGTGGGGGTGGGGTTGGGGGGCTGGATTCAGTGTGGTAGAGTGGTCTGGACAGATAGATAGAGATAAGATGATGGATGAGGTATTTGTTTTGTTTTGGGCTGTAATATACAGGTAGAGAGTTTTATGGACATTAGACTAGTGTAGTTGGGAACAGTGTTTTTTTAGAGTTAGGTAGGAGTCGATAGGGGAAGAGCAGGCTAGTGTTGAGTGGGTAGTGACTGGGAGATGTAAGGATAACAGTAAATGTGTACTTTGTAGAGGGTGGGGTAGTGGTGCGACATGGGGGGAGTGGTTTGCATTAGTAGGTTGGGTGATGTATTATTTGAGTAAGTAGGGATAGATGCTTGAGGGTCATGATGAGGGTTTTAGGATGGTAGTAAGGGGTGAGTTACATTGGAAAGTTAGTTTATTTGATTAAGAGATTATGGTTTAGGTCAATTGTTTGGTATTTTATCAGGATAAGTAGTGTCTGGAAGTAAATTCGGAAGGGTAGGCTTACTTTAATGGATGAACTGTGGGAGGGGATTTGAGGGTATGATGGGTAGTTTGGATTGGAAAGTGGAAGTGGTGGTAGTGGCTAGCTAAGTATAAGTGTAGAAGTACTGGGGGTGGGTGAGATTTGGGGCAGGGTAGGGGAGCAGAGTGAGCCTGCAGGGTGAACAGAGAAGGTAGAGTCATGGAAAGGAAGAATCAAGGTCAATGAGCAAAAAAAAAAAAACAATCAGTGAAGTGGAAGGTAAGTTCAGAGGAAAGTATGCAATGGGGATAAGGGACGTTCTAGCAGTGGTATAGGGAAAGGATTAGAGTGGTTCAGAGATGTAAAGATGGTGCCACAGGAAGGAAGGGAAAGTTAAAGAGTCTGGGGGAGGGGTTGGAAAGAAAATAAAGTGAAAGAAACTGAGGGAGGGTTTGGAGAGAGAGTAGAGATGGATGTCACAGTGGCCTAGCTGATTGGAACCAGTACTGACTGGGCCAAGACATCAGTATGAAACAGCACTGAAAATAACAATCAGAAAGGAAGCAACTGTGAAATCAGAGCTGAACAGGTAAGAAGAGAGCAAGCCAAAGATGGAAATGTTGCAGATATAATTTTAAAAACAGGAGACAAAGGGTATAGAAAATATACTAGGGGTTAAATAACACTCTAGAATGTGGCGGGCAACATTATACCTACATATATTAGAACTACTGAGAGTTAGAATAACATTAGACTAAAAACTATTGGTACTATCGTTAGTTAAAACAAGGAATATGGTAGACTGCTGGTATTGTGCTGCCTCTTGGTGGCCAAAGTAAGTTACTAAAGCCAGAAAAACTAACCTGCGTGCATGCTCACCTGCCCTGTAGTAATACTTTAAATGCTAAGGAGCAGTTCACTTTTCAAAAAGCAGATAATCTTAAAAACACATTCAAAGTGTGGATAAATTACAGTACAAGGGACACCTATAGTTGATCTAGAAAGCTGTGGATTTTAGTTTGTTTTTGGAGCTGCTTCAGGCAGGTAACTTAAGCAGATTTATAACACTTTCACAAGGTATTTGTGAAAGCCTTAGCAGACCAAGAAATATAGTGTGAATAATATTATAGATGGCTGTTGTGTTATATTCTTTTGATATTTGAATCATTGTGAATCTTTAAGTGAAATTTTGGATTGTTGATGCATCACTGTCTCAATTGTTGTTTTGTCATTGAAGGTGTTCATATAAGTCTGAGCGCCATAGATTCAGAATAAGGGAGACATACTCTTACTGCATTTTTGCAGAGTATGTGAGGCTGCATCAGTAGCATATTTAGAAAAGTAAGGTGTGGGGAGCAGAGCCCTACTGTGTTTATCTATAGTTTCCCATGAAGTCATAAATTATGATATCAAGTACTTGTTTTGCTTGATTTCACTTTTGTATGCTATTTGTGTTCTGAGTATGGCATGACTAACAGATTCATTATATATCTGTGTGAAAACTGCCATTGGCTTAAGCAATATTTCAGTACATCTTACTTATGGATGCATGAAATATGATTGAACAATTAAAACATCGAACCTCACTTCGGTGAGATGAGAGCATCAAATGTCTTAATCATCAAAAGTCTATGGGATGGGAGTTGGCATAATGATTAAGGTGTTTACTTCACAAACACAAGTTACAAGGTTTGATTCTCACATTTGAAGGGAAATTGGATAGGTTTAAAATGATCTGCAAGGGCAGTTAGCCTAGTACTTACCTATGTCGACAACCTTTATGAAGTATGTAACATCTCCCACTTCTAGAATCTATAACTTTGCAACTAGCAACATTTAGAGGGTCTCCCCCTAAGATGATGCTGTTACAGAATTCTCCAGAACCTTTCTCTGCATTCTAAACAGCTTAGCCCCCCAATCTCCCCAAAGAAAATGTGTAAAAGCCTTACCGGGGCCTTGGCTGATCAGAATCACAAAACATCTAATGCAACTAGAGACAAGGACAGGAATTCCTGGATCAACAGTAAAACACAAAAAAACTTACAAATATTTCAGCAACTCAGAAATCATACTAAACACCAAATCAAAATAGATAAAAGTAATAATGCAATTGTAATCTACAGTCCAAAATCTTCAAAACCCTAAGGCCTTCTGGTAAACTATTAATGGAATCTTCAAATCAGGCCATGCCACAAATTCTAAACCCACAGACACCAACAACACAGAAAACACTACCACTATTTTTAATATGTACTTCATAAACTCAGTCACATCCCTAATCAAACACCCCATCCCTCCCACAATCCTCTCCATTCCTGGCAACACCTGTGGCTCTGTCCACTTTTCATTGCAACTGTTTACCACCACCAAGATTGGAAAACTTCTATTAAAACTAAAACCACTACCCGGGCACCCAACAATCTCCCCACCAAATATCTACAAATGGCTGCTGAGGCTACAGTCTATCCAATTTCCATACTCATAAATCACTCTTTCACAGAACTATACATCCCAGCACTATAGAAAAAAAGTAATAGCCTACCATAAAGGAGGAAATAACACTAAAATTAGTACTATTGCCCTATTGCTCTCCTGCTCCCTTATTTAAAATTATTGAAAAAGGCATTCAAACTCTAGTCTCCCAACACCTTGCCAAAAATAACCCTCTCTTCATCTCTCAGCATGTCTTCTTCCTCCATAACAGCACTACTAAAGTCCCCCACATTTAAATAATACTGTAAAACCCCACAGGAATGAGGGAAGGCTAGTATCTGTCCTCTTTCTTGACCTTTTCAAAGCCCTCAACAGAGTCTCATATCCTTTCTTCCTACAAAAACTCTCACCTCTAAAATATGATGAAACCTTTGATACATGGTTTAAAAGCTATCTTGCTTACAGGCCATAAAACAGCGTAAAGACTTGTCCTCTTTCCTATCAGTCTCCACATGTGTCCCCCAAGGGTCCATTATTGGTCTCATTCTGTTTAATATCATCATGAAAAATCTCCCAGGTCCCTGCAAATCAGCCACAACAATTCAGTTCCCTGATGACAACATCCTCATTTGTAGTGCCAAAAACCTTAACAACCTGCACCAAATCATTCAAGAATCTTTCTCATCCACTGAAGACAGGCTAATTGACTCATAGCATTTTCTTACCCCCTCCCCAAATATCAAATAAATTCTCTTTAACCCAAGACACACCTCAGCCCAATAAATTTCCTTTGACATTCTTTTAGCAAATTGCACTAAAACTGACATTGTCTGACATACTAAGCTGCTTGGCATCTACATTGACAATAGCTCAAAAGCTGACTACCACACCCAACATACAGTAAAGAAAACTCACCAGTAATTGGGTTCCCTGTATAGGGTCAAAAATGTCCTCAGTGACCAGACCTAAAAACATGTAGCCTATACCTACTACTCCCAGTGTTCACCAACTTACAAGTCCCTCAACTCTCAAAGCTCAAACAATGTCGTCGCAAAGTAGGAAAGCTTGCAGTAAGTCATCCACAAAGATCTCACTAATACCTAGCTCTCAGAGAAATAAACTGCCTGCAACTACCCCATTTACTATCTTTCTCCCAGCTTGCAGCTACTTATAACCTCATATATAATTTGACAAGCTGTCCATCGCTTTCAACTCTAATCCAGCCACACAAACCAAATATACCACTCTGCTCAACATAAATGCTGGTCCTTCATGTGACTAAATCAATCAGTCATGAAAGCATGGAATACCATACCTATCTCTATCAAAAAAAAAAAAATCTCAAGAAAAGAACAAAATATGACTAGTCAGCAGCCTGACAGCCAACCACAATGTTCTAGTGATCCATAGAAAAAATCCAAACAGTGTTTAAAACTTTACATTCAACTTTATTAAAATAAAAATTATTAAAATAAGCACTTTCATCCAATATACCCACAGACCCTCTTCAAAGTAAACCTTACTAACAGTCAGTAGTTTAAATAACCCTCCAAAATGGTGTTCACATGATCCTTAAGAAACCTTAGTCACATGGTTATTAAGAAACCTTTCCTTCCAGCATATAAAATGACAAGCAAACAATATTTGTCAGTGCATTACTACTAATGTGCATTGTTTCATAATAACACATTATATAATGGAATAAATATATGCTGAAATAATATTTTAAACCTTTGTAAAAGTTTTTTTTTAACAAAAACAACCCTGTTCAATACATTAAATACAATAAAAAGGTAAACATGCATAAAAATATTTAAAAGAATCATTAATAAAATTTCAAAATTGCCATTATATCTCCCCTAAAAAATCAAACATACTAGTGTTCTAAAGCTTTTAATTTCAATAAACATGAAACAGAGCAATGTTCATTTAAACCAAGTCTTTATAAGGCATTGAAATGCAGTTGCCAGAATAATTCTCTGGCTTCACGTCTCAGGGTCCATAGTGCCCCCCCCCCCACACACTATGTTTAACCTGTTCAAAAATACTGAATTTAAAACTATGGCCTAGGCAGTCTCTAATGCATTTGGCTACAGCATAAGTATTTTTGTTCCTTTTAACATCATAAATATGCTCCTATACAACGTCCTTTTAGGGTGCGCTCAGTCTTACCTATATAAAATGAATCACATACCTGGCAGAGGCCCACATTAATCACTCCTTTCTATGTACAAGTAAAATTATCTTTCATTTTAAATTTTTTTCCATTTATTACAAATTAACAGTAGCTGCAAAACAACCCATTTTTACATGCCTTTTACTACTATAGAGTTAGTGTGTGTTTTAACAGGTCTCTCTAAAATTTTTTCATGCTAGCTCCTTTTTTGTATACTGTAATGGGTCTCTCCCCCAATTTCTCATAAGGGTCATCATAGTCTTTAAGTATATTCCAGTTTTTCTCAAGCAACCATTTAATCAAGTCACGTTCACTGTTAAAGTCGGTTACCATATTTCTGTATGTACAAGGAACACTTTAATTTTTGGGGGCTTCCATATTATTTTCTACACCACTTAAAGGTAAAATAGGTATAAAGTGACCAAAATCCCTTTTACATATCACCTCTTCCATAATTCCAGCATTCATGGTTCATAAGTAACCCCTTTGCAGTAGCATATTTAACATAAGTTCACATTCCACCAAAAAGTCTCTGTGTTTGGTCACCATTTTTGCTGCTTTAACAATTCCTTTTATGATAGCCTTCTTTGGTTTTTGTGGATGCATACTCATAAAATTTAATAATGTATTTGAATACGTGGATTTCCTATATATTTATGACTTATATGTATGGTTATCAGTATCTTTCTGTAACAACATATCCAAGTATGGAATAGATGTCTTTTGGTTTGTGGTGTAAACACCAGAAAGTTGGTACTATTGTTAATATATATAATACGATCATCTAATCTAGTTTTAGTATCTTTCCAAACAAAAAAACAAATCATCCAAATATCTGGCATAGAACCTGTAAGACTTTTTGTATCACAACTGGTCATGCATTCATTCGCCCTATGTGCCATAACTATGTTAACAACTAATGAGTCACAATTTAAGCCCATAGCTATCCAATTTTTTGATGCAAATGCTCCCCTCAATGTATACAAAATTATATTTCAATACAAGTTCAAGCTGGTCCTCAGATAAATTCACCTTTTCTTGTGGGACTTGCTTTTCATGTAAAAATTCCATGAACAGTAATATTCCCACCGCATGTGGAATGACCATATATAAGTCTTTTATATCCACCATGACTAAAAATTCTTTGGTCTCCATTTCTACTTTTTTTCCAAAAAGTCCCAAGTGTCCCTGCATACTTGCTCCTCATTCTTTGATAATTATTTTAAACTCTTATCTAAAAATTTCACAAAGGCACTTGTTATCGACCCTCTTTCATCAACAATTGACTGCATAGACGGATTTTCAATACTTTTGTGGATCTTAGGGATGCCAAAGATAGTAGGAGTGATGGGAGAGGGCATGATAAGGTATATTCATCAGTTGATAGCCTGCCATCTGTAAACATATCCTTGATCTGAACCCTAATTTTTTGGAAAGCTTGATTTAGCTCATTTAAGGAAACATGCTGGTATGCATCTAATATTTTTGCATTGTATTTCTTCATGTCCATAGTCACCATCCCACGCCCTTGTCTGGTTTCATAATACATAATCCCAGACTTTTTAAGGTTTCCAGTTCCTCTATTTCCTCACAGGAGATGTTTGATTCCCTAGAACCATTTCTTCTGTTTAATAAAACACAAAATGCACTCTCTAAAGCCAAGAATACAGCATCCATGGGACCAGATGACATCCCGGGCTGTGTACTACATGAACTACAATATGAACTGGCCCCTCACCTAAGTGTCTTGTTTAATCATAGCCTCACCTCAGGTTTCATGCCCACTGAGTGGCGCAGAGCTACAGTTATCCCAATCCACAAGGGGGGATCCACCTTGGATCCCGGAAACTACCATCCCATCAGTCTGACAAGCCTTATCTGCAAGGCCATGTATCATGGAACTTATAAACAAAGACATTGGCAACCTTCAAACACTGGACCCCACCCAGTTTGGGTTTGTGAAGGGCCGATCTTGTCTCCTGAACCTGATTGACTTCTTTGAATCAGTCTCCAGAGCCATGGACAAGGGTAAGTTGGTCCACGCAGCCTATCTAGACCTTGCCAAGGCATTTGACACCATCCCCCACTCTGGAATCATAGATAAACTTACTAAGTTGGGCATTAATCCCTATGTCACCCAATGGGTTGCTAAATGGCTTACTGATAGAACCCACACTGTAAAAGTAGCCAACTCCAAATCCAGCTCCAGACAAGTGACAAGTGGAGTACCTCAGGGTTCAGTCCTGGGGCCGCTCTTGTTTGGCATCTACTTCTCTGAAGTACAGGTCAACACTAAGGGACTCTGGCTAACAAAGTTTGCAGATGACTGCAAACTGGGAGCCATTATTGAATCCCCAAATGATGTGGATACTCTACAAAAGGGCCTTACAGAAACAGATGCTTGGTGCCAGAGCCATGGGCTCAAGCTCAATGCCAACCAAACAGCCAAACAATGAACGAATGTAGACAAACCAACGCAGAGACTGGAGAAACTGCAACACTTTATTCTGGTACCTCGGCTGAATGGTTTGTCTACGCTCAAGCTCAATGCCAAGAAATGTATTGTTATCCCCTTTGGGAAAAAACATGTATCCATGAATTACCATATAGATGGCAGTACACTAAACACAGAAAGTGTGATAAGAGACTTAGGGACACAGGTGGACAGTGGTCTAACCTTCGATAACCACATCGCCACAACAGTCAGGAAATCCTTCTATGTGGCACACCTCATCACGAAGGGCTTTTCATCCAGAAAGAAGGAGGTCATTGTCCCACTGTACTCATCCCTCATTAGACCCATTATAGAATACAACGCCCCATTTGGTATGTACCTCTCAAGACATCTGCAACAACTGGAAAGGCCTCAGAAATACCTCACCAAAAGAATCACAGGCCTAAAGCAGATGCCCTACGCTGACCGCCTTAAAAACTCCAGCTATACTCTGTCGATATCGCCTACTCAGAGGCGATCTCTGCTTAACATACAAGGCCATGTCAAACCCAGAGCTGTTGGACATGCTACATAAAGAAATCCCAATCCCTCAGAGCTACACACTCCAGGGATCTAAACCTTGTCATCACAATAAACAAAACATGCTGGAGGGATAGATTCCTGACCCAGAGACTCCCCAGACTCTGGAATAGATTGCCCATACATGTCAAGCAGAGTGCCTCTTTGGACCTCTTCAAGAAGAACCTTGACAATTGGATGGGAGAAAGGAAATTCACCCCAGGGATCACGTCAGTCGCCCTGCTAGACAGGGGTCCAGGAAAGTAAATAATGTGGGAAGAAATAGCCAGGGAATTGTTATGGCTAGGCTTGTATAGGCCCTAGGGCTGATAGCCTAGTACCAACCTATGAACCTATAAACTTTTAAGGTTAATATCACATATTATTTCATACATCTGTAATGCTGAGAGGAGTGGAGGATTAAAGGTACTAGGAATTTTAAAAATGTTCATGACAGGGGTTAATTTGTTGAACATAAGTTTAAGATTCAGTTTCCTGGTATATTTTTTCATGTCCCTTAAGATGTTAGCTATTAGCTAAGCTGGCTCTCTTTCAGGGCATAAAAGACATGCCTTTTCCAAGTAAATCTACAGTGATAGTGTCAATTTCACCGTCATAAAAATATATACCTTAAAGTCACCAGTGGAGTTTGTTATAATTTTTACCAGTTGATCATATCCTTCTAAGTCATTATTTCTGAAAGGACCATTATTAAAGTTATCCATTGTTATGTTTAATTCTGCTTCCTCATTTGGTTCAATATGTTCTGTTCTGCTGGTAAGGGTGTGCTTGATTGGGTTAAACTCAACAGTGATTCGAAGGTGGCCATTGCTGGTTCCTCACCAGCCATTGATGTTTCTACTTCCTTTTTTTATTTGTCACTTAGTAGTTATAAAAGTAAAGCTTTTTGCTAATACATCAACATGGCCCTTCTCTAATTCAAAATTACTTACATTTAAAAGTGTGTATTGATTGACATTGTCTCTCATCATTTCTTATTTCTATTGTATTTTATCTTCTCTTGAACACAATCAAACATTTTAAAATCAACCATGGTCTAATGAATCAAACAGAAGCCTGCAGAAAAGATATTTACCAATTAGAAAACCTGGTAATGAAACATATGACTTGGTAATATGAAATTCCTTATTTAGAGGAATTTGTACACTGTGAAGTTGTGCCATTTGGTTTACAAGTATACAAATTCCCAAATGGAATTTTATACCTACTCACACTGCTATGAAGAGACCAGTAAGAAGAGGATTCCTGAAAGTTTCTCAATGATAGAAAGTGCACTTTTTTGATTTATTAAGCCAAGGGGAAGTCAATGAAGAGACACAGCTGACAGATACAAGAGAGAATCTATTTCCTACTTCTAAGATCAGGTTTTGAATCCTGCTGTACAGTCAACTGAATAAGATCTAAGAGACTCTTGGCATCTCCTTGAAATACTTAAGGATGTTCAAATACAGAATGAGGAATGTATCTTTAAAGCCTTAGATGTTGTGTCTCTTTACACCAGCATCAAAAAAAAATCTTGACGTGGAATTTGTAAGAAACTATCCAGCAAAATGCACTGAGTTTTGGAGTACTTGAATCAACACTATCTGCACTCTAATTGAAATCGTGTTCAACAATATTTTTTTCAGTTTTGTTGGAAGATTGTACAAGCAAAAAATGGGCATAGATACAGGGGGATAGAGTAGCCCCCATTTTCGCCAGTCTCGTCATGGCCTGGTGTGAACAAGAACATCTAAAAACTCATCAATTATTTTCCAGAGTAGATTTTTACAGGAGTTATATAGATGATTTGATATTCATCTGGGACAGCAACACAGAGCACTTTGATATGCCTTTTATTTGATTTTGAACAACAGTTCTTCATTTCTTACACTTGCTATGAGTGGAATTTCAAGACCATTAATTATCTGGACATTTTTCTATCATTAGATTCAAAGGCACATTTGATTGAAAGCACTTTTATGAACAGATATTTACATAGAAAGAGTCTGCATCTAAATCATATAAAAAAAAACATTATTAAAGGACAGTTTATAAGATTAAGCAGACTCACGAGCAATGACCATATTTTTTCAAAAGAAACAATGATTTTGAAGGACATTCTTCCTGAAACGAGGGTATTAGCTGGAGTGGTTATCATCTATTGAATAAGAGATTTCATTGCTTAGAAAGGACATGGCTAAGCCAGTCCTACTGTGCAGTCAGATAAAATTCTCATTAGTGGAGAATCACACACCTACAAGACAATGCAATACAGATATTGGTTACGGAAGAACTTTTCCTTTACCAATCGCCACTGATATACCCATGATCAAGAACATTTTGCAGGTCAATTGGAAAATTATTTTGGGTAACCAAGAATTTACTAACATCATAGGCGAAAAACCAATGTACACCTAATAGATGACTTCCAACATTAAATCACATCTTGAAAAAAAACAAATACATAGGCAATGTGGACTATTTATTCCTGGTTCATTTCAATGTGGCAGATGTAAATAATGTAGGTTCATCTGCAATATGTCATGTATTTACATTAAAGCCCATGATTTTTCATTCATATCCACTTGCATTATTGATTGTAACTCTTAAGGAGTTGTGTATTGTGCACAGTGTGAATCCTGCACATATTTCCATGTGGAAAAGACTATAAGAAAATTTTCCCACAGGATTTACAAACATAACTTAGTGATTATAAACAAGGATCCAAACAATGCTCTAGTGAGACATGCTAGTGAATGTTCCAGTTTCAAGAAGTTCAGCTTTTGTGTTTTATAAGCTGTTGACATGATTGAGTTTTCAGGGAATTATAAAGTCCAGCTAGAGTGTCGAGAATCTTACTGGCAGATAAAATTACGGGCTGACAAACATCCTGTATTAAACGACAGCATAAACATTAACTGTTTTTTTGTCAGTACTGCCACTCTAGATTTTTTCAGACATATGTTGTGTTCATACACTTAAATGATTTTTCTTATTTAACTGATTTCCTTTACAAGGCTTGGGCAGGCTAAAACATAGAATGTGTGTTGTGATTGGTCGAACACATCATGTGATTATTAGAGCACTTTTTAAACTTGATTGAAAGACAACTATAGTGCTAAATTTTATCCATTTTGTGCCTAAGCCTCTCCTTCCACTGGCCTAGAAGTATTTTCCATAGTAATTTGGATTTTACATGCTATGCCATTGCATTTGAAACAGATGAATGTTTTACAGTCCTCTCACATTCTTATTCATAATACCACAATGAAAAATATGAAGTATTTATAATAAAACTAAAGTGCTAAAAGCAGTGTAAACAAGCATAATGTATTGCACAATTTCTTACAGAAATGCTTCTATTGAGCCATGCCTGATTGCTTCTTTATTCATTTTCAGGTTTATGATGATAAATATTGCAATGCAAAGTTGCAACAGTTATCAATATGCCAACCAATGTTTAATGCCTCCAAGCCTGTAATGACAGAAAAACAATTATTTTCATTTTATCAAAACTGCATTTAGGAACTTGATAACTTATCAGCCATCTCATTATGTTCAGGGTAGCCATTAGAAGAACAGTCTTAAATTAGTGCAGACATAAAGGAATCCTCAATGCTCATTAAATATGTGGTTCACAAATCTGTGAATTATATCTACCAATTTATTTAAAATGAATTCATGTATTTGTTACTTTGTCCACCTTAGCAAACTGAACAAAAAAGACAAACACTAAACCTAAATGCACTTAGGAAAGCTGATATTACAATATATTATTTAAGTGATCCACATCATTGTAACACAGTCTTAACATAAACTGCCTTCACCTCTGGATCAATAAAATAATTGCAGAGCAAGTAAATGGTTAATGCACCTTTATTCTTCTGTACAACCTCTGTATCTTGCAACTACCTCTGTGTTAGAAAAAAAGTCCAAGTAGCCACTACAACCAAAATGAAATGAATCCAAAAGGCTACTAGCGGAATCACAAAGACGCTGGAAACGTGAATAAATTCCACACTTTTAATGAAGGTTTAGCGCTTTCATCTAGTACAACAAGACTTCATCAGAACTGCAATTAAATAAAATAACACCATTTAAATAGTAATAAGTACATATCAACACCAATGAGATGCACGTATTTAATCCCAGCCCATTTCCTATGTCATCACTTCCTCAGAAAAGGGAACTGGTTTGAAAAAATATATACATGCACAACACAATGAAAACACATTAAAAACATTGAAAGTTAAAAAGTTAAAGAATTAAAAACTCGAAAAAACCCTCCAGTACATAAAACCATATATTTTATAAATAACATGGAAATTGAATTGTTATAGTAAACATTATTGAAAATATACAAATGAATACATATTTTACACCATAAATATGTATACCTATTATTAACAAAAAACTGGAATAGAACAATTCCCATCCCTATCAAACACATATCCTAGCTTCTAGGATGGGCTTGATAGATATGCTGTCATTAATGCCAGGCTTTACTGTGGCATTTAAAGTTATTTGCCACTTTACCTCTCTCTTACTTAATAATACCTTCAGGTTTCTACCCCTAGGATTAAGATATAACATATCTAGTATAGCAAATCTGAAGGTTTGGCATCCTGGACTATTCCTAACATGTCTATATAAAGCATTTTCCAAGTTTTTAATTCTTTAACTTTTTAACTTTCAATGTTTCTAAGGTGTTTTCATTGTGTTGTGCATGTATATATTTTTTCAAACCAGTTCCCTTTTCTGAGGAAGTAATGACATAGGAAATGGGCTGGGATTAAATACGTGCATCTCATTGGTGTTGATATGCACTTATTACTATTTAAATGGTGTTATTTTATTTAATTGCAGTTCTGATGAAGTCTAGTTGTACTAGATGAAAGCGCTAAACCTTCATTAAAAGTGTGGAATTTATTCAGGTCTCCAGCGTCTTTGTGATTCCGCTAGTAGCCTTTTGGATTAACTACCTCTGTGTTGTTTGAATATACTTCCCCTAGCATTCATCCTTATTCAAGACTTTGCAACAATGTTCAGCATTCAGTACCTTGTTGTAAGTTTCTGACAAATTGTGCCAGATTCTTTAATGCTACACTAAGTGTACAAGACTTTTAATCAAGAACCTCTCCACTACATGTTTTTGTGCTTTCTATTCACTCAGAAAATAACACGAAGTGTATATGCAGTCTATACTTTGTGTTCACTTTTATGAATCTCCTTCCATACTTAAGGCTGCAAGAAAATCATTTGGAAAACTAAAATTAGGAGGAAGTAGGTGTGAGTTATGCTTGTGTTGTCTGTTCACTCAAAACACTGAATACTTAGTGTATGCATTAATGAATCACAGGTCTTGAAACATTTCCAGGTCTTCTGCTTTTCCTTGAACATTAGTAATTGGGAAAAAAATATGTTCAACTACATGGCCAAAACCTACAAAGTTCGATGTTCTGGTGCCTAAAGGACAACTTCAACTTTACTATCCAATGGTAAATGGTATAGTAACATTTTCCCTGTCTATACAATTACCTTGGAATAATTGGTGCACTGAAACCCTGTTATAACTTTCAATGTCTTTATTTACAAACCTTTTTTGTCATAGACTACAAACGCTGCCATGTCTTTTTTTTTTCTAGTCACATTTCACATTTTTCCAGAATAATATGTTTTTCATCTTAGATGGCAATGCATAGAAACACATTTCATTTCACTGCTAGTCATCCCTCAGATGCGCACATACTGACATGCTGTCTTGCCTTTTATCCACAATGTGCTGTAAACCATAGATAACAGCTAAAGCAAAACTTTTTCCAAGTGTTAGTTGTTGAAAAAACATTCATATGACAGAATTGTTACCTTTACTTGTGCAACTGTATTACAATAATCAGCTTAACATGCGGTTGCTAGTTATTTTAAGTGACAAATCTTGTTGCATTTGAATGAGCAGAGATGTTAGGTTTCCCTGTGAAATGTGACACACAGGCAAAACTGTAGTGGAGTGTCTGAAAATTTCCTAGGATTTTAATCTTTTCAACATTTAGTTAGAGTCCATAAATTACCTACTTTGCAAAGAAAATTTTCTCAGTAGGGTTGCTACATTTGGAAGAAGCAAAAACCTGACAAAAGCCCCAAGCATTGCTCTCCCCATTGCCGACCATTTTATTAAGTAAATGTGTATTGCCTCTCTTGAAAAGTTAATAATCATGTTTGAAACAGTTTTGATAAATCGATAAATAATATACTAAATTTATCAGGCAAATGTTTAAACTTGTCACATATGTTAAAATATATTTGTAGTATTGTTAAACAGCTGGTTTGTCTGTTTTTTGAAACTTAGATAATTGTTGAAACTAAAGAGAAACTTTAAACACCCAGCGATGAACCACTATCCAAATAGCCACACTCGGACAATGTAGATTAGCGCTTTCATTCACTTTTTAATACTGTGAACTTCATCAGAAACATCACATGTAGCCCTACCCCTTCCTTTTATAATGAATTACCTTAAAGAGGAAATGACATAAAATACCAATTAATGCCAATAGTACATGAAAAATGTGTATTATACTTTATAAAAGAATACATTTAAATGTATATATACACATTAATAAAATCATTTCAATAATGCATTTATAACTGTTTACAAATTCATCTATGTGTTAAAAAACATTTTAAATTTATGACTTCATTTAAATTGGGTGCTGTATCTGCACCCAGCAATAATTGCCAAAATGCTTCCTTGCATTCTAACACATTATTTAAATCACCAGCAAATAAAGCCTTATCCACATTGTCTATTATAAAAAAATCAAACTTCTTAAATTCTTGACATAACAATGCATGCCTAGCTAATGAATTTGTCTTGTCTTTTTTTCTTTATAGCCAGATTGTGTTCGTATATTCTGCGTTTTAAACTTCTCTTTGTTTTGCCAATATAATAACTTTTACATGATAAACAGGTGGCTACATAAACTACATAATTACTGTTGCTGCTATAATCATTTTTAGCCCAAAAAGTTTTTCTTTATTTGCTGGTGATTTAAATAATGTGTTAGGGCTATATGTGATGTTTCTGATGAAGTTCACAGTATTAAAAAGTGAATGAAAGCGCTAATCTACATTGTCCGAGTGTGGCTATTTGGATAGTGGTTCATCGCTGGTTGTTTAACGTTTCTCTTTGGTATTTTTAGTTTCAATTGTTGAAACTAATTTCTAAGCATGCAGCTGTTTTAATCACACTGATGGAAGTTGGAAAAAAAAGAATAATCAAAATATATGTGCACTATTTTCTGTTTTATGCATATCTACAATATTATTTACACTGAAGGTGAAATGTGTATGCAATTTACAACAGAAAACACAAACGATAACTAGAAGACCAATCTATTGCTTCACTTTTATAAAACAGAGTGCTCAGAGCTTTTGTTTTCTTCTTCATCTGAGATGTATCATGAAAATGATTATTTTCATTAGTCTAACTGCCTTCATATAGCCACATCTCACATCATCATAATGTCAGTTAAAGCAACCAAAAATATTCTGACAAATAATTTAAATGCAAATAGGAAATCCAAGTGAAACTGTAGACCTGCTGGGAAATATTCTTTAGAAATATGTTATCTCTCAGACTGAATCAAAATATCTGACAATTTTTTTATCAAAACCGATATTGTTGATAGAGACCGTGATTTCCAGTTTTCCATATCCTGACTGGTGGCAACCCTAATTCTAAATGCACTATGAAGATCTTATAGGAGCTTGAAGTAAGGATAAATGAGTGTAATTAATTGAAAATGAAATAACAGCATTGTTTCTAGAGCAAGACTAAAAAATCAATTAATTTACATTTCTGTCAATGAAATGAAATGCAGAAATAAACAACAGAATGCATTATGTTAAGGATGTGTTATATTATGATTAAGTTAATCACATCACTGGAAACAAAATGAGTAGATTTAAATAGCAAATCATATCAGTATGTCACTCATTTTATCTGCCTTCTGATGTATAACAAAAAAAAAATAAGAAGTACTACTGATTATTTTATTTACTGCGAGGTTTTCCTTCAATCTCCTTTACCTCTCCCGTGGCTCTACCTGTCTACTCATAAATCTCTGTTGTAGCACTGAATTTCCTCTGCAGTTCTTCCCATATACCTTATTTAACCATTTTTCCTACATGTTATCCAGATTTTCCTGACAATAGGCAATGAAAATGTTATTATTTATTTGATTATATAGTTATTTGACCAGAAATTCTTGGTAGTGGATATATGACATTTGCTAATAGATATAAATCGAATGTATACAGTTAACACTTGACAGTGCAAGTATATCATGTGCATTTAGTAATGTTGCAAATAAACATTTTTAAAGGCATAGATAATCATGTATATCCGAGACAGAGAGAGTGAACAGAAAACACAGACATAACTCATACCTTATTCCTCTTAATTTTAGTTTTCCTACTGATGTTCTTGCAACTTTAAATATTGACAGGGATTCATAAAGGTTACCACAAAGGGTAGACTACATGTACACTTAGTGTAATTTTTTCTGAGTGACTAGAAAGCACAAAAAATATATTATAAGTAAATAAATTAATTACTTAAGGAGTTTACCCTTAAACCCATTGGAAGATTAATTCTGTCTGATGAGATCCTCTTGGCAGTAAAACGGTTTACTTTTAGGAACTGGTAAAACTCTTGTGCCCATACAAGTGAGAAGGGTTCCACTGAAGAAAGAATACATTTATTTTCTGGTGGTGAACTTCCCAAGGAAGCCAAAAACTTGCTCTTGGGCTGAGACTGGAGTTACTGTGGCTAAAATGGAAAAAGATTGTGCTTTGGTTTATTCAAATGCCAAATTCTCCAACTGATCAATACCTGTACAGTCTTCCATCAGTCACTAGTAGCTGTTCAGTCTACTGTAACTATCTCCTCTGATAATCGAGCCATGCACTTCACTGGAAATACCTAGTACACCACTATGGAACGTTGGGATAGAAGGTAATGTAAAGGCTTACCTAGTGGCATTTGAGATGTACACAGTTAGAGAGAACTGACCCTATCTAGGCTGTATAAGAATGTTATCTTTTCATTTTACTGGGGACTCACAAGTCAAGCATGGACATTGAAAATGCTGATGCACATGACTACATGAAATTTAAATAAGAAACTGTTGCTAGTGCTTGAGATTCACCTTAGAATGAACCCCTTAATTTTCACAATTAGACATTCAGACTGGTTCAACTCACAGATGTCTGATATTATATGTATTTTGAATTGCGGCTAGAAACTCAAGTAAGTTATTTAAGCAATATTCTAGATACCTTGGCTGTAGATTACATTTGAAAGTACATTCCTTATTGCGGCTAGAAACTCAAGTAAGTTATTTAAGCAATATTCTAGATACCTTGGCTGTAGATTACATTTGAAAGTACATTCCTTAGCAACATAAAAATGGGTATCCCAGAATGATCTAGAAAGTTAACTGAACTTGCAAACCCAAAGTCAAACTACCAAATACTGAGGGCTAAAAATAAGCATTCACCTAAGTATGGCCTCTACCTGCAAGCAATGCATAATATTACCACCTGTGTTGGTTAATTTTAAATATCCTAAAAAAGGGTATTTAACATATGATATGATTACTGTCCAAGATCTTTGTCATTTCAAAACTTTACATATATCCAGATACATTACAAAAAGTATAGAACTATGAGACATAAAAGCAACTTAATTTTGGTTCTCTGTGGAAAGGTTAGAGAATTCTGATATTACTCAAAAATTATAGTAATCAAAGGAATAAAATATATCAGTGGGGAGACTAGCAGGGACGGTATGTCTTATTAAAAGATTCAAGCAGTTAAAGTAATAAAAGAAGGAAAGAGCCTGAAGTTAAACATTTATTTATCTTATTTATTGACATTTGTTGACCAGAAAAGTCCACTGGGTCAGGAACCCATTTTCAGTGGAGGCTCAGGAAGAAAAGCTCCACAGTTAATACAGTCAAATAAAAATAGACACTTGACAAAAAATTTTTTAAAAGCAGAAATATGCAAAAATTAAAAAGAAATTGTAAAAGTAGAATACATAGACAATATAACACTTATCAGTACGTATCAGAACTTATATAAACTTAGATAACAGTTGGTAGTACAGTACAAAGCTTGAGTTGTTTCTTTTTGGCATTGCATGAAAAAAAAACTTGGCAGTTCTTGCTGAACAGTTATAGCGGTAATAGAGCTGTGTTGCTGTCAGGGTAAAATTTACTTTGAACTATGGAACTGCGTTAGAAATAAGCAGTGAAGGTTTTATGGTGATTTGTTTGATTTGCATTGGCATTTGAGGTTATGTAGGAAGTGGGTTTTTAATGCTACTTTATATTTTTTTATATAGTCTATTTGGGTAATATGGGAGGATAAGGTTACATTAAGGGAAACTGTAGAAATTGAGGAATATATTAGTGAATCTCATATGAGAAAGAAATGGAAAATGGAAACTTATCCAGACATATGCTCCTTTCTGCTGTAGCAAAGCAGTAAATCAGTGTAAGAAGAAGCATAGATCACTTTAAGGACAATACAGTTAAATATCAGTTACAGAAGAGAAAGGGAAACTACCGGTACCTATTGCAGAAGAAAGTTATTTTCACATGTTGTTATATTAAGAGGATGAATTAGATGAAGAGGAGAATCATGTCCCTCTACCATGGCTTCCACTTCATGTCAGAATATTATTGCAAACAATGCTGACTTGGTTGACCTTCTAGAAAGCTGTGACAATTTTAAGTAGACTCAGTGGAAAGATGATACATTAAAGCTTGAAAAAATGTTAGAAGAATAGACGATGAACAAAATGAACAAGGTAACCTGACTTCATGTGCATACTTTAAGGTAAGAACTTATCTTTTTCTCATATCCAAAGACAAAGAACAGATACTGAGACAGTGATTACTCCCAAGGCCTTTCACAACTCTTTTGATTGATTTAGTGTATAGTCATATTCTGGGTGGCTATTTAAGAATAGATGAGACAAATGTTAGGATTTTAACTAGATTTACTAGCATGCTGTTATGTAGGCTAAAGAAAACTTTGTGCAACATGCCCAGTATGCCACATGTCGCACATAACCAAGAGTCTATGAGTCCTGTGATACCCATTTATATTTTAGAAATCCCACATGAAAGAATTACAGTGGACATTGTAGGTCCACTAATAAAATTTAGAAAGAATAATCAGTTTATCTTAGCATTAATTAACTGTGCAATCATTTCCTGAAACAACATCTCTATAAAAAGTTAATGCAAAGTCCATAATGAAGGATCTTGTACTATCTTTTCTAGGATTGCAATTCTCCAAGAGATTCTTTGTGACTAAGGCAAACCATTCATGTGCATAGTTATGCATGAACCTTGCTTATTTGCTTGATGTTAAACAGCAAATTACATATGTATACATTCATTAGACAGAAGGGATAGTTGTATACATTAACATTTATTTTATGAAATGCTATAGAAATGTTGAAGAGAAACCTGGGTCAAGAACTTCTATATACTACTTTTATATAACTCCTTTGCTCTAAGGGAAGCAAAATCGTCCATACTCTTTGGATAACTATATGGTAGATATCCTCATGAAGCAGACATCTGCAACATGCCAGGAAGAAACATTGCTTAATTTGTGGAGAAATAAGAGATCTTTGGCTACTGGATCCCTAATGGCCTGATGGAAAGGCATAGATCAACCCTAAAGAGACTTTAGGACACAAAATACAGGGAGAAGGCCTCCAGCTTCTCTTGATCGCTCAGGTCCTTTAAGCCCATGCTCATTTTTGTCAGGAATCTTTGGGATCTTTCTAACTTTTAATATGGTTGGCAGGATACATTCCAAAGGGGACACTGTATTTAATAATGTGCAGGTATCAGAGTTCTTGATTTTTGATTTGGAGATCAAAAAAGCATATCACTTAAGCTGCAGACATCAACAATCTGGACAAAGATTGATGAAAAATAGATATATCAACTATTTTGATAGCTAATAAGCATAAGATTTACATATCTAATAGCATACCTCCTCTCAGTCCTGATAAGATTGTGGAATACTGCATTTCAAAAGCACACTTTAAAAAAAGAGAAGTGACAAAACTATACAAAATATAACCCGAATAATTATGTTTTATTAAGGTTAAGCATTGAAGTCTGACAAGTGAAGAGACAAACTAAAATCAATTAAATTGTAGCCTAGTTCCACAGCTCTTATTCTCACATAATTGCCTCTATATCGAATCTGCATGCATGAATTGCCTCTGTATAGAATCTGACTTCCATGATTTCACAATCAGTGCTTCAGTTTTACCATACAACCCAAAGACATGCCAAAAGGTGATTTGGTAATAATAACAATTTTCTATAAGTATGCTTGCAGTGTGTTATAAACATAGGCTGCACCGGTAGGGTTTGACCCAACTCTCACCCTAAACAAGATAAAATGGCTACAGTTAAACCACTATATTACAAAATTATGCACATTAGAAGCTGTCAACATATCTTGGATGCTTTGCTGGGTGACTGAAAACATTTATAGGGACTCCAACTTTTCGTAGTTCTTCTGGCCTACATGAAAATTGGGATGGGGCTGCACAAAGGAAATATGACTTTTCTCAGCTTTTTTAAACATTACAACAATGTCTTGAAATACTGTTGTGGAAAAAGTGATTCATAATGATTTGTGGCCAAAAAGTCACATAGCCATAATCCATTTTCTGGTCATATGGGGAGAAGGCACTTAGAACCGCCATTTCAAATAACACAAAGGTGCACTGCAAATTCCGACAAGTAATTACAACTGTGAACATGTGTGTTTTAAAGACATATTTTCAAGGCTAAGATTTTTAATTAAAATCTCATTAATGCCTTCTGTGCAATACTTAAACTGTTAGGTAATGAGTTGATCTGAATCTAGCGGTAAGGCAAGGATTCTTAGTAAACATAGATAAAATCACATTACTGATAAAAATGGTTTCAAAATGTACCAAGGTTCTTCATTTTCAGTGCAGATGTTTCTGTGCATACATCTCTGATCCTGGAACAAATTTATTTGCATATCTTGATATTAACATCATTGCTAGATGTTGATATGTCATAAAGACCAAAACAGCCATGACACTGAACTTAAAATTACTAAAAACTGTCCCTCAGCCCCAAAACACCTCTTACCCACTCAGTGGCATTTTAATTAGAAAAAATCTTAGTCCAAATTGTGAAATTTGTGCAAGACTGATGACAATGTTAAGAGCACAAGCAACCAGATAATAATGAAATTAGAGGAAAATGCTTTTTAATCAGTTAATCATTGAGATAATATACCTGTACATTCATATATAAAACAAAATGAGAATAAGATGTCAAAATATGAAAATAAAATATGGATAGCTCTGTAAGATAAAAATAGTGGTGGGTGGCCTAGCAGATTTCTTAAAAGTGTGGAGCATAATTATAGAATGTGTGTGGCAGGAGAGAAGAACGTTGCTATGACCTGATAACAAAGAATATATAGGCGCAGATTCCAAAAGCATTGCTCTCAGTGTAAGTCTACCCTGATTCCAAAAGACCTGCTCTCAGTGTAAGTGACTTCAGTGTAATGCCTATCTGTAAACAGGCTTAATGTGGAGACCAGATTCCAAAATATTTGATCTCAGTCCGCTGTCAGTGTAAGTGGTCACTCACACTGAGATCAAGTCCTTTGGAATCAGGGCTATAGCAGCATCCAGATATTATGCAGTTGGCAGAACAAGGACATATTTCCATGAAAATAAATTTATGCAGAAGAACTTTTGCATCTGCATTATTTTAGCATCACATTTTTTAGGTCTGTGCAAGGGTATATTTTCTGAATAAAGATATGCACTTCTGAATGTGTATATTTTAAAAGTCTAGTTTTTCAGTTCATCTCAAAATTCCTTCTAAATTCTGCACATTTTATAACTTGATTTCACTTCAACAGTGTCTTGCTCCATTGCTTGCTCTTGGAATGTATATATTTTATATTTATTTATTTCATTGTAAAACCATAAGAAGCAACAGTGGGATTCAATAAAGCTTGCATGTTGGAGATGCGCACACAGGCTCGAAAACTGTAAATTCAGTAAGTGCCGTGTCATGGTGCACACCCAAGTGCAAATAAGCAGCTGTATTGCATGCAAATCAACCAAGACAGCACATTGCAGCTATTCAATAAGCTATAAAGCATCCGTGCTGATATTTCCAATAAATTGCAAAACTTTTGGAATATAGTCACAGAAAAGAGTATACAAAGACAGAATAAAAGGTAAAATGTGTTAGATTGTACAGAACTGCTTAACATGTGACAATAGGTCAGATGCAACAAAAGGAGAGTTACAATAGCAATATAAATCCCTTGTTTTCTGCAATAACACAAATGCAGCTTTGCTCCCCACCTCCAAATAAACAGTATACTTCTAAGTAATGCAGACAGATAAAAGTGTAAAAGTGTGTGCTAATCAAAATAAATATAAAAAACATTCAACAGACTATTCATAGTTACATGTCAGCATATGCAATAAATAGCTGACAAAATGCAGGCATATCATCTAAAAATCAGTACTCCTCTGTGCAGATATAGTCAAAGTAATATCCTCTCTTCTGTGTTCAACATGTAAAGAATTCTGCTCCCCTTCAGTTTCCCTAGCTACATGGTTGCCTTTTGGTGTAGATTCAGTGCTGTCAGCACAGTGGCGATACTAATGAGGTCTGAACTCATTAGAATTGTTAAATCCCAAATCAATGGCTACATGTAGCACATGCAAACATCATGCAGGCACTTCCCCAGTATATGGATGGTAACTATGATTGCTTACATTGAATGGGTGTGTCAGATTAGACTTACAAAGTGTTACATGTACATCAGGTAAGGTTGGAAATGCAACTAACCAGCGCACAATTCACAGGTTCTGTTTCATTAACATCCAACCTCCTCTTCATTTCTGTGCAAATTGTGTTTTCTCTGTCAGTTTTTGGCCACTGTTTGCATGATGTGGCACTTTGCGCAATCATGGGCAACAGAGGGATGAAAGGAAGATTTGGCTATCACAGGCAACAGAGGAATGAATGGAAGGTTTGGCTGTGCTTGCCTTATTTGCATGACATTATGTGACAGGCGAAAAGGAGACCTTAAGAATGAATAGTACATTAGGGAATGTCATGTAACTATTCCAGTAGCAGCATTTATAAAGTACAACAGTTAGAACTTTGTGGAATACACCTGCTACTCAACTGATTCTGTGGAAGCAAGTGTTAATGCAGTGCAAGGCTCTTTTTGGGACTAGATGATATTGGGTCGGAATACAGTTGTATCTAATACTTTTAACTACTTTTGCTTTACTGTTGGTGAGCAATAATGCATTAAAGAAAAGAAATGGGGAAGAAAGGACAGTGCTGAAATGGGGAGCAAGCAGGGGAAGAACAAATGGAAAGCAATACAGGAATGTGCAGGAAGGAGGTAAGAAAGAACTATAGCTATCCAGTTCTTCAACAGTAAAAACTGATAATATATGCAGAATATTAGATGAATTTGGGCTGTAACCTCCAGAGAGATGAGTGACCATAACATAACCCAATCTTGTTGTATAGCAAGTTGAACTGAATCAAGTGAGTCAAGAAGATGTGTGAAATGGAGAGCTATGTATGTGATGATTTATTCTTTTGTGGGACAGGTGCCCATTTTGTTTTCTGAGAAAGAGAGAGAGAGAGATGTTGGGGAAGGGACATATGCATGTCTGAGTCTGGTAAACTGGGTAGGTGAGGAAGCAATTGCAGACAGACAAGACAAACAAGACACAAGACAGTGATGGACACAAGAAGTTGGTGGACACCATGGATGGGGTGAGTTTGGGGACATCCAGGACCCATGGATGTCAAGCTGGTTGACAGTGAGAATCAAGTCTTCACCCACAGGACTGTCATCAATGTCACCTCACTCCATCACTGGCTGGAGCAGTTGACAGCTCCTTCTCCTCCTCCTCCTGGTCCTACATAAAATAATGGAGAGCAGCCTCTCCATCTGGAGTAGGCATGCACCAACAGCTCACAACCCTACACACCATCCCTGGCAGTTCATCATGGGTGATAAACTCACCCATTCTGAGAGAACCACTGGACTATCCTCTGGGGCAGGACTACCTAAGATGGCAGGCAGTAGAGGGACATCAGAGGTGGTGCTGCCAGGTTGACTCCCAGACATGCTGGCCAATGGGGCTGGAGCTGGTGGAGTGTGGGCAGGTGGATCCTTGCAGCATGCACTCCTTTACATGTGCATATAATGCGCTTATGCATGTTTTAATTATCCATATTACAGTTTACAGTAGGGTATATGTGCCACTGGTATAGAGCTTTAACTTTAAACCGTTAAGTTACCCACATATTTGAAGAATTGACAGTATTGCATGCTTGAGAAGTGTGATATTTGAACACATGCCCTCTGACTAAAGTCTAATATTGTACTCTTGGTTTGTGCTACAGGCTAATACATGCATGCTTGCTATTACAGTTCAGATATGCATGCTCAGTTTGATACAACTATATAAAATTCCAAACAAGCTATGTCTAACATTTAATGTTGCAATAACACTACTTTTCTGCTGCATACATACTGCATGTCATTCTTATCCTCGCCTGTCTTGTGCCATGGGTCCTAACACTGCACTCCCTCTGAATGCCAGCCTTGCCTATATTCAGCTTTTAAGCCTTATTAGTACTCTCTGTAGTTGATGCTTACATATCTGTGGGATGTCCTGCATCTTAAATTCCTCAATCTAAGCATTGAGGGTATCTCTCTTCCTCCTCTGGAGGTTGTTGTATTGCTGCCTACATTATTCAATAGTGTGGGGGATACTGGTGGCACTGGTCACAGCCGGGACCAAACTATCACAAGCCTCTGACTTATACTCAGTCCCAAAATAGTCCCTTAGCAGCAACCTGGCACTGTGGTTTTTCACTAGGAGTCCAACAAAAATCATGGACTCCTGGACACCCCATCTCTGAGCCATAAATCTCACACCCTCTTCATGAATCCCTGCCATGTCTGTCAGAGCTCAAGAACAATGGAGAATAATGGTTTCCCATCAGTTCCAGTTATCACATTTACTGGGAGCATGCACACTTCCTGAAATTGTTGAATAACCCCACAATCACAAACAAGCATTTGCCTGTCTTTTTTGGGGGGGGGGACAAAACTGAGTTACTGTTATGGCACAAACAAGCATAGACTGTTCTTTTGGAGTGAGCAAAAGTGAGTTACTGTTATGGCACAAACAAGAATGGACTGTTCTTTGGGGGGGCGAGCAAAAGTATGTTACTACTATGGCACACTCAAGAATATGCTGCTCTTGTTATTCTCCTTGTTTTGCATCCTGCCTGTTATTTAATCTTGTGAGGGTTGCGAAGTCAGAAACTGCAATGTGTATCATTAATTTCTGACTTCTCTCTTTAATGATTATCCAGTACAAATATATGGTGTTCAACTGAGGGCATGCACTGATCATCAGTACTTTTGAGAGGTATGACTGTGTGAATCTTTGATGCCTGAAGTCTACTACTTACTAATGGACACATACAAGTCAAATAGGTATATACTATCCCATGCTATGGTAATTTCTGAACAAATCTCACATCTTTTACTTGATTACTGTACCAAGTGATGAAATAGAAGGATATGCCATAATATTATTAAACAATACACTCCAGGTTCAGGACTTACCTTGTAAATGCAGAAGTTGCCACTGTGTTATTTCAGGGCTAACTCTGGCTGATACAAGCAGTACACAGCCAATACATGGGGAGGTAAATGTTGTATGAAGTTGCCTGGCATGAATGTTAATATATGTATGTGAGTAGGAGGAAGGTTTTAGAACCCTAGGTAGTAAGAGAGTGTACTATAGCATTATTACTTAGCCAATGCAAGGATATACTGAGCATGCCTATATCCACTTACACCCACAGCAGCTGGTAGTTACCTCTCTGACTCATCATCTGCCGATGGTAGGATATGTGCCCCTTCCCGTTGCAGATACTGCAGCTGTTTCTTCAGGATTATGTTGTGTAGCATGGCACATACTGTGAAGAGTTCTGTACATGTCCATGGATTGTACTCCAGGGCTCCCACAGATGTATCTAGACACTAGAAACATGACTTCAGCAGCCCAAACATATGCTCTATGACATTTCTGGTTTGAATGTGTGCCTCATTTTTTGGCATTCTTCTGTGGGTGTTTGTGCATTTCTGATGGGTGTCATCATCTACAGTTCCAGTGCATAGCGTGCATCCCACATTATATGACCCTGGTGGGTATCACCCTCCAGCAAATATCTGGTACAGATGGGAGGTGTGCCAGATATGTGAGTCATAGTAACTGTCAGGGTTTCCAGCAAACACATTCAAGATGATTCCCTTAGCATTACACATGACTTGGCAGTTTATAGAGTAGCAGCACTTTCTGTTAGTGTACAACCTACCCTGTTCCCCAGATGGTGCCTTAATTTCTACATGAGTGCAATCTATGGCACCCAGTACTTCAGGGTAGTGCACTACCCAGTAGAACTGTTTCTTATTTTTGGCCCTCTCATCAGAGCTATGGGAAAAATATATGTGCTTACTGGCATGTTGGAGCATAACATCTGGTAATTGTTGGAGGATCCCGGATGCTGATGACTGTGACAGCCCCAGCATGTCCCCTATTGGTCCCTGAAAGGTACATGTAGCTAAGATTCTAAGGGATACAAATACATTAGTTTCCACTGGGATGGTTTCCTCTTGGTTGGCTCTGGCTTTGAGTTGAGGGTGGCAGAGGTCACAGAGTTACTGTAGTGCATCCCCCTCCACTCTGTAGTGATCCACAATTTCTACATCATGTAGGTTGTGATAAGTTAAATGTGGCCTGAAAACTCTTCTCCTTCTTGGCCTAGGCCTATTGGCAGCTGCAGCAGCATTGGCTTCAGCCTCTAGCACATACAAACGGATTAAAGAAGCAGCAGCCCCTAACAGTCTGCCTGTGTACACTTTCCGTGTCTGTACTCCAAAAGATTTGACATCTGCTGGAAGAAGCATCATGGAGTCTACATGGATGCTTTATAGCTTGTTGAATAGCTACACCATGCTGGATTGGTTGATTAGCAAGCAGTTCAGCTGCTTATGCTGTAATTACCATCTAGGAAACACAAACACAGATGCAATCCATTAACAATCTACACCACTATGAAAACACAAATGTGTAGCTAGCCAAACTGATGGTCAGGACAGTTGTATATATTTGGAATACTGCAAAAATGCCTTTTCTTCAGGATATTTCTGTACAGAGGAGTACAGAACTTCAGTCGGTTTTCTCCCATTTTGTCACCTACTTACTGCATATGCTGGAATGTATTTAAGAATAATGTGAAGCAAAGACTTTTATACTTTTATTTGTATGCATTAGTTAGAAGTGTTGTGATGGCATGGGCCTGCTTGTCAAACCATTTCAGAGGTATACATGTGCAACAACAGCACAGTGGTGCAGTGGTTTGCATTGTTGCCTCACAGCAAGAGGTTTTCTGGTTCAATTCTCAGCTGGGGTGCTTTCGGTGTGGAGTCTGCAAGTCCTCACTGTGTTTGTGTGGGTTTCCTCCTATGTTACAAAAACATGCATCTGGAGCATTGCTCCCCAGGTCTTCACTGAAAATTGGCTTGTTCCAATTCAGACTTTCCTGGTAAACAAATGACAAATAAATAATACATGAAAATGGAATGCTGTGTGATAAATATATACAAATGTTTCAGGGGCAGGTCCTTTGATAGCACTTTTAACATTTCTAAGATGTTTTGTTAGCAAAATGGGTCATTTGCCTGTTCTTTTGTGGGGGAGGGCAAAGGTGAATTACTGTTCTAGCCCAAACAAAAATATGTTGCTGTTGTTACTCTCCTTGTTTTGCATCCTGCCTGTCATTAGAATTTCACATCTGTTGACTGTTTTATGTTTCTCCAGTGGGTAATACTGACTGGCTACCTTTTCTGTTTTATCTGGAAGCAGTTATTTTGTAGTTATGTGATAATTATGTATATTATACTTCTGTTGTCTTTTAGGACACCTACAAGTATGCCCCTCAGGTGAGTCAATCCGCATAATCCCCCCTTCACTGACGCGGAAAATCAAATAATCATGGATGGGTTTTGGCAACATGGCGCTTTTCTCCTCGAAAGGGGATGGGGAGATATGGCATGCTCAATGCAAATAAGGTAGCAAATTGTCCAAAATGTGAATACCGTGGGCAGCTATGGCATACATACAAACAAGTGTGCCACAGGACCACTGACATGATCACTATTGCACACAGGCAAATGGCTAGTGGGGAGGGCCTGCTATGGAACCCCCACTAACCCCCAATGAACAGTTCCTGGCCAATATCAGAAATCCAGACAGCTTCCAGGAGATTGCAGGACAGCAGATACTGGATGTGGGTGCAACACCTTCTGAGACAGCATGCACGTCCACGTAGGAGCTTCCAGGTAGACTTTGTTATTTTAACAGTTGAATACCATTGTATAGCAAAATAATTGAAATTAATATGTTAATTCTTTGTCACATAGGTTCATAGGTTCATAGGTTGATACTAGGCTATCAGCCCTTGGGCCTATACAAGCCTAGCCATAACAATTCCCTGGCTATTTCTTCCCACACTATTTACTTCCTGGACCTCTGTCTAGCAGGGCAACTGACATGATCCCCGGGGTGAATTTCCTTTCTCCCATCCAATCATCAAGGTTCCTTTTAAAGAGGACCAAAGAGGCGCTCTGCTTGACATGTATTGGCAGTCTATTCCAGAGTCTGGCAAGTCTCTGGGTCAGGAACCTATCCCTCCAGCATGTTTTTTTATTGTGATGACAAAGTTTAGATCCCTGGAGTGTGTGGCTCTGAGGGATTGGTATTTCCTTAAGTGTAGCATGTCCAACAGCTTTGGGTCTGACATGGCCTTGTATGTTAAGCAGAGATTGCCACTGAGTAGACAATATGCGATAGAGTATAGCTGGAGTTTTTTAAGGAGGTCAGCATAGGGAATCTGCTTTAGGCCTGTAATTCTTTTAGTGAGGTATTTCTGCAGCCTTTCCAGTTGTTGCAGGTGTCTTGAGAGGTACATACCTAATAGGGCATTGTATTCTATAATGGGTCTAATGAGGGATGAGTACAGTGGGACAATAACCTCCTTTTTTCTGGATGAAAAGCTCTTAGTGATGAGGTGTGCCACATAGAAGGATTTCCTGACTGTTGTGGTGATGCGGTTATCAAAGGTGAGACCACTGTCCACCTGTGTCCCTAAGTCTCTTATTACACTTTCAGTGTTTAGTGTACTGCCATCTATGTGGTAATTCACGGGTACATGTTTTTTTCCCAAAGGGGATAACTATACATTTATTTGCATTGAGCTTGAGGCCATGGCTCTGGCAACAAGCATCTGTTTCTGTTAGGCCCTTTTGTAGAGTGTCCACATTATTTGGAGATTCAATAATGGCTCCCAGTTTGCAGTCATCTGTGAACTTTGTTAGCCAGAGTCCCTTAGTATTGGCCTGTACTTCAGAGAAGTAGATGCCAAACAAGAGTGGTCCCAGGACTGAACCCTGAAGTACTCCACTTGTCACTTGAATGGAGCTGGATTTGGAGTCGGCTACTTTTACAGTCTGGGTTCTGTCAATAAGCCAGTTGGCAACCCATCGAGTGACGTACGGATTAATTCCCAGCTTAGTAAGTTTATCTATGATTCCACAGTGGGGTATGGTGTCAAAGGCCTTGGCAAGGTCCAGATAGGCTGTGTGGACCGCCTTACCCTCGTCCACAGCTCTGGAGACTGATTTGAAGAAGGCAGTCTGGTTCAGGAGACAAGAATGACCCTTCACAAACCCAGACTGGGTGGGGTCCAGTGTTTGAAGGTTGCCAATGTCTTTGTTTATAAATTCCATGATAATACATTCCATGGCCTTGTAGATCAGGCTCGTCAGACTGATGGGGTGGTAGTTCCCAGGATCCAAGTTGGATCCCCCCTTGTGGAGTAGGATAACTGTAGCTGTGCACCACTCAGTGGGCACAAAGCATGTCTTTTTTGAGGGGGATTGAAGATTGCCATAGTTATAAGCTTAGATTAGATTTGTCAGCCGTGTTCTCGTTGACATTAGTTTAATGCACATATAAAATGGTAAATGTATTACCCCTTATGTTACTGTTAATTGTGATGATGTTGCCTTTACCTCTTGCTTAACTTCTTCCACGGCAGTCTGGGGTACAGCACAGTATGTCTTCTGCAGATGGTAAGCCAAATATTTTTATGTCAGTACTGCAGAGCAATTTAAAGAAATATTGTGGTGTGTGATTTTGATCTCATGCCTGTTGTGTGTATATTGCTGTACTTTCCGTAATAGTAGCAGTACTGTTAGCTTGTTAGCATATATTGCACTATAGTACTGCAGGTATTAATGTATTCCTGTTTCTTGCTTTTTATCACAGGTGATCATGACAATGGGAGTGTTGGCCCTGTGCCACTTAATGTTAGTGTATTAACAGACTCTGATGATGATGATGATGGTGGCCAAACTGAGGCACATCAGGGGTGCAGAGGTTGAATCTGACACAGAGGTTGATATACAGCCATCCCGTGCATTTCCATCAGACACAGCCAGTAGGCATATGCCTACCCAGTCCACTGAGCCCACAGATATTGGACAGGTGGAGATCAAGGTCATTGATCAGGGAAGTGTGACTACTGCAGCTTTAGTGTGTGTCCCTGGATTTTCTTGGTGCAAAACTTCTTAGGTCTCTCGAGCTGCTGCAGATGTCTGTTGAGGTACATGCCAAAGGGAGCATTGTACTTTGTTGCTGGTATAATGAGGGATGAATACAGTGGATTGATAACATCCTTCATCTTGGCTACTATGCCTTTACTTATAGTATGAGATATGCAATATAAAAGGCCTTCCTTATCACTGTGGACACATGATGATCAAAGCTGAAATTGTTATCAACCCTCATTCCCAAATATCTCACCATTGTGTTGGAACTGAAGGGGGTATTATTAATAGTGTAATTTGCAGGTGCCCCTCCTTTACTGAAAGGGATAATAGTGCATGTTTTTTGAATTAAGTTTATATCTGTGGCTTTGGCAACAATTGTTTATGTATGTAAGCCCATTTTGTAGTATGTTGACACTGTTTGAGGATTCACTGCATACAGTTTGCAGTCATCAGCAAACTTGGTGAGCCACAGGTCATCTATTATTGCCTGAATTTCTGAGAAATTGATTCCAAACAGTAGGAGACCCAGCACAGACCCTTGTAGAACACCACTGGTAACAGGTCTGCTGGTAGAGGTTTAATCCCCAAGTATGACTGTATGCATTCTGCTGGTGAACCATTTGGCTACCTGTCTAACGATGTATGGGTTAATCCCTAGCTGAGTGAGTTCCTCATAGATACTTGAGTAGAGGATTGTGTCAAAGCCCTTGGCCAAGTCGAGATAGGTAGTATGTACTAATTTGCCTTCATTCAGGACTTTGGTGACACTCTTGAGGAATTCCACGAAGTTTAACAGGCATGATCTGCCCTTAATGAAGCCAAAATGGATCAAGTTGTGAGTCTGATGGTCACCAATGTCCTTGCTGATACGGTCCAAGATGATTCTCTCCATGGCCTTACAGACAAGGCTGGTTAGGGTTATGGGTCTACAGCTCCCTGGGCTGGTTGAGGGACCCCCTTTGTGCAAGGGGAATATTGTTGCTGTTTTCCACTTTGCCAGAACAAAGCCAGTACTTAGATTGTGGCCGAAGAAAGTACCCAGTGGTTCCACTAACTGTTGCTTTATATCATTTAATAAACAGTCTGGGATGTTATCTGTTGCCATAGAGGCTGTGTTTTTGCCTTGGCGAGTGCGATTATGACCTATTCTTTGGTGATAATAGGTAGAGAACTGGTGACAGGTATGCTTTAGGATATGATTGCTGGAAGCAGGGGTGTGAATTTTTTCCCAGACCTGTCTGCTAACAGGTTGGCGATGTCATCCAGTTCAACATGACTGGTACTGTCCATTATGAATTCGATGCAAAGCTGGGCCTTCCCTTTTACCTTACAGGCATAGCTAAAGAATGCCTTGTGATCATCCTTATCTATGGATGCTAATTTAGTTTTGTAATTAGCTTTAGAGGACCTTAGTAGATGTCTCATTTGCTTGTTCAAGCTATGGAGGGTTTTGTCTGCTGAGACTGTTCCCTCTAATTCCTGGGCATCAGTTTCTTTCTTGTATTGTATAATTTATTTATGCTAGATGCCCTCCAAGGCAGATTGTTTTTTCATGAGCAAGACTTGATCCATTTTAGTAGTGTTTACTCTATGCACTTGTAAAGCTGCATATACAGGGAATTTATGTACACCACCGTATAGGAGTCTTTGCTATCAATGGTGGCAGGAGGTTTGAAACTATATATTCCATCACATAGGAGGTTATAGTTTGCTTTGGAGAAACTTATCAACCTTTAGGATCCTGGGGGGGGGGGGGGGTCAGGTATGATTGTTACATTGAATTTGACTGATTTATGGTCAGACCTTACCAGGGAGGGTCTCACACATTGGGTGGTGCAGTGATCTTCCATGTTGGTGAGTACTAGGTCAAGGACATTGGACATTCCAATTCCTTTGTGGGGGTACAGACTAACTGTTCCAGAGCATTTCTGTTTACAAAGTGCAGGAACCTTAGGGCGAGCATGTTTGAGCTTATATATGTATCTCAGTCGTTGGAAGGATAGCTAAATTCACCTGTGCCTAAGGTGTCTGGCTGTATTAAGAGTGGCTCAAGTAGGTCCAGCAAGGTACTGTTTGTTTTTTGTGGTTCAAGTTAGTGGACCTATAACTAACAATGGTATTTAGGGGGGGTCTTTCCTACAGTTTGTTGGACTTGGAGTAACTCTAGGAAGTCATACTGCTTAACCAATTTTGAGGTGCATTTGTCTTTCATGAAGATGGATACACATCCTCCTTTGTTGCTTTCATGTTCACTTTGTGGCCTGATCACATGGAGGGCATTATAGCCTTACATGGCTGCAGTACTCTCTGTGTCCCTAAACCATGTCTCTGTAACTGCACAAACATCAACATCTTCCCAAATAAGCAGTGCTTCCATTCAGTGTGGTTTCTGATTTACACTCCTAGCATTAAGCAGCTTGACCTTGAGTTTGTTTTTTGGGGATATTTTATGTCAGGAAATTTATTCTTTTGACATTACCTAAAAAGGCACTGTGAGGGAGGCAAGCACCTTGGCTAGTAGCCGAAAGGCAAGAGGTGACAGATGAACACTATCTCTGCAAAGCAGTGTGGTCTGTCGACCATATCTCCCCAGACTGACAAATACTGGATCCCCTGGGAGTGACACCAGTAGCTAAGCCAATTGTTGAAGTCAATAATTATTTTGTTTGTGTTGAGGCATCATCCAGGAAGGTAGAATGCTGCTTAGGGCTATGGGCATAACTGTCTAGGACAGATAATCTGAGATCTCAATCATATCTTTCTCCTTATAGTCTAGTGAGGTATATTTCAAGTCATTACCTTCAAAATGGAATATGCTAGGGGTGTAACTGTGCTTGTTGTTGAGAGACATGAGTGAATATATGACTTTGCAGATCCTGAAACCTGACAGGCAGATTACCTTGAGTTTCTCCTTGTACAACCTGGTGAGGGAAACATCTATGTGCCTCACTATGGATTTGCCTATGACCAAGACATTGGTTTCAAGTGTTTAAGGGCTTAATAGCTGACACACTGATATATTTATTTTTATGTGTAGTGGGTTCTGTTGGGACTGTGATGTGTGCAGAAGGTTTGCATTTGCAAGGCCACTGCACTTTTGGTTAGCTTGTAATGCCCCCCCACTACTCCTACTTTTCTTTCAACCACTCCCCACTCACTCAAGACAACCATCCAACCAAAGCCTTCCCCTCTTTACCCCTCTTCCTTTCACCCACAGTCAACAATCTAGCCAAAGCCTTCCTCTCTTTACCCCTCCTCCTTTCTGTCAAAGTCAACCATCCAGTCAAAGCCTTCCCCTCTTTACCCCTCCTCCTTTCACCCACAGTAATTAAATACATCACTAATTAAATACATCACTCTTTCACTACCCCCTCTCACCTCACAGTTCTTCTCTCCAACTACAAATCCTCACTTATTAAACTACCTTTTTCTAACTCTAACCATGCTTTCCTTATTGTTCATAACACTCTGAACCCCTATCTCCCTCCTACTACTCCTAACAACGTTATACCATGCCAGCTCCTATACCTCCAATCAGCTTCCACGCTCTACTCCTTACCATACTCCCACACAAAACCATCTCCATCACACAAATAATCATTCATTTCCATCTCCTCCTCTCTGTTTCAGCTCCCTTTGCACATTTTTAATCCTAAAATTATTTCCACTACTGCTAAGACACTTACTCTTAAACAAATACTAGACCATTCAGAATATCCTAATCCAAACCAAAAACACTAAAATAACTTCCTTCAATAACCTCGCCTTAGCTGGAGACATTCACCCCAACCCCAGACCTAACCCACCCACAAATAACAATTACCCTCTCCCTTCCACTAACCTTTCACCTCCCTACAATACTCTTACATTTTTCACACTCAGTGCCTAGAGTCTCAACAAAAAAGCACATCAGTTTCAAGCATGGCTAAGTCATAACCAACCTGACATTGCAGCCATCTCCGAAACCTGTCTCAAACCATACATCTCTGAAATCCTACCTTCTGGATTTCACTGTTAGATGTGACCACCAAAAGAAAAAAGGCATAGGCGTTCCACTAATTTTATTCCAATATTCTTACCTTAATTCCCCTACCAAACCTCATCCGTAAATTTGCCAATGCAGAACTAACAGTCAGTCTATTAAAAATAAATAATCACAAAAGCCTCTATCTTCGCCCTTTATATCCTACTCAGAAATAACGTCTCAACCCTTGAAGACATACTCCAATGGGCCTCAGCTGAAATTAACCTTGAAACTTACATACTATGCAATGTAAACATCAACTGGAATAAAATCAACAGTCCCATACCCTCCCTGTCCATTAACCTCTTTAACTTTACTCAAGTAACACACTCCATCACCAGACCCAATAAAACAAATTCCTCAGGATACACTCTTGACTGGATCTTAGTCACCCACCCAAATAAAATTACCAACTCTGGTACAATCCCTAACTCTATTAGTGACCACCTCCCAGCTTTTATTTACCATGCAACCACCTCCCATCCACACCAACATCAATATATTCAGACCCACAACCTTAGTAAATTTGACCCAGATACCTTCTCTAACTATCGCAATCGAATGAGTTGGAACATTCTAAAATCCCTTCCATTTGATAAAGTCATAGACCACTTTATTTCTACTTTCCTAGATGCTCTAAATTCCCTAGCTCCATCAAGGAAAAAAGAATAAAAACTATAACTGCCCCTTGGCTAACTAAAGAAACAAAGCAAATTATGCATCAAAGAGAAAAATCCTGGAAGCTTTACCAAAAGAATAAACTTCCTGAAACCCTTCTCCAATATACACAGCTCCATAAATTTGCAAAAAAAACAAATCTTCAAAGACAAAAAATCCTGCTGCACTAAGCTCCAGTCCAACCAAAACCCTAGGCTTTTTCTAACTCCATAAACTAATTTCTCAATCCAGGCTCCAAAAATAACCCCTGTCCGGACCAAAGTAAATCTGACTTCGCATTAGCCTCACTGTTCAACTCTTTCTTTATAGAGTCAATATCCGACCTAACAAAAACTTTCCCAACAACAACCCATCTCTCCTACATTCCACCTCATCTAAGTCCCCAAATAATTTTGCCCTGTTTTGAGCTTAAACCTGTCTCCACTAACTACATAAAAAGACTTCTATCCAAATTTAAACCCTGCTTCAATGCATCCCCTCTTTTTTTCTCAAGTCTGCTGCCGATGGTATAGCTCTCCAAATTAGTATCCTAATTAATAGATCCATAAAGGAATCCTATGTCCCTAAACTTTGGCATTCTGCCATTATTCTTCCTCTCCACAAGGGAGGCAAACTTCCACCCTATAGCTCTTCTCCCTCCAATCTCCACAATCCTAGAAAAAATACATCCACTTCCAACTTATGCATTTTCTGACTAAAAATCAACTTCTTACCCCTACCCAACATGGCTTCCAACCAGGATATAGCACCATAACAGCTCTACTCTCATTCTTCGACGCTGCCAATCAAGCCCGAGATTCTGGGAACTTAGTATCCACAGTGCTCCTAGATCTCTCTAAAGCATTTGATACTGTTTACCATAAGTGCCATCTAAGTCACCTCCCAAAACACTCTTTCCTGGTTCTCAAGCTATCTGTCAGATAGATATCAGGCTGTGAAATGGAAAAAAGGCACCTCACCTTTCTTACCCACCCCTACAGGAGTACCACAGGGGTCCAACCTTGGACCAATGCTGTTTAATATCGTTATCAATAACTTTCACTCTGCTATTCCTAATGCCAAAGTGGTCCAATATGCAGATGACTCTACACTTGTCTACTCTGCTTCTAACTTCCCTGAACTCCTATCTAAAACTCAGATTGCCTTTTCAACTACTGAGATCTGGATGCACCAAAATCACCTTTCTCTCAATGCTAACAAATCTAAAATACTACTATTCACACCCTCAAAATCTTTCTCTTTTGTTAAAAATTCCTTCCAAGTCCATAGCCAAAGCAACTCTTCGATCGAAGTTGTTCCCTTTGCCAAACTACTCAGTGTAACTATAGATGAACACCTCAAGTTCGACATTCATATTAAGCAAAATATAAAGAAAACCCACCAAAAACTAGGTATGCTATACAGGAACAACCACTTCCCCTCTACTTCTACCAGGCATACTCTGGCCTCCTCTTACCTCCTTCCCTCCCTTCTGTACGGTGCCCCACTACTAACTAACTTCTCCTCTTCCATCACTTCCAAACTTGAAAGCTGTTATAAGAAAATTTCGAAATTTGCCACCAAAGCCAAACATTCCACTCATCACTGTGTTACCCTCCAATCCCTCAAGTGGTTCAAATTCACAAATTACCTGGACTTCCTCCAGCTCACTACAGCACATAGACTAATATTTAATCCAACCAAATGCCTCACTCTAACTAACATCCTTCCCCATACACCCCAAATAGAACTCTCAGATCTGAACACCAAAACTTAATTACTGACCACAAACCTAAAAGTCCTGCTGGACAACTTGTCCTCTCCTTCTCCTTAGGTAAGAAATGGAACTCTCTCCCTTCCACACTAAGGACAATGTCAAACACAGACAACTTCAAAACTCAGCTTTACACCTACCTCTCCTCCAAATGGAAATGTAACTGCATTCTCCCTACCTAGAACTCTTTAACAAAAGCCCCTGGGGAAGGTATCCTCCTGAGTTCCTAAGCACCTTATAGCTGGCTATAACCTTCTATAGCTAATTCTCATACGATCTCTCACACTCTGTAAATATTGTAAAAAGCTTTTGACTTTAACTGTGTGAATTTGTTAAAAACTATCTGCACAATATTTTTCTGCTATGGGCAATATTGCTCACGCTTTGTATTATTTGATATGTATATGTACTTGTACTTTTATTTTTATTGAACTGCTATCTTTACTGTAATCTGTTTCATGGGGCTTTTCTCCCCAGTCCTCCACTGAAAACAGGCTCTCTGGGCCAAGTGGACTTCCCTTGTAATCAAACTGGAAGCAAATAAATAATAAAAAAAATAAATTGTAATGACTACCTCTGTGTATATGGGGTTATGTGTTGTGCACTTGGTCTGTTGAGGAGGTGAAGTGTATGTTAGCAATTTGTATGATATCTGGTTCGTTGTTACCTGAGAGAGACAGCGTTTACTATAGATATATTGTATAGTTGCATCTCTGACATATTGTATTTGTAATTTCAGTAATGTCAGTATACATGAGGCAGTAGAAGCCTAACTTAGTAAAAACACAAGTACCCTTATTAAGCATATTACATGGTCTTTGTTAACAGACTGATTTTGTGAGTAACAACTGGGCTTATCTCTGTAGGTAGGTGCCAGCCCAGAGGTGAATTTACAATCACCCAACCAGTAGTGAAGGTTGCACTTGAACAGGGTAATTGAGGACCATTGCTTCATACACAGTGAAAGCCTATAAAAGAGTTGCTGGGTGACATACGTGCCTCCCCTGCATGTTCTGCTTTTGTCACAGGCTAGGTTGAGAACCCTGGGCCAAGTTATTCCTGCCCTGTTTGATTTGCAGATATCCAGCATTTCCTGTAGGGCAGGGTCTGAGATTTCTCAGCAGGTCAGGCCTAGGTCACCTCTGAGCAGCATGCAGGAAACTGAGTACAGTGACAGGTCTTGCAGTCTTTCCATATATGTGATGTTTTGAGGACCTGCATTCTCACAGTCACAAACCTCTATTTTTTGTCCAGTTGCTGCAGTTTTCTGGTGAGGTACTGACAGAAGGGAGATGTGTACTCAATTAGTGGTCTGATAAGGAAGGGTGGAGTACAACAGATCTATGACCTCCCTGGTCTTCAGTGTGATGTCTATATGTATGATGTGCACAATGCAGAATGTGTGTCTGAGCACCATGGACACATAGTGATAAAAATGTAGATTGCTATGAACATGTGTTCACAAGTTTCATAACACTGTGTTTGAGCTGAAAGGGGTGCTGTGTATATCATGATTAGCAGGGGTACTTCATTTCCAAAGGGGACAATGTGGCACTGTTTGCAGTAAGATTCAGTCTGTGAGTTTGGCACCAATTATTTGTCTCTGTCAGACCCTTCTGTAATATGTTAGCATCACTGGGGGAATCTATTTGAGTGTGTCCAGTTAACAGTCATTTGCAAACATGGTAAACCACAGTCCACATACTGTTGGCTGCACTTCAAGGAAGTAGTTTCCACACAGTTGATGGTCCAACACAGGTCCTTGTGGTATTCCAGTGGTGACTGGGCTAGTGGTGGAGGTGCTGTCCTAACTTTGAGACTGTGTGTTCTGTTGGTGAGCCAGTTGGCAATCTAGCTAGTGCTGTATGGCTTAATTCCCAGATGGGACATTTTCACTATGAGACATGAATGGAAGATATTATCAAAGGACCTGGATAACTCAACATAGGTGGTATGTCCTATTATCTACCATCTGGATCATTGGGTTCAGTATCAAAGAAGTCCACAAGGTTCACTAGGCCAGCTCTATCTTTGCCAAACACAATGAGGATCGACTCAAGTGTGTTGAAGGTCAACTATATCCCTGTGGATAATGTCCATGCTGAACCCTTCCCTAGCCTTGCAGATAAGGCTTGTTAGGCTTATGAGTCAATAGATGTAGTTCTGCAAGTTACCAGATTGATGTGCATTACATGTGGTGCAACATTTGATATTACTTTCTGTAATGTAGGTGATATATTTATGGGAAAAGTACTGAGACACCAGGGTTGCAGTACTTGGGGTTGGGGGGCAACATATGGCTAAATGTAGGTGATATATGTGTGGAAAAGTACTGAGACACCAGGGTTGTAGTGCTTGGGGGTGGGGGGGGGGCAACACATGGCTATACTGTAAATATGTGACATACTGTGAGATATGGCCTTTATTTTTTTTTTAATTTTTCCACATGCAATGTCATGTCATACACAAGAAATGAACAATAAACAGCAGTAATAATAACATGTAGTTTTCCATTGTGCAACAACTAACAAAGTGTATACGCATGCAAGATACAAATGCGAACCGCATTGCTAACATCTGACAGTTACTACTGAGTCTATGAAACACACCTGCTACTTAACTGACTCTGTGCAGCACAATTTAATACATTGATACTTTTCTTTTTAGGATGAGATGATACTGGGTTTGAATATTTTTCCTTCTGTCTCTGTCTCTCTCTCTTTTTTTTTTATTACTACTTCTTTTTTCCTTTTTCAGTGTTTGTGCTCTTTGCCACTCAGTGCAAACACGGAAGAGGGAGGAAAATGAATGCTAGGTTTAGTTGTGTTTATCTGGTGCGCGTGACATGCAGCAGTGTACAAACTGAAGCCCAGGACAAGACAGGACCCAGACAGCCAAAAATAGAAACCGGATGATTTCAATTAATACTACTGGGGATCACACAAACCCGCTAAGTGACACTGCATGGTGGTTAGCAACGAGACCTTAAGAATGAATAGTAAAATACAGAATAGCATGTAACTAATTATGCGGCAGCAGGTGTAAGTGTAGGGTTGGGGTACTGATGGTCCTCGGTTCTAGTACAGGGTGTGCAACCATGGTTTTACTGTTGTGACATTGCCATTTATAGCAATGAACTGCAACATAGACAAGGGCTTCTTTTTATAACCCTGTTGTAGCAACAGGTGTAAGTGTAGGACTGCCATACTCATGGCTCTGGGTTCAAATGCAGTATATTCCATGCACTTTTACGCTTGTTCCACTTCCCATTATAATCACTCTCAGTTATAACATTTGACATAGTGTACATATAATAATCAAGCATATGAATGTGGGTATACTGTGTAATATGTTCCTGCAAGTATATTTCTATTCTTCGGGCTGACATGACATTTACGTTTGATTAACACACTTACACAACTGCTTGTACATCAAATAACCTTGAAATTGTATTGCTTGCACTATTACACAGTGCTTACCATCACGCACCTTGTTTGAGTGATGGTAAGCGATGTGCAACATTTTCAAACAGTGTGCACACTCTCAGTAAATGCAGTAACAGGAATTATTGGGAAACCATCATTCTCCATTGCTTTTGATCCATGGTAGACATGGCAGGCATTCATGCAGAAGGTGTGGGATTTAGGGCTCAGAGCTGGGGTGTCTAGGAGTCCAAGATTTTTGTTGGACTCCTAGTAAAACACCACAGTGCCAGGTTGTTGCAAAGGGACTATTCTGTGTCCCAGTATAAGACAGAGGCTTGGGACAGTTTTTCCTGGGCTGTGACCAGTGCCACTGGTAACCCTCTCACTGGTGACCTATATAAGTAGCACTTTAGTGACCTACATCAGAGGAAGAAGGGTACACTCGATGCTTGGACCGAGGAATTTAGGATGGAGGACATCCCTCAGATGTGTAAGTATCAACTACAGAGTACTTGCAAGGCTTAAAAGCTGAATATAGGCAAGACTGGTATTCATAATGGTATTATTTTATGTTCTGGTCTGTTTTTTTCTACAGCTGCCATGGAAAGGAAGTGCAATGTTAGGACCCATGTCACTAGACTGGTGAGGATGAGGGAGGCATGTGGTATGTATGCAGCAGCAGTGTAGTGTTAATGTAGCACTAAAAGTTAAGGATAGCTTTTTTTGGTATTTTATACAGTTGTATCAAACTGAGCATGCATATCTCAACTGTAAAAGCAAGTATGCATGCATTAGTCTGTAGCACAAAATAGGAGTACAATATTAGACTTTAATCAGAGGTGGTGGGTTAAAATACCATACTTCCCAACTATACAATAACTGTAAATTCTTCAATTATGTTTAACTTAAAGGTTCAAAATAAAAGTTCTATACCAGTGGCACGCATACCCTCCTGTAAACTATAATCTGGATAGTCGGAACACACATAATTGCAATATATGCACATGTAAAGGAGCACTTGCTGCAATATGTAGTATAGTGTGCATCTGTTAGGAGCTGGTAGTCTTAAAGGTAATAAGTTATCCATTAAGGGGTGGTAGTCTTAAGAGTGAATGTTAAGATAATAGAGTCAAATACTTGTATTAATTCATTGTATGTTACATATGAAGGTGGTAATCTTATCTCTTTTTTTGGTCAATATCATTCATGTGTACCACATCATGAAATGTTCCACAGCACAGCGGGGTATGCCTGCCCCACAGGATCTACTTACACTGACTCCACCGGCCCCAGCACCATTGCCCAGCACATCTGGGAGCTGACCTGCAGCACCACCTCTGCTGCCCCTGCACTACCTGCCCACTCAGATAGTTCTGTCCTGGAGGATAGGCCAATGTTTCCCTCCAGGAACAGTAGCAGAGGTGATAAATGTATCACCTTTGCTGAACTGCCAGTGATGATGTGTAGGGTTGTGCACCACACTGTTGGAACACACCTATACCAGATGGAGGAGCTGCTCTCCCTTTTTTTATGTTGTACCAGGAGGAGGCGAAGGAGATGTCAAGCACTCCAGCCAGTGGTGGAGTGAGGTGACAGTGATGACAGTCCCATGGGTGAGGACTTGATTCTCACTGTCAACCAGCTTGATGTCCATGAGTCCTGGCTGTTGCAACTGTCACTCCCTTCCATGGTGTCCACTGACCTCTTGTGTCCTTCACTGTCTCTATGTCTTGTCTTGTTTTTCTTGTCTGTCTGCAATTGCTTCCTCATGTACTCAACTTACCAGACTCAGTCATACCTACTTCCCTTCCGCAACATTCCTCTCTCCCTCAAAAAAAAGAGAAAAAGAAAATGGTCACCTATCTCTCCAAAAAAAAGTGTTCTATTTATAGCTCTCTATTTCACATATGTTTCTTCTTGACACACTTGATTTGGTTCAACTTACTATACAAAATGATTGTGTTGATGTCATCCTCTTTCTGGAGGTTACAGTCCAAATTCAGCAAATATTTTGCATATATTATCAGTTTTTACTGTTGAGGAAATGGATATCTATGATTCTTTCCTACATCCCTCCTGTACATTCCTGTATTGCTTTCCATTTATTCTTCCCCTGCTTGCTCCCCATTTCACCACTGTCATATCTTCCCCATTTCTTTTCTTTCATGCATTATTGCACAATGCTGCATATTACACACTAACATGAAGCAACAGTAATAGGAAGGTAGTTAAAAGTATTAGAGTTGTATTCGATCCCAGTACCATCTGGACCCAAAAAGGAATGTATCAGTGCATTAACTGCATTAACACATGCTGCCACAGAGTCAGTTAAGTAGCAGGTATATTCCAGAGACTCAATACCAGCTGTCAGACTTTAGCAATGCTGCCACTGGAATAGTTACATGACATTCCCTTATTTACCAATTATTTTTAAGAACTCCCTTTTGTCCACTGCACAATGCTGTGCAAATGAGATAAGCACAGCCAAACCTTCCATTGATTTTGCCATTTCCTGTGATTGTGCTAAGCACTGCATTGTGCAAAAATGCCCCAAAAAATATAAAATAATAATAAAAGACTGACAGAGCAAACACAATTTGTCAACAAATGAAGAGGAGGATGGATATTAATGAAGCAGAACCTATGAATTGTTAGCTGCTTACTTGCATTTCCAGCCTTGACAGACATACCTGTGACACTTTTTAAGTCTAACCTGACACCCAACTGATAGACTCATTTCATCATTGCCATCCATTAAACACAAACACTGAGGGAGTGCCTGCACTTTGTTTACATCTGCAACACAGAGCCAAGGATTTGGGATTCAGCAATTCTAATTTGCATCTTCATTGTGCTGACAGCCCTGAAGCTACACCAAATGGCAACAATGTATCTAGGGAAACTGAAGGGAAGTCAAATTGTTTATGTGTTGATCTCAGAAGAGAGGATATTACTTTGGGATATATCTGCACAGAGAACTACTGATTTTGAGAAGATATGCCTGCATTTCATCAGCTACATATTGTATATGCTGACATGTAACTATGAATAGTCTGTTTAATGGCTTTTATATTTATTTTGATTAGCACACGCTTTTATACTTTGGTCTGTCTGCATTAGTTAAAAGTGTACTGATGGCATGAGCAAATTTGTCAGGGCATTTCACAGGTATATATGATTGGCAATACCTTCACATGGAATATTCTGTATTAAATCTCTAGATGTATTTCAGGGACAGGTCATTTCATAGCACTTTTAGCATTGCAATGGTGCTTTGTTAGCCAAATGTGTCATTTGACTGTTCATTTGGGGGTGGTGGGGAGCAAAACTACATTTCTGTTATTCCATAAAAAAGGATTATGTTGCTATTGTTACTCTCCTTTTGTTGCATCCAGTCTATCTACCTGAAATATGTATCTGCTGTCACATATTAATGTCAGTTTTGTACAAATCTCCCACCTTTTGCTTTATATTCTATCTGTGTAGACTCCTTCCCCTGGCTGTATTCCAAAAGTTTTGGAATTTGAAGGAAAAGCTGACATGGAGTCTGAACATATGCTTTATAGCTTGCTGAATGGCTAAACCATGTTGGATTGGTTAATTAGCATGCAATTCTGCTGCATATGCAGTAATTAGCCTGACACTGTATTTACCTTGTTTAGGCAGTAGTGCACACCGCTGCACAGAGCTTACCGAATCTAAAACATTCCGCGGCCGTGTGTGCATCGCGCAATGACGTGCATATGGTAAAAAGTTACTGTGTAGGCTTTATGAATCCTCATGGTAACCTTGTTTGCAGATGCCATAGAAAAGGAGATGGCTGTTTTTAAACAGATTTTAATTTTATTTGGTTAACTAAGCAGAATTACTTTAATGCCTTACTAACACTTCAGCTCTTTGAAATAATATGCCATTAGATTTTTTCTTTCACAATTATTTTTCAGAGATATAACACCACTCCCATAGAATAAAATCTTTAGTGATCCCATGATATTTTGCATGGGTTTTGCATGGATTTTTTTTTTTTTTTTTTTGCTTAGTGGTGTTTTAAGCTGGAAGATGCACAAAATAAAGTTGTCCAGATGTTATTTGTGTAAGCACAGGGATTTCAGTCCAGCAATGTGTGGTTGCAAATGTTTATTTTAATGGGCTATTGTGCAATTCTATCTGTAAGACATTTCTGGCTCCGTTTGCATATTCTCAACAAAACAAATTCTTTGTTTAGAAATGCAGGTTTATTCAGTCAGAGCTTAATATTAGTTACCAGGGTAGAAAAATAGGCAGACATTACCTGTAGTAACAAAGACAATGTTCTGTGAGTATTTAGGACATGAGAGTGTACAGTTATTACAAAAACAATCTGTTTTAAGTAGTCATATTTGTTTCTGGACTTCAAAGAGATTGTTTCCCAGGCATAGTTAATAGGATGATAATAATAAAGCTGTAGTAATACATCACTGGAGCAGACAATGTTACTATACTTTGCTTAGTGCCAGTGTTAGACTTTACTGATATAAAATTAAGATGGAATTTGAAATTCTCTGCTGGAATTGTTGAAACTGTTGGTTAGATCTTTTGTTTTGTCTGAGAATCTAAGGTAATACATACATTTGTCATGTCAGAAATCTTCCTTTTTCCAACTCACATGTAACGATTTTATTGTATGTACAATTTATATGAATGCAGTAGCTTTCCCAGTAAGCAATATGACCTAATGTTTAGAAAAGACATGAGAATCTCAGAACTTGGGATAAAGCTTACAGTGCAACATGCGATATGATACTCAACAACCTTCTTGTCTCTCTGCAGCCATGTACATTTATTCCCCACTTAGTTCTCTATAGCTGTATAGATTTTTATTGATAATGATATTCTGCCACAGACAAAAATAAGTAAATACAGAAAGAAATACAACACTTAAACATTCTGATTCATAGTTGTTGGTCTTTCGGCTTTTCCCAGTAAGGGGTCACCACAGTGGAACTCCGGGCCGCTAATGACTGGCAGTAGATTTTTACAAAATGCCGAGGTGCCAGCTCAACACCCAGCCTTCAACGAAGGCATGCCCATTTACACACGCATGTCTTTCGAACGCTACCCAACCGCGGGGAGGACATGCAGACTCCAGACAGAAGGCACTCCCAAGTCAAGCCTAGAATCGAACGGGAGAACCTCTTGCTGTGAGGTAACAACGCTACAACCATACCACCGCGGCTTAAACATTCTGATTTATAGTAACAGTAGGAAATGTGAAATCAAAGAACAAATTGTGATGCAATATTGGATAAAACTGGACAACTCTGTTGCTAGTAATAAAGTTGTTAATCTTGCACCATTTATTTTCTAAATATAAAGAATTAATTAAAAGACAGGATCAAGAGGTAACCATTTCTCAGAACCTGCTAGAGTGAGCCCTTAAATGAGGAAACTGAATGGCTGAAAAAACAAACTTACATATACTAAGTCAAAGATGCCATTTCTAGGAATGTTGCCTTTTGTCCAAGGTATGGTGATCTTGAAGTTAGTATATATAAGTCTTGCATATGTGGAGAAGTTTTAAGGAGAAGATTAATTTTTGAGATTTGGTCTTCTGTTTTTTCTGATATAATTTTAAAAAGACATCATAAAGCTAGACAGGAAATAACTGAGAATATAGTATGCATCCATCGCATATTTTTGAAAATGTGGTAAGAGGTCAACTTTTAAGAGTTTCTAGACTTCATGACCAGGAAAAGAATTTGAAATAACTATGTGCTCCACTAGTATGGAATTTATAGAACATGTTTATAAACCTTTTGAAATTAGTAAAGCATGTGAGAGGGTTATGTCAGACAGACAAAGTAGCGGACATCCTTTTTTTCATGTAAAGAAAACATAAGAAAGACTGCCAATAATAATTGCTATAGAAATGTAGCATATTGTATGACTTTTAGTACTGACAGCATAGATATAAAAAATATTATCAAAAAAAAATGGCATATTTTTTCTTCTGATCCTACTCTATGTGGGTCTGTCAGTGCAGTTCCAAATTTTGTTTATAAAAATAAAAAATTGTTGAAAAGACAGCTCTGTTTTCCTAATACAAGTAAGCTAAGGCAACCTAGTATTAGAACAACTTGTTTTGGCACCTCTATCTGTGGCAAATGCATGTTTTGTAAATACATTGATGTATCTAATACATTTATTGAACCAGACACTGATAATCATTATGTTTTCAAAGTTAAAGCTAATTGTGACACTAAAAACTTAGTTTACCTAGCGCAGTGTGTGACTTGCTCAAAATTTTATACAGGAAAAACTAATAGGCGACTTAAGGAGCGAATTAGAGACCATTATTATTGTGCTAATAAGGGCCATAGTTATAGTGCCTTAGCTATACACATTATAGAGAAAGGCACTAACCATTGGTTCAAGTTTATGGCAGTAGAAGTAATTTATGAAAGTTTTAGGTTGGGTGATCTAACTAATGTCACAGAAGGGAAAGAATTAAGATGGATTCTCAAATTATCAGCACATAGAGGGGCAGGCTTGAATGAATCAGTATCTCTTAAGCCAGTTCTTAAAGAAAGAAAACTTTTTAAATAGGTATTTTGCTATGTGTGTCTTTATGGCAATAGGCTTCTATGGTTTCTGCCTTAAAAGAAAGCTGTGCCTTTAAAATTTTTATGGCTATTATATTTGCATGTTTTTTTATTGGTAGATATTTAATTGATTGTATTTTATATATCTGAGATGTTGCTGTTTTTTTGTATGGTCTGAAGAAGCAATTTTATCGGGAAAGCGCTCACATGTATTCAAATAAAAGTCTGTTTGGAATTTATGCTGTTCTTTGCCATTTGCTTGTTACTGGTTTGCTGTGGTGCTGTGTTCTACATTTTTGTTCATTTTACTTGGTTCGTGGTTGAACACAGCTTTGTGGTCAGCAGGACTTGTTTTACCATATATCTATCCATGTAATCAATTTCAAGGAGGCCCATCCCGCCTTCAGAACAAGGAATACATAATCTTGGTATGCACTGTTGTGTCTTTTCGGCTTTTCCCGGTTAGGGGTCGCCACAGCTGAACTCCGGTCTGCTAATGACTGGTAGTTGAGTTTTACGTGCCGAGATACCAGCCCTGATGCACAGCCTTCAAAGAAGGTACGCCCATTCACGCATGTCTCCACACAGCAGATGCTCTAGCTGAGAATCAAACCGGACAGTGTCTTACTGCGAGGCGACAAGGCTACTGCAGCGCCATACTGATTTTTATAAATCATTTGGTGAGCATGAAGCATCCTTCTTGTTTTACTATCTAATCTATCTAACATGTTTTGGGGCCAGTCAATTACTCCAAAACTGTAAGTTAGGACAGGAAGAGCAAATTGGTTTATAGCTTGGATTTTGCTCCTAGATGTCAATGCTGTTTTTGGGATTAATTTATACCTTTTAAAGTATTCCTTATTAAGTTTTATTCACATTTGTTCATGTTTTATTGTTGATCCTTTATCAATTCCCAACTATTTATATACTCCCTCTTGCTCAAGTTCTTTTAGATCACATTCTTGTCCCAAGCTGATGTTTTTCTGTAAAATAAATAATCAACACCACTGGAAAATAAATGGCACTGAGCACCAATAAAATAGAAAATGTCAAGGAACAATAAAATAGGCTCAGTGACAACCTCTGGCAGTCGATAGTAGTTACCATATAGATGTCTATTCAGACCAAGTAATCACCATTCTATAATTCAAAAAGGAATCACAAGACTTCAAGTAAAAACCTTTTATTCGAAGACGAAAAACAGGTAAGCGCTTTCACCAAAGCGGCTTCTTCAGACCTCAATGATATAATTTGAGTGAATGTACTTCACTATTTGTGGGTGGATAACCTATTCAATCATGACATCACAATTGGTAAATAGGCAAATAAGATTAATTAGTTAATAGATAAATTCACATACTTCTCAACCTTATGTGCCACAAGTATCCCATCAGGAAGGCATAAGAAAATAAATATGCCAACAAAAGTACATTGTTTGAATACAAGAAAAAACACATAAAATACAATTAAATATATACACCATATATATCAGGGAAACTTAATCAATAAATGACATATAGGTTCATAGGTTCATAGGTTGGTACGGAGCTATCTGCCTGAAGGCATATATTAGCCCAGCCATGTTGTGCGGTATTCACCGCCCCTTTGTAGTTCCCTAGACCCTTGTACTAGCAGCTAGTACCCTTGGCCCTTATCTAGTAGTGCTGTTGGTGTGATCCCCGGTGTGAACTTTCTGTTACCCATCCACTCATCAAGGTTCCTCTTGAAGAGTGATAGTGAGAGACTCTGTCTTATGTAGATCGGGACCCTGTTCCATAGTAAGGGAAGTCTCTGCGAAGGGAATCTATTCCTCCAGCATGTTCTATTCATTGTTGTGTTGAGGTTTATATCCCTAGAGTGTGTAGCTCATGTAGATTTGGTTTTGCTAAGATGGAGCATGTTCAACAATTCTGGGTTGGACATGGCTCTGTACGTTAGACAGAGATCGCCTCAGAGAAAGCGGTATGCAACAGAGAACAGTCTTAGCTTTTTCAATCGTGCTGCATAGGGCAACTGTTTGAGGCCAGTAATCCTCTTGGTTAGGTACCTCTGTGGTCTCTCCAGCTGCTGGAGATGTCTAGCCAGGTACATTCCAATTGGTGCATTGTACTCAATAATGGGTCTGATGAGGGAAGAGTAGAGGGGCACCATTACATCCTTAGATCTTGATGCAAACCCTTTCATGATCAGATGGGTCACATAGAAGGATTTTCTAACCACTTTGGCAACATGGTTATCAAAGGAAAGCTGACTATCTACTTGGGTCTCTAGATCCCTTATTTCTTCTTCAGATTTCAGGGGATTACCTCCTAGGTTGTACTTTGCGGGTACTCTGTTTTTTCCAAAGGGGATTACTATGCATTTTTTTTGCATTTAGCTTGAGACCATGGCTTTGACACCATTTATCAGTGTCATTTAGGCCCTTCTGGAGGATCTCCATGTCAGCCAGAGACTCTATTATAGCACCCAGTTTGCAGTCGTCTGCAAACTTAGTCAGCCACAGCCCTTCCGTGCTTGCCTGTACTTCTGAGAAGTATATGCCAAACAGGAGGGGCCCCAGGACAGAGCCCTGAGGCACACCACTCATTACTGGTCTGGATTCGGACATAGATCCCGCTACTCTTACTTTATGGGATCTGTCTGAGAGCCAGTTTGCGATCCATCTTGTGACGTAAGGGTTTATGCCCAGGCTGGTGACATATAAAATGTATTATTAAAAATATATTATTAGAAATAAATACATATATATAATATAATATATTATATTAATTACTTAAACATTTACTTAAAAATAATAGAATTTACTTAAAAACAAGCCTCCTGTTTTTGAAGAGCTGGTTTAATAGGAATTTTCTCATTTAAACCAGGGTATAAATGGGCTTGAAATCTGATGATCCAATTCGTTTCATTCACTCTGTAAAATTCCTAATGTCTCCACCTCTTAATCTGGGTATATTAATGTAAATAACCATAAATTTAAAAGAATGTGTGTCATCAGTGGCTATAATATGTTTAGAAAGTGCATTTGTGCCTGATTTAATACGTATTTAGTACAAGTGTTCTCTCACCCTGTCTCTAAGTCTCCTATCAGTTTTGCCAACATAAACGGCAGGACAGGAGGAACACACAGCAAGATAAACAACATGTTTGGTGTTACAATCGGCTGTTACATCAAACTTATATATTTGTGAACAAGGGAGCCCGCAGGATTTTTTGCAGGGGGGTGCAAACCCAGAGCCCCACCCACACAGCTCCCCCGCCCCCTGCCAATACAGCCCCGCCCATGTCCACCCCAAGCCCCGCCCATACAGCCATTCCAGTGTCCCATTACTTGGCTATTTCTCCCCATTTGCTGTAGACACTGTTCAAATCTCTGTGTGCATACTGTTTTATGCTTTAGTTCTACAATGATTACAGACATTTGGATTTAATTTACAACTTTTGTTTCAAACATTATAGCCCAAACACTGATAGACATTTATTAAACCTAAACAAAGCAATAATCTTACAATGAAAACAGACTTGGCATTAAAGCTTCTCTACCTTTGAAACTCACATTCACTGAAACAGCATTGAAACCCACATTCAAAGAAAATGTATCTGGCCAGTGGCAGGTTATTTACCTTTGAGCTGCATTCAAGCAATAGGCTCCTTGCAACCTTTGTTAGGGCCATGCAAAAGTTATTTGATTCACCTGATTGTATTAATTATAATATATAATTGAATTATATCCCTTGTATTATACAGCAACACTTGTTTCAGTTTGTTTTAAATTTATAGTTTTGAACATTTTTCCAGTAAGCAATGAAACAAAACATACAAAACAATAATGACAAACTGCCCAATTCAGAACATTTCAACCATAAAAGGCCATTCATTACAATCCACCAATATCAGTCAATATACACACACCCCAGGATTCACAAATCCTCCGTGTAAGACTAAATAAGTCCTACTCGGAAACTGCATTTGAACGGTATGACGTCAGTGTGCCATGCATATTCATGAGGGCACGCTGACTCCACTCCAAGCCTAACATGGACCATGCAGGAAGGCAGGGGGCGTGTCTGACTGCCGAGCAGTCCAAAGGTCCACGCCCCTGCAAGTGTCTGAATTGTGAAATGGCAACACACATGATCGAGTCCGCTCAAATGTCTACATACCCAACAGTAAGCTCCCTCACATTGTAAACCCCCAGTACAGTTATAAAATGTAAAACTTTTAATTTTTTTTTTTTTTATAATTCCCGATATATCTGCCCGTATTTGCGCGTGTTTGCGCGGGTGTGTCCATTGCTTAGCTGCAGTTAGCAATTTCGACATTGAAAAGCATAATAAGAAATGTTTATGCAAATTAAGCCAAATAGCAATAGCATAGTGGTAGAGCCTTCGCACAAAGCGGAGCTATTCACGGTTCGAGTCCCACCACTCCCCTTTCTATTTTATGTTTTAAATTAGTATATGAAATAATTCCTGACATATATGAATAAAATTTTACTAAAAAGCATTGAAATGGCCTATGTATCAGTGAACAAAATGTATATATATATAAATATAAGAAGGATCTTGACATATAATTGCCTGTAGCTAAGCAGAGCTTTACCCAGTGCAATATAGTTGCCCATAGTTAAGCAGTGCTTTACCCAGCACAATGTAGTTGCCTGTAGTTAAACAGCGCTTTAACCAGTGCAATATAGTTGCCTGTAGTTAATCAGCGCTTTACCCAGCACAATATAGTTGCCCATAGCTAAGCAGCGCTTTACCCAGCGCAATAGGTTTGTGTGGAGCTGCACACCGCGCTAACCAGCGCACCGTAGGGCAACATGGAGCAACATAGAGCAAAGTTGCCTAAACACAGCCACACCCCCTAGCCTGTCTGGACAGTAGTAAAATAAAAAGCAATGACAAGGTTTGAACCCGGGACACTGTGCACCATAATCAAAGTACTGAACCACTAAGCCATGACAGCTTAGAATAAACATCCACTGTTAACATACATATACTTATAAATGGTAGATTAACCATTGCTAAGCAGGTCTACAGTCAGCTGAGAATTTTCAAAAATGGCCAATCACAAAAAAGTGCAGGAAATGCGGCATATTTAAGCTCCATAGGCAGGAATACTCACAATAACTGATTGTAGCTCCCATCTGCAGTTAGAATGGCTGGTACTGGAGAGGGTACTCGCTGTCGAGTGCAATGCTGGGGCATTGAGGAGTCAAAATACATGGTTTGGCTCCTTGTCCACTGTCATGAGTCAAGACTCCTGCATGGCCATTTCCAAGGGACGGAGTACAAAGCAGAGGCTTGAACCAGTTAGCTCATGATCTCACCAGTGCCACAGGCATCCCTCAGACTGGTGAGCCGGTCCATCACCACCATGCAGACCTGAAGAGATGGAAGCAGGGCCTACTGGACCAATGGATACCGAAGGCCTGTGACATGCAAGATGCCCCACTACTGAGTAGGTAGCCATGGAATGCAGTATGTAAGACATGCTAATTTAGTCTATATAATGGATAGGTATGTCTCAATATCCCTTCATTTACTTCATAGCTGCAGGTGTCCGTGCTGCGAATCAGCAAGCCTATGCAGATAGGCTGCTAAGGCTGCACCATCAGGCAGGTTAGTAATTATTCTGCAGGTATTGTTATATAAAATAGGTGAGAGAGCCTGAAAAAAAGTGTTGTAGCCCAATAATACAGCCATAAAATGCCCTGAATAATTCCTCTGCATGTACTGTTATATAAAATAAGTCAGAGAGCCAGAAAAAGAGTGTAGTAACCCATTAATAAAGGTAAAATAAGTCCGGAATAATATCTCTGCATGTACTGTCATATAAAATAAGTGAGCGAGCCTGAAAAAGAGTGTTGTAGCCTATTAATAAAGGTATAATATGTCTTGAATAAGTCTTCCATATGCACTGTAATATCAAATAAAGGAGAGAGCCTGTAGAAAAGTGTGTAATGTAATTAATAAAGGTATAATACTTGGAGTGTGTTTGTGTAACTTACTTTGAAATGTTGTTGTACCCTTGCATTATATAAATAGTACTGTTGTATTAAGTGCTGTGAACCCACAGTTGGGCAGTCCCATATAAAGTGGATGAAGGAAGTGCCAGTAGCTGTGAAGCATATATATAGTCCTCAACATTCGGTTAATGGCTGGCATGCATAGGTAAATCTGGCACATGAGTAGCTTGTTAATGTGTTCCCCAGAAATGTGAGTGTGCTACGTGAAATGTAGGGTTCTGTAGAAATTTAACTGAAAATGTCACGTGAACACATCCAGATATGTAGATATATAAATATAAATACAATATATAACTATGTAGCAGTAACATCTGCATCTTGGACAGTTAGTATGTCAGATATAGGTCAGGTATATAATGAATTAGCCAATCCCATTGCACAACCTAATGCATGTTGCCTATTGTAATTATACATGTAGGGGATATAAACTTGCAGTCAATAGGAATGTAGTGTAGACTAAAAGTACTTATAAGATGTTAATGGAGGTTTCTTTTTACACCTTACTGTATGTGCATAAACAATGCAATTTCATACCTCAATAGGTATGTCTAATCTCAAAACATTTGTTGGGACATATGTCCTATTGTTCTATAAATATCTGCATTTACTTTGATGCATGTGCCCTGTTCAAACACCACAATCTTGGTGGCCTGTTGCCAACAATCATCCCTGCATGCTGCAGTAATGTCCACTGTCGTTCAGTGTATGCATGTGTTATGCTTGCTGTTCAACTGTTGGAACCCTGGTGTGTTGGGTTAAAGAGAATATTACTGCATGCTGTTACAACTAATTTGGAATGCTGTTGTCTATGTTGTAATTAAACATACCTAATAAAAGAACGTATGGGAAGGCCGGTCCCAGCGGACCAACCTGTCCCTCCTCAGCTGGTGATTGCACCTGGCACCAGCAGGTCCAGTGCCCAGCCCGGGGTCCCCTCCTCCGTTAGTCCTGTGCCACCTTTGGGTGGAAGCACTGCAGGGGATGGGGCTCGTCGCCCCCCCTCCCGTGCAAGCGTGGGCAGAGAAGGGCCACCTGTTACCCTCCAAAGGCTCCCGGCTGTGGTGCGTAGAGAGATCTTGCGTTCAGTCACTGATCACCTATGCCAGCTATGGGCGAGAGTGGCATGACTCATAGGTGAGCCTGCCACTCCTGCACAGCCCTCAGCACAGCCACCCTCAGGGCTGTGAAGGTGCAGTGGTGACTGCCCATGGGTAGGGATCTCAGTTCCACTGTTACCATCTGTGGGCTCATAGGCTTGTGATTTCCAAACATCCGTCCCCATCAATTGTGTTCACCCACTGCATGTGTCATACTCCGCCCCATATGCATCTTGTTTGTCTTGTCTGTTTACCTCCCCAACCTACCTCCCCAAATATACCTACTTCCTCTACCTCACATTCCACTATCACCTGAAAAAAAAAAAGGGCAATCTGTTCCCACAAAAAAATTACGCCCCATACATAGCTGCCCATTTCGCACACATGTCCACTGGACATGTAAACTGATAATTATAATTGGCAGTACAACATACTTTGTTGACTTCACCCCTCTCTCAGGGGTGGAAGGTTTCAAATTTCACTCCAAATATCTAATATATGCACAGCTGTTGCTGGTAAAGAAATGGGCAGCTATGGACCTTCCCTACACCCGTCCTGCACATCCTGAGCTGGTTTCCCTACTGTCTTTCCCTCTTTGTGCCCCCTTTTTCACCACTTTCCTATCTCCCCATTTTCTTTTCTTTCAAAGAAATTAGCACGGAGGTTAGTGGGAGTAAACACTTTTAAGCAGTAGTTTGCGGGTTTGAGCGAGTGTGCGCATGTGTGCGCTTAGCTAAGTATTGCTAAGCTTCGTGCAAACCCGCGCAAATCCACTTACAACTGCTTAAAAGTGCCTTAGTCATCTGTATGTCACGGCCCTTGTTCTGCTAAGCAGCAAAATAAAACGCCTCTGTCAGTCTCGAACCCCAGACCTTGGACACACTAGACTGCATAAAGTACCACTAAGCCACAGCAGATATACAATAACTTGGTGCTGAAATAAATATATCATGCAATACAATGAGTGAATGTAAAGGAAAAATAGGAAGGCCATAACACAAAGCTTGTTCTGTGGATCTTTACCAGCAATTGTTGTGGAATTGCATTACATGACTGTGATAAGAGAAGCAGCCATTCTCTCAGCAAATAATGTTATAGAGGCACTTTACAACCCCTACACAGTATCATAGCAGGACAAACACTGGCATATCTGATTAGGGCAGAGGCCATACTTCTTAACTGTGACTACTTTTCAGGGATGTCCCTGATTGTGAAACATATTTTAGCTGTGTCCCTCTGAATCCCTCTGAAAAGTACTGACGTTAGTCAGAAAGGTGGGGTATTACACAATGAATAATGACAATAATAACAGTAGACAATGCTTGTACTTCATAAAAGGTGTACTAATCCATATGCACTGCTTCAATCAAGTCTACACTTACTGGATCTATTATTTGGAAGGTGTACCTCTCTTTTAACTACCTATCCCTGACTCCATGCAAATATGTATCTGAGTGTTTCATAGGCCTGGCAGAGGCACAAACACACAGGCATATCAGCTTTTCTGCTGTTACACACTCTGCAAATAGCTTTGGGAGGACTTCCACAAGCATACCCTTATGTAGGAGTACAACACAGAAATACCAAAGGATGTAGCCATGTACTGGTAGCAAGTGACTGTAACAATGCCATTGTACCAGTGCTGAAAACACCTGTGGTTACACAGACAAAGAATAACAGGCTAACATCTGGCTACCACCTGGACAGGTTCACAATTGGGAACTATGCAGACAGACCACCTGCCTTGATAAACTAACAGGTACACACCAATCCTTTAAGTCCAGTAAGATAACATTGACACAATAATACAAAATGCTCTCTGTATGTCAGCACCCCCCCACACACAATTAAAATATACTTGTGTGTTTAGGGTCTACCAAGGATGTAGGTAGGCATACACAGTACTGAAATTGTCCAGTTGTCCTGTGAACCCTGTGCTAATGTCAACAATAAAACCACAAACCTTGCAGAAGTGACTACATTAATATTCAAAGTATAACAATTCACAAACAGTTCATGTGCCAAAAGAATACTTCTCAATAACTATGTTTGTATGGCAGTTAAGTATATGAGTGGAAAAGAAACTACATACTCAAATATATCTTGTGTAAGCATTTGTAGGGGTGAGTTAAACTCTCCACTGATAGGTCTGTACTGCAAGTGGCAACAGTCAGGTCTGAGTACAACATGTACATCACTGTCTACACCTCTAGCTTCAGATATAAGAAGTATACCAACCTTCTGACTTAAACAACAGTGTCCACAGCAAACAAGCATGGGCCCCACTCTGGAAATCTGAAAGGGCTACACCTACATAACTTAGCAATTTATAGCATTGGGTTGCTATGACAGTGAGTACTGCAATTAAAACACAGCAGGCTGTATGCATTTACCAAATGCTGGGCACCAATTGGTGCAGAGGGCATCACGTGCACATGTGCAGATACCTATAAAAGCAGACTGTACTTGCTATCCCCACATGCAATCATTGCATTGCACATGCTATAGCATCTGTAAACCTGGAGAGGAGTAAAAAAAAAATATTACTTAAAAAAAACACAAAAATTTCATTAAGTAAAACAAATTTACTGAATTACTAACCAAAAATATTAATTAAGTAAAAAAAAAACTTAATTAATAACCAAAAAAAAATTAAGTAAAAGCAAACTTTACTTAATTAATACCAACAAAAAAAAAAAAACATAAACAGACGGACGTGAAAGTGACAAACAGGTATGTAACAGATATGTGGTTACTGCAAGTAGTAGATGTTTATGAAGAGTACTGTACATACTTTGAAACATGCATATGTGGCATCAGTAGGTATGTATGCACTGATGCCATGCATAACTACTGCCATGGACAAATTAGTGTGTAGCTGTGTGCAGTGGGACATAACTGTGACATATGTAGCTCAGCAGTAAATGTCAGACATCTGATCATGTTATCTATGTCCTGTACAGTACTGTGTATAATGGCTGTTTGGGGGAGTAGTGCACACAGCTATATAAACCTGGATGTGACAGAGTAACACATGCATGATAGTCATATAATGTGTCGCTTAGCATTGGCAACTGTTGTACCAGGCTAGTATAGTAATGTAGCATTAGCAGCTATAAATACTCCCTGTAATATTACTGTTATGCACACATGTGACAACTGTTCATGTTGTAGCAAGGCCCAACAGGTCATCCGTGAGGTCTACGGACTTACAACAGTGTGGACCTTGTGTGTGTATGGCACACACATATGGAGAGATATTTATGTAACCACAGAACAAGCACCCCAGGCCCAGGATATAAATACACATGGTTTAATGAATGTCAGTGTAAAATTAAGATAAAACTTGTTGAAAGGACAACTAGTACATTTAAGTAGAATGACCTCTGACAATGAAATTTATAACCAAGACTGTGAGGTTTTGAAAGGAATGTTCTTAAACAGAGGTTACCCGTTAAATTTATTTGACCAGATATGTAATGAAGTTACTGAAGTTTTACCTTAATTTTACACTGACATACATTAAACCGTGTGTATTTATCTCCTGGGTCTGAGGTGCTTGTTCTGTGGTTACTAGTGACTTTTGCACCTTCCATTCTTCAGTTTTTTGAGAGATATTTATGTGTCAGATATATTAGCATTTTAACATGTGCATAGAGCAAGGGACATGCTGCAACTGTTTGTGAAGGGTGGACATATATATGTTGGTGAAGGTTGTTATGTGCATATTTTTATGTAGGTTGTAGTGTGTGGCAAACAAGACAGCATACAGTGCTGGTATATAATATGTGGTGTTTAAACGCTGTGGGTATGATTTGTAAGGGTTTTTAGTCTTCCAGACAGGGAGTCCTGCTAAAGATACATGGGCTGAGAATACCTTCAATGCATTCTGCACAAGACTGTGCAATATTATTACATAACTGTATCCCTCTCAACCTTTGCATAATTGATATTCCCACCATGAAAGATGGACTGTATATGTGCCTATATATAAATCTATATGTACACCAATGGATGTTTATATATACGCTCAAGATCAATGTTGTAAATGTATCGCCATCCCTTTTGTTAAAAACCCTGTACTCGTGAACTACCACATAGGTGATAGTCTACTCAACACCAAAAGTGTGATAAGAGACCACGGGACACAGGTGGACAGTAGTGTCCCTTTTGATAATCACAGTGCCACACTAGTCATGTAAACTGTGTACAGTCCACATGTCATCAGAAAAGGCATGTCATCCATGGAAAAAGAGGTCAGTTTTCCACTCTACTCATCAGTCATAAAACCCATCATAGAGTACAATGGCCCTTTTGGTATGTACCTTAGAGGACATCTACAGCAACTGTAGATGCCAGGCACATACCTCACAAAGAGTATTACCAGACTCAAACAGATGCCCTATGCAGACTGTCTTACAAAACCACAGCTACACTGTGTCGCATACCACCTACCCAGGGGCAACCTCTGCCTAACATACAAAGCTATGCCAAACCCACAGGTGTTGGACATGCTCCATGTAAACAGATCAAAATCCCTACAAGCTACACACTGTACTGATCTAAACCTTGTAACGTCAAAAAGCAGAACATGCTGGAGTGGTACATTCTCATCTCAGACATATACCATACTTTGGAACTAACTACCTATCAATAGCAAAGAAAGGCCCTCATTAGCAGTCGTCATGAATAACCATGTTAAATGTATGTGAGATAGGAAATACAACCCGGGAATCACCTCTGTGCTCTGCATGACAGGAGCACATGAACTTAAATTACATGGGTGTTGAAGGGCAGGGTACCGTATGGCTAGGCTTCTATAGACCTTATGGCTAATAGCCTATTAGCTACCTAGGACCCGGTACACACACGCATGTACTTGTTGCATTAATTGCTATGTGAGGTTGACTGAGTGTGATGGTGAATGTGCAGGTGAATGTGTCAACGTTGTGTATATGTGTGATAGCCTAGTGGGAAACTGTTTATATCATGGTATGTAGTGTTCTAGCTCTGATCCCCACAAAAGATATGTATGCTATTGCTAGGCAGGAAAAGCAGTATGGCATACGGTGTGACGTAGTCCCATGGTGTTGACTGGAGTGTGCCATTGTAGGCTAAAGCAGTACATGTATGCTTATTGATTGTTAACACTAGTGAATACAAATCCCGTATGAACTGTAGTACTACCTGAAGCTGTAGGCCTAAACAGCACAGTATGGTGTATATCCACATTGCTTGGAAACACTGTTTTGTTTGTTACCTGTAGTCCTCACACATTACATACCTCAGGCATAAGGTTTTGTAAGTGCTGACACACAGTACTGTATGGTACGCAGGTAAAGCTCATCTGGGTTGCCATACCTTTGTGTCTTGTAGGTATGTCTGATGTGTGTGTGGGTATGCCTGTAACATGGCCTCGGTCGTATGTGTGTTAGAGGATATAAGTGCATATCTAGCAACATGTATAGTGTAGTACAGCAGTATGCCACCTATATTGATGAATGTGCACATATGTTATGTAGGGGTTTGCTATCAACAAGTAGTTTGGTGTACTGGTAGTACTGTAACTGTACTTTACAATCATTTCAATGGATGACATATTTCTGTATGCATTAGCTTCATATATACCTCCTGTGGCTAGGTGGTGCATTGTGTCACATACAGTGTGCCATGTACTGCTGTATAGTCTTACATACTGGTTTCACTTTGTTGCTGTGCAAAACATGGTTTAATATATAGAACGTGCCAGGCACTGTCAGGCAGTTGTGGGCTGGGCACTGATATGTGGTATTAAAAGTGTGTATCTACTGACAGCCAATAGGTTGCTATAAATGGCATTTCATTGATATCTGTACTTTAGAATGTTAAGTGTGCCACATGACTTGTTCACAATTATTGTTTTATTGTCTTGCAGAGACATGTCTCACCATCGCAACCCTGTGTATTCCCCTGAAGAGGAGGAAATCATAATTTCCCCCCTAGTACAACATCACGCCCTGCTGTTCTCCAGAACCAGCCAGGATCAGCATGAGCGCACTGCACTGTGGCAAGATGTTGTCCATCAGGTTAATGACATAGGCATGCATAACTGGACTTATGAGCAGGTACACCATCACTGCAGTGATTTAATTAGACATGTCCAGCAGCATGCCTTCGATATCCGCAGACAACAGCTTGCCACAGTTGGTGGTGCAGCATTACATCCGCCCCTCACCAGAGTGGAAGAGCTGCTCCTCAGTGTGGTGGCTCCTGGCCAACCACTACAACAGACATGTGTCATCATGGAGGCCGGAGTCACCCAGCAAGTTGACTCGGAGCGTGCAGGTAACATGGCATATCTGTAGACTACTGTTAGCTCGATTGTTAGAACATGCATATGTCAGATGTGTACTGTGTATTTAGAAGATGTGGAGCCTGGTGTTGTGCAATACTGATAATTTGGAACATAATCTGTATGCCTGTGACTGTCAACCATTGTACTATTGTAAAATTGCAAACTCACAACAGCAATGCCATAGTTGTTAACACTGACAAACTGTCTCATATCCTTGCAGGTCCCTCTGGTGTGACAGCAAGACAGCAGACCCATGCTGGTGAGTGTTCTACATTTAATATAGCAAATAACATGTGCATATCATAGGTGAGTTGTAGGCCATATACACATGGAAAACACCTACACATAATGCATGCTCTGCATGTTTTCTGTGGGACTATGCACATCCCAGTAACATGAGTAGCTGCCTCAAACACATGCAATACACAGAACATCCCAAACAATTGTGGTACACTGTAGTGGACATTGTACAGGTAGAGTTAATACACATGCACACAACATACACCACTTTGCAATACTCAGTATGTGTTAATATAATACACATGGCGTATTTAGACACCTGCTGTAAGGTCAGACTCCAGTATCCCAAATGTCATCCACACAGCACACATACTATACCTGAGGGGTAGAGGCCTATCATGGGGCAGTGCGACACTCTTCAACACACAACACATTCATGTTAGGCAATGCTCCCTATTGAACACCTTACATACCCATGTAACAACTGCCTGTGAAAAGGTTAATGTAGCCACAGTGCTGCAGTTCAGGTACAGCAAGATAGTTGCCAGTGTGGCACACATTAGTGGCCTTGAGTGACCACATGATGCTGCCTGATGATGGCTCATGGTACTACACTACATCCAGTTACAGTAACTACAGTACTACACATAGCATTCATTGCTATACATCTGATAGTTGTGTGCATCCAGCCATGGTATGTATACCTGTGAGTGATGGTGCACAGGACATTGAAAAGCATTTAATACTTGCACAGCAATGTTGTGTCCATGTACACATTGTGTTCCAGGGTGAGGCCAATCATTGAACAACACACATGCATCAAAGACATGTATACTGTTATTAACAAGGACTCTCTACACTCACACTGCATGCTGTTGAGCAACACACATCCTGCATGCTGACACGTGTGATAGGACTCTTTGACTTGTGATACTGTACTCCACCATCAACCACTAATGAGTGTGTTCTGGATTGCTGTTGGTGTGTGTGTGTGTGTGTGTGTGTGTGTGTGTGTGTGTGTGTGTGTGTGTGTGTGTGTTCATGTGTTCATGTGTTCATGTGTGCATGTGTTCATGTGTTCATGTGTTCATGTGTGCATGTGTGCATGTGTTCATGTGTGCATGTGTGCATGTGTTCATGTGCATGTGTTCATGTATGCATGTGTGCATGTGTTCATGTGTGCATGTGTGCATGTGTGCATGTGTTCATGTGTGCATGTGTTCATGTGTTCATGTGTGCATGTGTTCATGTGTTCATGTGTGCATGTGTGCATTTGTTCATGTGTTCATATGTGCATGTGTGCATGTGTTCATGTGTGCATGTGTGCATGTGTTTATGTGTGCATGTGTTCATGTGTGCATGTTTTCATGTGTGCATGTGTGCATGTGTGCTAACATCATGTACAGATTGTAAAGTGTGTTTCCTGTCTTCCTCTCACAGGTGCTGAGATTGTGTTGGTTGAGTGCAGCAGGGAACCTGAAGTCACTGCCACAAATAGTGGAAATGATGATACATGTGTTGTGGCACAGGCAGGTTTGACAGGGTCTGTCGTTGGGCCGCCAATTGAAAGTACACAGCTTTCCACCCCATCTATGCAAACAGTCATACTTCCAATACATCCCTCATCACCAATGGCCTTAGCTGAGGGACAGCATACAGTAGGCATAGACCAGGACAGTGTGGTATCTATGGCACATGGATCCCCTCACAGCAGCCACACCCAGATTCCTGGAATGGTACCACATAGGCAGATGTCCAGGGTTTCTCGTGGGAGCACTGCTGGTCGTAATGCCCGTGGCAGACGTGCCCCCACAGGTCTTACAAACTCAGGTATGTTCTGGGCTGTAATGCAGGCACGTATGGAACGGAACACCAGACAGGGACTAAGGGCGCAGAGGGCCCATAACACCGCTATCAATGACAGTATCCGTGACCTTGCCGGTGCTGTCCGTAATTCCATAATTACACCGAGGTCATTGATAGACGTTGGGGGAAGACATTAGATGTCCTCCGCAATGTCATGTCCATGTGCCAGGACAGTGCAGGATGGCTGAGATGTCGATGTGGACGTATGTCAGCAACATCATCGGCTGGCAGTCATCACGGATGACATACAAGTCACAACTGCTTCCGTAGTGGCAGTACCAGCCCCAGCAATGTTGGGGCTGGGCTGTCAATAGACCATCATAGAAGACCACATGCACATGGCTTTGGCCAGTCCCAGCAGGGACATGGGTCCAGTCAACATCCCTCTGCCTCTGATGATAGTACCCAGTCTGGCCTAGTACCCAATACTGTCTGTGGCACCCCTGCCAGGCACAGGTACTATGTCCATGGCCAGAGACAGTATCTGTACAGCCTGGCAGGTACAGTCTGTGGCTGTCTCACAACCTCCCGTATATGGCAGCCACATGGTGGAACTGTGTGCATGCAGGCACACACACACATAAACCAAATACCTAGGGCTAACACATACACACACACATTACATCAACATTGACCCATGCTGTACTGTTGTCCCTCACACACACACACACACACACACACACACACACACACACACACACACACACACACACACACACACACACACACACAAATACATGTCGATTGGATGGGTAAATGTCGGGCTCTGGCAAACCAACAACACACCCTGTGCATATGATGAAACTGTGCCACCTCCTGTCATCTGTAACATTGATGCAGGAACAGGCTATCATGGTGCTGATGCAAAAGGTGACTTTATAGCAGTGTAGCAATGTTAGCATGTTGTCAACAGTAAAGTGTAATGATATCCTTGTAGGTATATCTGAGCAGGCATGATGCATTAAAGCTATGATTATCAATGTAGTATTGTTTACACCAGTGTTAATTCCAAAAATGTATTGTCCGCCCATGTGCCACTTGGCTGATGTGTGTAGTTTTGGCAGCATGTGTTGGTGAGTGGACAGTATGTGTGTGATGTGTGCAGTACAGATTTGCAGGTGTACATTTGTGAACATGGTGGAGGTGCACTGTCTACATGTACGTGCATATTGGACACATGGGAAGGGTGACATGCCCTGTATTACACAGTGTTAACACTTCATAGTTTCTATTGGTGGCCAGTATGCATTTTACAACACATATGTTTTAACTTGGGTACACATGTGTGTATGACATGGTTTGACACTATAAAACCAAACAAGCGTTCAAACTTAGAAGACGTAAAACCGGACACAGAACACAATCAAGCAAGCCTGCGTACACCAATACAAATTTATTTTAAGCACTTTTCGTGCACTCGTTGAGTGCACTTTATCAGAAACAATAAAACCATATGCAAATGAGGTTTAAATAAACCTGACAATTAATTCATTCAATTAAGTTTTTAAAACCCGCCTTCATTTCCTTAAAGTTACGGTAACTAAATAAATAATTAATACATGGTGAACATACTTATCCTACTGCCACACTATGCATGTCATATAAAAATATATAAAAGTAATAATATGATCACCTAAACTGATATTTTATGTAATCTATTAAATCACAGTACTAAATAATACATAGTGAACTGATTGTCCTATTATTATATATCATATAAAAATAGTATATCATATAAAAATAGTGTATCATATAAAAATAATAATGATACAAACACCTATACTGATCTAATTATGTAAACAAAGCATATATTACATAGATTAAAACACAAAATAATGTTTGTAAACACATAAATATATCTACATGTCACATACGGACAAAATTCAGCATATAATGGACTTTAACTATACACAAGTTATGTATAAAGGTAAGTTTTTAACAAGATCATAAACAACTATACAGTAAAAATAATAAAAATAATAATAATAATAATTTTATGAATAATAATGATAATAGTAATAATAATTTTATAGAGGCAAATCAGCGTTTCAAACTCTTAAGTTTCAAAATGCTGCTGATTGAGCAAGATTCATTCAGCCCCGGATAATTGTAAGCATTAAGCTTTATTTGCCATTCTAACTCTAATTCTTCCAACTGTAAGCAGGCTGGACCCCCTCTTCTAGTTGGAATCACTTGGTCAATCGCTGCAAATTTAAAGCTATGGTTGCTATGTTTAAGGTTATGTTTGGCAAGTGCATTATCCAATTTCATTCTACTAATGGCATATTGATGTTCATATAACCTCTCATGGAGTCTACGCTCCGTTTTACCCACATAAAATGCAGGACAATTTTGACATTTTGCCACATAAACAACCATTCTACTATTACAATTAAATTTAGCTTTAAATTTAATATGGTGGCCATTAATCATCAAGGAATATAAATTATCCACAAATTTGCAATAATTACAGTCCTGACATTTAAACATCCCAGTAATCTTAGGGATTACCCTTTGTTGGCGTTCAAGGTGGTTTTTAAGATTATATCCTCTCCTATATGTAACACTTGGGCCACCCCCCAATTTTGCACAAATGGTGTGATTAATACCCAAAAGTTCCCAATTCTTTCTGACTATCTCATAGCATAGCTGACTGTGTATATTATATGTGGTTATCAAATTGGGAACCTTCTGAGTCTCAGTAACCTGTCCTATTATGGAGGGGTTAACACAACTTACTACCATATTATCAACAGTGGATAGTTGGTTAATACTTAATAAAGGTTGGTATATACCATTGGATCTTTTAAATTGGACTTCAACAATTAAATCATCCAGCAAGGTTGCTGGATAACCTCTGTGTAAAAACAGAGATTTTAAAAATTGGCATTCCTGTTCAAAGGCACCATCCTCACTCACAATACGTGCCGCTCGCACAAGTTGTCCCTTGACAACGGAACGTTTTTGATGGTATGGGTGACAGCTTGTAAAGTGCAAAAATGAATTGGAGTAAGTTCTTTTCCTATAAATTGAAGCTGTGACTATACCCAATTCCCTATTCTTCACAAGCCATACATCCAAGAAAGCTATAGATTCCGTATCAAAGGAAGCCGTAAATTGCAAAAATTGAGTAGATTCATTAAATATTTGTAATATATTATTACTACTAGTTAGATCACCTTTAAGAAGGATGAAAATGTCATCCAAAAACCGCGTGTAATATATTATTTTTTCTTTAAACACTTCATTACTGAAAACATATTCAGTCTCCCAATATGCCATCACTAAGTTAGCTATACTCGCACCACACGGGGAACCCATAGCTACTCCAACTTTCTGAAGGTAAAAATTATTGTCACCAAACATAAAGAAATTGTTGTTAAGAACAATTTCCATTAGTTCGATAACTAATGATATTTCATCCGTTGGTGCCCCTTCCTTCTGTAATAGGGCACCCACCCATTCTATACCCAACTCTTGTGGAATACATGTATAGAGATCTTTAACATCCACCGTAAAGAAATTGTAGTCCATCCTAAGTTCCAAATTATTCAGGTTTTTAAGGAAAGACCACGAATCTTTACAAATGATATTGTTTTTAAACTTAAAACATTGGATGCTTATTTGATTAAAGTTAAGAAACTACAGCTTGAAATATCCTATTTTCGTGAATGCTTGAAGCAAAAAATTGTCCCTAAAGGTCTTAGACACCATCAGTACCCAACTGGGCTTATTGCAAATTCTGACTTTCATAGGGATTTGCTGGGGTTGTTTGACCGTCAGGGTTTTGAGTTGTTGGACCTGATGGTCAAGCATTACAACATTTGGGTGGATGAATTGTCCACTAAAGTGACTGAACTTGACAACAATATTAAATTAAATGAACAGTTTCTCAGGTATAAATATGAGTATGCACGCATTTTTTCTAGTATTGACCAGTATTTAGACAAGTTGAAAAATAACAAAGTGAAAAAACTTGAACGTGACACTAAAGCTTATTCTGAGGGGACTGCATACCCTTTACCATCAGTGGCTCAAGTTTGGCGTGACCCCTTAATAGGTGACGGTTTGGTAGCTGACAATAATGTGGCTTTTGTTAACCAACAACAATGTGGGACTTTTAGAGGGCAAGTTAATGACACAAATGGTCAAAATACAACTCAGCGGTTTAACACTAACTTTGATAATCAACCTGAGTTGAGGAGAAGTGAAAGGTTGCAGCATCTTTATGCAAATAATAATAATAATACTGGTATGGACAACCAACATAATGAAAATTTTCAATCTGTCAACCATACGGGTGCGAAACCGAAACAAAGGAAGAATTATCAACCAAAAACTTTTCAGAGGAGGCAGAACAACCACAAACCGTGAATGTGAATACTTTGTGTCCACTCGTGGATAACCAACTAACTGACACCTCCTTAGTTTACTTTAATAATGATGACTCTATTGTATGTACAACCGATGAGGGCAATATTGATAAACAGCCTACTATTATTACTAATGGTTCAGGTGACTTTAAAGTTTATAACTTTTTGTCTGTCTGTATCCCTTTGGATATTGTGGATTTTTTGTCCAAAGGTTATACCTATGTGCCAATGCAAAAGTTTGATTTAGTTAAATCTGTAATAGACCTTAAAGTGTTCACTAGGAAGTTAAACTTTTTGCTTATGATGGGTACAAGTACTAACACTTCTGAGGGTGACTTGTTTTACATTTCTAGCACATTTAACCCTCCGTTACACCCATTAGTACAAACGTTTGAACAGTTATGTGAGCTGGATTTCAGGCAGATAATGAAAAATAAAAAACCTAGTGGAAATAAGGCTACCATTGCATTTGAAAAACAATGTTTAGAATACATAAAATCTCAGAACATACGTATTTGCAAACCTGATAAAGGTGGGGGACTTGTAGTTTTTGACAATATTGACTATGAGGAAAGAATGCTTTCAGTATTGGACAATCCCGCTTATGTTTTAAGCTCTAGATCTGAGGTTAATGGAGCATACAATAAGATCAAGAGTTATATTGAGGATTTGTTCATAGAAGGGAGAATCGAGCAAAACATCTACAACTTCCTTTATACATCCTTTCCTAGATATCCTTGTATTTTTGGTATTCCAAAAATACATAAAAACGAGGTTAACCCTCCATTGAGACCATTGGTTGATGGGAGGGGTTCTCCCACCTACGTATGTGCTAAAGTCGTTGATTCAATTTTGGTAAAATATGTAACCAAACAAACCCAGATATGTAAAGATTCGTGGTCTTTCCTTAAAAACCTGAATAATTTGGAACTTAGGATGGACTACAATTTCTTTACGGTGGATGTTAAAGATCTCTATACTTGTATTCCACAAGAGTTGGGTATAGAATGGGTGGGTGCCCTATTACGGAAGGAAGGGGCACCAATGGACGAAATATCATTAGTTATCGAACTAATGGAAATTGTTCTCAACAACAATTTCTTTATGTTTGGTGACAATAATTTTGACCTTCAGAAAGTTGGAGTAGCTATGGGTTCCCCATGTGGTGCGAGTATAGCTAACTTAGTGATGGCATATTGGGAGACTGAATATGTTTTCAGTAATGAAGTGTTTAAAGAAAAAATAATATATTACACGCGGTTTTTGGATGACATTTTCATCCTTCTTAAAGGTGATCTAACTAGTAGTAATAATATATTACAAATATTTAATGAATCTACTCAATTTTTGCAATTTACGGCTTGCTTTGATACGGAATCTATAGCTTTCTTGGATGTATGGCTTGTGAAGAATAGGGAATTGGGTATAGTCACAGCTTCAATTTATAGGAAAAGAACTTACTCCAATTCATTTTTGCACTTTACAAGCTGTCACCCATACCATCAAAAACGTTCCGTTGTCAAGGGACAACTTGTGAGTGAGGATGGTGCCTTTGAACAGGAATGCCAATTTTTAAAATCTCTGTTTTTACACAGAGGTTATCCAGCAACTTTGCTGGATGATTTAATTGTTGAAGTCCAATTTAAAAGATCTAATGGTATATATCAACCTTTATTAAGTATTAACCAACTATCCACTGTTGATAATATGGTAGTAAGTTGTGTTAACACCTCCATAATAGGACAGGATACTGAGTCTCAGAAGGTTCCCAATTTGATAACCACATATAATATACACAGTCAGCTATGCTATGAGATAGTCAGAAAGAATTGGGAACTTTTTGGTATTAATCACACCATTTGTGCAAAATTGGGGGGTGGCCCAAGTGTTACATATAGGAGAGGATATAATCTTAAAAACCACCTTGAACGCCAACAAAGGGTAATCCCTAAGATTACTGGGATGTTTAAATGTCAGGACTGTAATTATTGCAAATTTGTGGATAATTTATATTCCTTGATGATTAATGGCCACCATATTAAATTTGAAGCTAAATTTAATTGTAATAGTAGAATGGTTGTTTATGTGGCAAAATGTCAAAATTGTCCTGCATTTTATGTGGGTAAAATGGAGCGTAGACTCCGTGAGAGGTTATATGAACATCAATATGCCATTAGTAGAATGAAATTGGATAATGCACTTGCCAAATATAACCTTAAACATAGCAACCATAGCTTTAAATTTGCAGTGATTGACCAAGTGATTCCAACTAGAAGAGGGGGTCCAGCCTGCTTACAGTTGGAAGAATTAGAGTTAGAATGGCAAATAAGGCTTAATGCTTACAATTATCTGGGGCTGAATGAATCTTGCTCAATCAGCAGCATTTTGAAACTTAAGAGTTTGAAACGCTGATTTGCCTCTATAAAATTATTATTACTATTATCATTATTATTCATAAAATTATTATTATTATTATTTTTATTATTTTTACTGTATAGTTGTTTATGATCTTGTTAAAAACTTACCTTTATACATAACTTGTGTATAGTTAAAGTCCATTATATGCTGAATTTTGTCCGTATGTGACATGTAGATATATTTATGTGTTTACAAACATTATTTTGTGTTTTAATCTATGTAATATATGCTTTGTTTACATAATTAGATCAGTATAGGTGTTTGTATCATTATTATTTTTATATGATACACTATTTGTATATGATATACTATTTTTATATGATATATAATAATAGGACAATCAGTTCACTATGTATTATTTAGTACTGTGATTTAATAGATTACATAAAATATCAGTTTAGGTGATCATATTATTACTTTTATATATTTTTATATGACATGCATAGTGTGGCAGTAGGATAAGTATGTTCACCATGTATTAATTATTTATTTAGTTACCGTAACTTTAAGGAAATGAAGGCGGGTTTTAAAAACTTAATTGAATGAATTAATTGTCAGGTTTATTTAAACCTCATTTGCATATGGTTTTATTGTTTCTGATGAAGTGCACTCAACGAAAGTGCTTTAAAGTTTAAAATAAATTTGTATTGGTGTACGCAGGCTTGCTTGATTGTGTTCTGTGTCCGGTTTTACGTCTTCATGGTTTGACACTATGCTGTGAGTTATACTGTTACTGTCTGTCATTGGTTTGCATTCTGGTAGTATACACAACCTCAACAGCCTGACTATAGCCAATCGTTAGATGATGTCTTGGCAACTGACACACAGATGTAGGAAACTCAGTAGCATTTGGATCCTTCCGGTACTATACTATACCAGTAACCAGTGGTATTGACTGCCACCCATTCCTGGGACCACTCCTGTTTGGCATGTAGCCCTCTTAGGTACAAGCAAACACACTAGGGATATGTCCGTCTACATCTGGAAATGCATACAGTGGCCTACAATGCATTCTCCGGATGAGACACTTATCCTCCACAAGGGTATCATACAGACAGATACCTGTTGTCCAACCCATGCTGTAAAGCTATAAGCCAACTGTAGCATAGTTATCCACATTTACTAAACATAGTATCCCGACAGTACCACATAGGTAGTAGCCCCCAACATGTAGAACATGTACCGTTGTGTACATACAGCCAAGTGTTATGTCATCTGTCCTTTGGTATTCACGTTTCCAAAGGTATTATGAAGTCCCTTGGTGTATCACATAAGCAATAAGGCATCTGTAGCATTTGGATCCTTCCGGTGCTATACTATACCAGTAACCAGTGGTATTGACTGCCACCCATTCCTGGGACCACTCCTGTTTGGCATGTAGCCCTCTTAGGTACAAGCAAACACACTAGGGATATGTCCGTCTACATCTGGAAATGCATACAGTGGCCTACAATGCATTCTCCGGATGAGACACTTATCCTCCACAAGGGTATCATACAGACAGATACCTGTTGTCCAACCCATGCTGTAAAGCTATAAGCCAACTGTAGCATAGTCATCCACATTTACTAAACATAGTATCCCGACAGTACCACATAGGTAGTAGCCCCCAACATGTAGAACATGTACCGTTGTGTACATACAGCCAAGTGTTATGTCATCTGTCCTTTGGTATTCACGTTTCCAAAGGTATTATGAAGTCCCTTGGTGTATCACATAAGCAATAAGGCATCTGTATGCATATCCACAAAGTTGTTGTACACCTATAATGAATGTCCATTATTGACAGACTTTGTTGTGTTTGAACATGTCTGAAATATACCCCAGGCATGAACCCTCACTCACACTATTCTATAGAAACTGTCATGGGTGTGTGTGACACAGATGACCTAGGCCACAGATCACTACAGTGGCTGGCCTTGTCACAAACATACATATGTGACCTAAGGTCTGAGAAGCAGCAGCACAATCTGTCAAAGGTAACAGATGTATTCATGTAGAAAGCAGGCTTCACACCTGCAAACTAATTGAGGTCACATGTACATATATGTATTTGCCACACAGATACCTGAAGTGTGCAATGCACATACTGTTGTTATACTGATATGTCATACAGTAGTAAAAGCAAAACCCACAACACATTGACCAACAGTGTCACACACACACACACACACACACACACACACACACACACACACACACACACACACACACACACACACACACACACACACACACACACACTCAGCAATTGCAAGAGTCAAACACCTACCTAACTATGCTGTGATACTAGGGAAGTATGCATTAACATAATGTGTTGTATGCTTTACTGGGAGTTTTTATTTCCACTGCTATATTTGTAGGATGCTGACATCATCAGATTTGCCAAAGAGGAATATACCACTTTTAAGGTGTTTTCCTAGTCTCCAAAAAGGGCACTCCCCTCAAGGGAAATCACACAGAAACATACACTCCCCCACACACACACAGCAATTGCAGGATTCAAACCCCTACTTAACTATGTTATGATACTTGAGAGATATGCACTAACATAACACACTATATGCTTTACTGGGAGTTTTCATTTCCACTGCTATATTTGTGGGATGCTGACGTCATCAGACTTGCCAAAGAGGAATCTACCACTTTTAAGGTGTTTTCCTAGTCTCCAAAAAGGGCACTCCTTTCAAAGGAAATCACACACAAACATACACCCCTGCACACACTCAGCAATTGCAGGATTCAAACCCTACCTAACTATGTTATAATACTAGAGAAATACGCATTAACATGACGCACTATATGCTCTACTGGGTGCTTTCATTTCTCCTGCTATATTTTAGGATGCTGACATCATCAGACTAGACATGGTAATGTGTGTGCACTTTGTTTTAGCAATCCCAGGACTGAGCCATGGGGGACAGCAGGTGTTACCAGCTTGAACAGGACTCCACAATTCTTACCTTGTGTGATCTATCTGTGGCCCAGTTGCCAATCCATCAGATGACAATACATATTTATGCACAGGTTGTTGATTTTGTGGATACGACATGTGTCTGGGATGTTGGAAAAGGGCTATTCAAAGTCTATGCGGGACGTGTGTAGCTCATTTTATTGATGTATGTCCTGGGTGGCTGCCTTGCAAACAGTCTAGCAGGTTTGGGAACCAAGATCTGCCCATGACCAAACCAAAGTTGGAAGGGTTGTGTGTTTGTAGGCTTCCAATAGCTCTGTTTATGACTTCAATCATGATGGACTCCATGGCCTTGCAGATCAGACTTCATAGGCTTATAAGACTATAGTTCCCATGGTCTGTTGTACACCAACACTTGTGGAGTGTGCCATCTGTTGCTGTAACCCATTCAACAGTTTCATATCCCATAGAGAGGATGAGGCTCAACAGACTGTTCAGGTGCAGGGTCTGTTTGTTCTGCAGTTCACTTATGACACATATAGGGAAACAATGTAATCCAATTGATGCCATGTTTTCAGCTTTGGAAGGAGCTGTTTACCTATTCTACATGTGATATCTCCTGGTATGATGATAGGGCCTTTTGTCAGTGGGAGGTGGGTATGTATGTATGGGCCTGTCTGACAGGATGTTGGCATTGTCAGTCATTTACAGTTGGCCCTGACTCAGGACATATATGAGTGTACATTGCTATTTATGACATAGCTGAAGGAAGTGTCATGGTTCTGTATGGACTCCTTCACAGATGATCTTTCCATAACCTGGAGGGGATAATGTTTGGAGTGCACATTGTTTATTGATGATACTGATTGCAGGTTTTTTATCTTCTTTGCTTTTCCACTTTCTATGAACAACCTAAGTATCTGTAGTACATATTTGATTATGACAGGGTTCCAATATATTATAATGCGTCTGTTTTCATATAACTGTGTGCACAAGGCAAGACTGGTGAATAGTGAGAGGTTCCTGGGTTAACACATGCAACTGCCAGATATGTGTGGCCCACTGCTGTACTCAGACAGGGCCTGTGTGAGCATGCCCAGTGTGACCTTTCAGTATGTTGCTGTCTGAAGTCCACTACATTTGTTGACATGTGTGAACACGCCCAATATTAACATTTATACTATATGTGCGTTGAAAATCAAGTTGTATTTTTACTGCAGGGCTCACCTTTGTGTCATAACTCTACAGGAATTATGCTGTGCCTGCAGGGTTTCCATGAGACTTTGCATAGACTTTTCAACATCTCTTCATACAGGCTGACCAGTGAAATACTGTCATGGTTTAGTGGCCCAGTACTGTGACTATAGTGCACAGTATCCTGGGTTCGAGGACTGTCACTGCTTCATATTTTCATACTGGGCAGACCAGACTGCTTAAGGACCAGTAAAGCAAATATGAACATGTTTACCTGCTTTTGCCCAACTTTCACCGAACTTGCCCAACATTGCTCAACGTTAACCAATATTGCTGAACGTTGCCCAATATTGCTCAACATTGCCCAAAGTTGTGCTAGTTAGTGTGTGCAATTTTGTTTACATATACTAAATAGTGGTAAAAGCTGTTTAGCATTGCTTTATATTGCTTAAAACATGGCAATCATGCCTCAGGTGGTGCTGCAGGGCTGCCTATGTTGGATGCACATAGTACAATCTCTATACATGTTTGAAAACAGGTAGTGTCAAGTTAGGCATCCCTTTTACTATATGTGCGAGTCAGAGAGAGGTATCATTTCCAGGGTTCCTACTGAGCCAGTGTATGTGCTATGCATTGCCTCTTTGCCAAGGCCAAAGCATACTGGGCACGCCCCCTTCGGCCTACTGGGGCAGGCTCGGGTTGTTCCTCCTCCGAGTCACGCTCTGCCTGTGATGGCCTTGGCAATGGTGGGGGGCTGCTTGGCCCAGCCCGATGCTGCTCCTGCTGCAGCTGTTTTCGCAGGATTATATTATGTAGCATAGCACATACCATGACAATTTGGGTACATGTAGTTGGTGAGTACTGCAAGGCTCCACCAGATGTGTCCAGGCACCGGAACTGTGACTTGAGCAGCCCAAACACATGCTCAATTACATTTCGTGTTTGTGCGTGTGCCTCATTATGGCATTCCTGTTAAGGTGTGTGTGCATTTCTGATGGGTGTCATCAGCCACGGCTCCAGTGCATATCAGCCACGGCTCCAGTGCATATCCAGCATCCCGCACTAGGTGACCATGAGGGATGTCCCCATTGGCAAATGTCTGGTACAGCTGTGTCAGATGCGAGATATGGGAATCATGGTAGCTTCCAGGGCAGCCAGCGCACACATTCAGTATTATGCCCTGGGCATCACACATGACCTGGCAGTTGATGGAGGGGAAGCCCTTGCGGTTAATGTAGGCCCTACCCCGCTCACCAGCTGGTGCTTTAATATGTATGTGCGTGCAGTCTATTGCACCCACTACCTCAGGGTATTCCGCTATTTGCTGGAAAAGACGCATATTGCTGGCCAATACCTCATGGGAATTGGGGAAATATACATGATCACTGACATGTGCTGACATGGCATTCAGGAAGTGGTGCAGTACCCTGGGGGCTGATGCCTGTGAAATCCCCATCATATCACCAGTTGGTCTCTGGAATGTACCTGTTGCTAGTATTCTTAGGCCAACACATACCTTGGTTTCCACTGGGATGGGTTTCCCTCTGTTGGTTCTCTGTGTGAGGCATGGCCTGCACAGCTCAACAATTTGCTGCATGAGGTCTCTGTCCACTCTATAGCGCTCCACTATCTCCAGCTAATGTAGCCCCTGGTAGGTTACCCTGGGCCTGTACACTCTTCTCCGTCTCCTCACTGTGGGTTGCTCAGCAGCATTCACATTGTCACTACCCTCAGCATGTTGCATATGTCGCCTTATAACAGCAATGGGAGCCCTGAACATTTCTTTGTCTCAGTAAAGCTTTTTAAGTTTTCACTTCTCTTAGTTTACTGCAGTGTCTCTGAGGAAAACATGGTGGAAAGTTTTTTGCAGAGTTTTAAGTGATGGGCTGGGCTGGGCTAGTGTACTGCCTGTGTAATTGCCTGATTCTGATTGTTTTCACCTGCTAGCTCTGCTAGTTCTCCTTGATTACTTCTTACTATTTGTTGTGCTTCCTTTTCCCTTTCTGTTTCCACAGGGGGCAGCGCCGCGCAAACAAGCACAAACACGCGCACACCAGCTCACACACGCGCACACATGCTTACACGGCCTAACACTTGCTGACTCCTGCTTGAACGCATGCACACAGGCGCAAACGCACTTACACAGATTTCAACAACCTTACACATGCTTACTCTGGCTTAAACGCGCGCTCACAGGTGCACACGTGCGCACACAGTCTTACTCAGATTTACAGGCACACACCCGGGTGCATACACATTGCAGACACTTCTACAAGAAACTTTAGTGTTATCCACAGCATACACCTTCAATTTCTTAGCTTTAGCTAGGATACCTGTTGACACGCCTCTTCCAGTGATGAGTAACTGACAGAAAACACATGCCACTCTGCTCCAATGAGCTTACATTCTTTCATACATACCCCCTCATGATGTCACCTATCTTCTACTCTGATACTCCCATTATCCTACTCTTACACTCCACAGACTTTGCTCATATGCCATGTAAAATTGGTATTCACTATCCTTACCCACATTTGCACAGGATTGTCTACTAATGCTTGGTTACATCTCTTAGACTGAGCTTCCCCCTGTAGCAACCTCTACTCAGTAGCCATGTTGTCTTCAGCCTGCCATTCACTTGCATGGCAGCTGAATATTTTGAATAAAATCCCTATTTGTGGCTTTTATTTTTAGAGTGCAGCACTTTTGCGCGGCACTGCGCTACACTTAAACTTCGGAGATCGAGGTACAAAAATATATATTTTTTTATTTTGCAATGGAAAAAATTGCCAATGGCCATATATTTGGTCATTGGTATGCTTCCTCAACTGGATGCATCCTTTATTTGGAGCTGTCACGGCTCCATTTTGCTATTTGCAGAACGGTACTCAGTTGACAACGGAGTACATTTCTGCAAATAACACTACTCTTACTTGGGCAGGTTAGGGTTTCCTGGAGCACAAATGTACCTCATTTGCATAGCTTTTGGCAGCAAATGAGGTAATTTGCATAACCTAACCCTGTCCATGTAAGAGACATTTTAGGAGCTCTCTTGCACACCCCTGTCAGCTGTTCCTGGATCGCTTGGCAGACATGTTAGCTGCATGGAGTTTTACTCTACTCTTAGACTCCGTGCAAGCCTTCATGAATCCGGCCCACAATCTCTGTCGAAGTAAAAGTAATCTGAATAATTCCACATTAAAGATATCTGAAACTAATGAAGAGGTTGTTGCTAGAAAACAACTGTATATTTCAGTGTTTCATCTACAAATTCAGTGCCTGCTGCCGTCAAAGAATAAATTGCCTATGTTAAATTAAAAAAATGGTAAGCTGGTATATTGTAATAGAAAATAGATGGCAAGCTGATAAACAGGTTCATAGTTACTAGGCATCTCATCCAAAGGAGGACATCCTCAGGATTGCAGCACACCCCCCCCCTTAAAATATAAATGTACATGCTGTAGGAATAGAACCTTGAGCCCTCTACATTAAGATGCAAGTATTCTACCTGTGGTGCTACTAACACAGCTTTAAAACTTTATACCACAATAGAGATACCATTTGCGAAACAAAACAATTGCACATTGTAAATAGACTTGGCATGAGCAGCAGTAAACTTCACTTCCCTTAAAGCTCACAGTTCCTTGAAAATGCACTTGAAAATAAATTCCACCGGCTAACTCTAACTTGGGCATTTCACTTTCTCTCTCCCTCTCTCTCTCTCTCACACACACACACACACACAAACACACCACACCCCTCAAGGCCTCAACCTTAGAGCAAGAAATCTGGACAAAACCTAAAATAAATAAGGACAGATTATAAATATGGCTCTCATAAACTTAGTAAATTGCAAGAGTAACAGGATCTGTGTTAGTATGCATTTTTCTAAATGATATGACGTCTAAAACCGAAATGTCTTTCATTATTTAGCAACTTCAATCCTTTTTAGGAGGAATCTGGGGCAAAAATCTGGACATTCTGATAAAACATGGACAGCTGAGGGGTATGCTACCTCCCTCTTATACACACACACACACACACACACACACACACACACACACACACACACACACACACACACACACACACACACAAACACTCACGCACACACGCACACACACACACACACACACACACACACACCCCCACACACACCCACACACACACACACACACACACACACACACACACACACACACACACACACACACACACACACACACACACACACACACACACACACACACACACCAAATAATTCTGGTCAGACTTGAATTAGTTTTGAGAAGGTTGCACTGAACGGCACCATGCTTGATCTGAAGTGGGTGAAATCCAGATAGCCAATGATAATAACAATGATCTGCAGCTCGGCAATATGGGGCTTTAAAGCATTAAAGCATTTTTAGCAGAGCATTGTTTCATCACTACCTATTGTGTTTGCACATAAGCTGTAGTTATTTTGAACATTTGCCTTTTTTGATTACTACAGAGTACATTTACCCACCAGAGCTATTGTGGTTTGACTTCAGTGTGGAGCTTACCTGGTTGTTGCAGGGCTTGGCTTTTATGTAAGGCAGCAATGCTTATTTACTATATACCATTAAAGCCACCTGTCCTTTGAATTTAATGAGTCCGGTATTCAAAGTCAGACCCTGTACTGCTGGCTATACTGAACACTGCAGTTCTGATGGCAGTGGCATGGGTGTTAGTAACTGTAGCCTGTCTGTCACATATTTATTAGACACAGTTGCTGGGGTTATATGAGTGTTTTTCATATCGGATTTGGTGAGCAGTGGATTTAGCTTATTAACCAAGACTTGTACTGTCTGAGAAACAACTTTATTCACCAGAAAACATTTACACCTTTACAGCCAAAAAGTAGATATGCAGTAATATTTCTTGCACAGCAGTTTTTTATGCTCTAGTCAGACTATTTATGTAACAAACAAAAATAAGCTCTGTTTGTTCAGTCTTGGTGATTTAGAGGGGCACCTAATGGATCAGGCAGAGTAGGATGAGTGTGTGCTCGCTCTGGAGAGGAGAGAAGTTCTAAGCAGAACACATGCCCCCATGACATCTCAGATGCTCAGGTAAGAGCTGCCATCTCCAAAGCAAAAAACACAGCATCAATGGGACCAGACGGTGTCCTGGGCTGCCCACATGAACTCCAAGAAGAGCTAAACCCAAACATAAAACTACTGTTTAATCTCAGCCTTACTACAGGATATGTACCCAAAGAGTGGCGTACAGCAACAGTGGTCTCTCCACAAATGTGGTGCCTCAATGGATCCTGGAAGCTATCGCCCCATAAGCCTGACTAGCTTGGTCTGCAAAGCTATGGAAAGGATCATCATGGACCTCATAAATAAAGATATTGGGGACCTACAGACACTGGATCCTACCCAGTTTGGCTTTGTTAAGGGCAGATCCTGCCTCTTAAACCTGGTTGATTTCTTTGAAACAGTCACTAAGGCCATTGACGAGGGGAAGGTGGTCCACACAGCCTACCTGGACCTCGCAAAAGCCTTCGATACAATACCCCACTCGGGCATTATTGATAAGCTCACCAGCTTAAATATAAACCCCTGTGTCACTAGATGGGTTGCAAACTGGCTCAAGGACAGAACCCACATGGTTAGAATTGCTGGAGCCATGTCAGACTCCAAACCAGTTACAAGTGGCGTCCCACAAGGCTCAGTCCTGGGACCTCTCTTGTTCGGTATATATTTCTCGGAGGTACAAGCCAACACGGAAGGACTGTGGCTGACCAAGTTTGCAGATGACTGCAAACTGTGCGCCATAATCGACACTCCAGCTGACACAAGCATCCCCCAAAAGGGCCTCATAGAAACAGACAACTGGTGCCAGAGCCATGGCCTCAAGCTAAATGCCAAAAAGTGTATAGTCATCCCCTTTGGCAAAAACAAAGTGCCCACAAATTACCATATAGGTGGTAATCCATTAAGTACAGAAGAAGTAATTAGGGACCTGGGGACCCAAGTTGATAGCAATTTCTCATTTGACAACCACGTGGCCAAAGTGGTTAGAAAAACATTTTATATAGCCCACCTAATCATGAAGGGATTCACATCTAGATCAGGGGAGGTTATCGTGCCTCTTTACTCATCCCTCATCAGGCCCATAATTGAGTACAATGCCCCTTTTTGGGATGTACCTTTCCAGACACCTGCAGCAACTGGAAAGACCCCAAAAGTACCTCACCAAGAGGATCAAGGGGCTCAAACAGATGCCATATGCTGCCTGGTTAAAGAAACTCCAGCTCTACTCAGTGGCATACCGCCTGCTCAGAGGCGATCTGTGCCTGATGTATAAAGCCATGTCCAACCCGGAATTAATGGACATGCTGCACCTCAGAAAATCCAAATCCCATCGAGCTACATGCTCGGGAGACTTGAACCTCAGCACTGAAATAAATAGGACATGCTGGAGGGACAGATTCATAAACCAGAGGCTCCCTTCACTCTGGAATAAAATCCCAGTCCAGGTTAGGCAGTGTCCCTCATTGACTCTCTTCAAGAGGAATCTTGATGAGTGGATGGGAGATCGTAGGTTTACCCCGGCTATCACTTCTGTGTCACTGTTAGACAAAGGCACAGTATACTAACCTCAAAAAAGGGCATAGCAAAATTATTTTAAAATGGGTGGCGAAAGCCAAACACACTCTGGCGAGGCTTATAAATGCCCTAGGGCACATAGCCTAGTATGAACCTATGAACCTATGAACCTATGAACATACTGCTAGAATCTTCCAGAGGAGGGGAGGGATTGAACAGGCATCCTGGAAGGTGAGCTTTCATCCCTTAAAGCCACCATCTACGGTGGCCCTCATTATTGAACATAGATGAGCATGCAGTTTCAGGGAGAGGGCATTTCGGGTTCGCATGGTAATACAAGTAGCTCATACCCCCTCTTGGGAGCTAAGGGTAAATGTAGCTCATCCATTAAAGGTAAGTCAGTATAATACAAACAGGAATTGCAATACGAAGCAAGAGAAATGCAGGCTTATGGCATATTTAGGGAGGATTTGTGTTCATTCAAAGCATTTGTGTTTGAATTTGTGTTCATTCAAAGCAGGCTGCTTTCAGGTGTTCAAGTTTGTTTAGTCTGTTTTGGACTCCAGGGATTGCTTCTGTTTTGCAATGCTGTCCTGAGTATTTTTTTTTTCCGTAGATCATTTTTCTCTCTTTTCTTGCCAACCGTCAGCCCTCCTCCTAGTGATCCTAAGCCCATTGCCCCCCTACCCCCATGAGTTCCTACAATGGAGGCAAGAACCAAACCAGAGGGAGCACTCATCCAGGCACTCATGGAGATGCACATGTTCTCACTAGCATACAGGAATAAGAACAATGAGGGTGCTTCTAAGTAAGGCCTTAACCACCCTTGGTAGTTCACCTTGGTAGTCTCACATTGCAAAAGCCCAGTATGGCATACTACAGTGTGTTGTGTCCTATTAGTAATGAGGGCCCTACCATCACTTCTGTGAATGTCTGGCCCCACATTCTCAGTGTTAGTGAGAAGTTTGCTGCCTGCACGTTTCCTCTTGTATGTAGTAAGGCAGACTACCATTTCCTACACCTAAGTACATATTATTATGTTAGCCTTGGCCAGTAATGTCTACTTTCTGCTGCCCAGATCTACAACCACATGAGCAGCTATTAAAACCTGGATCTCCGGGGTCATAGTCAGGAATTTATCCCTCTATAATATACAGCTAGTCATCGTGATTCTGTTTTCATGACACCACCCATATCAACTGCCACATCAGAAAAACATCTTTAATATTTGCAGCACGTTTCTTCCATTGATCCAGTTCTTTTACTTTTTAAATTATCCACAAAGATACTTTCTTCCGCTGCTGACATGATTAACTTTCAGATGGGGTCTTCACTGAAATCAAGTTTTTATTCTACAGTTCAGAAAATTCCTGGATTAGGCTCTCATCTTAGAATGGAGCTTTAGTCATGCCCTCACTTTTCTTTTATCTGAGATTGCTCTTCTTTTATTTTAGATTCTGTGTAGTTGAAATTTACCTTGCCAGATTTCCATTTATGAAAGCATATAGCCTACTTAAATTTGTCAATCAACCAAAACAGACTCTAGAGCAGTTGTGTAAATATTGCCACTATCAAAATAACCCCAAGTGTGCAGCGACTGTCCCATCTCAACACCGCACCTAGCAACAGTGCTGACAGGACGCAGGAAGAGAATGGCTGCCGCAAAAATTCCCAATTCCGTTACACACACAGACATCTACACCTACTTTTGTGCAGCTAAGCATACTAAGTTCCCAATTCCCTTACACACACTTACTTCATGTTTGTGATCTGTGCTTTGTATAAATTCTCTTACTTCATAATGTCCGTGCCGCACAGTCCATGTAAATTATCCATGATGTGGGGGACAGGAAGACGCAATTTCAAATTAGCGCGGCTCGGCGGACAGGAAGAACAGAATGCCTGCACACACAGATGATTTGACCAGACCAGCAGAACTGCTGTTTTTGTCCCTCCCCCACTCATCTTGCTAATTAAATATAATAATTCTGATTGCTCAACAGCAGGGTGGGTAAGGGCAAATTCCCTAAATCTGCTGCAATGAGATCCAGTGCAAAAGGCTGCTTGCAGACAGTTCTGCCGTTTTAAAAGAAGAATGCAAAAAACTTTTTTTGTAATTTAAAGAAAATTAATCTACCCATCAGCCCATTCCAGGGGGGTGCAAGTGCACCCCCTTGCACCTGCCTGCAGGCGCCCTTGTTTGTGAAGTAGTAGGATGTACAAAAACAACAGAATCACAAATATAAGAACAAAAGTTACAGTTAAAGCAAGGTCTAGTGCCTAGCTGTAAATTATCTTGGCGGGAAAGCTCATTATTAAAGGGATGGCATAAAAACTGTTAAGAGTTGCCAGGCCCTAAATAGCTAGTTTCCTGAGTATAGAGAATATAAGGTCTAGTTGGGCATGCCCATATTTTTCAGAGGAAGGGAATAATAGATATTTAGAGCCTGGCAACTCTAACAGTAATAACATATCTACACAGAAATTATCATTATTTTTTACACAATGTCCATCAGATAAAATACATAATATGCAAACATTGTAATTTATTAACTATAGATCCCCTCATTAAGGTTATTGTAGATGAACAACCACAGTTTTTATTTAAAAATAAGAAAAAATTATTTAGACTTTTATATTTGTGATTCTGTTGTTTTTGTACATCCTAATACTTCAGTGTTACAACTGTCTCGTACACAGACAACCCTCTTCTCCTACCACCAAACACTAATACATGCGAGAGATGCAATTATACAGCCAAACTGGAGGCTAAACTCTCTCAACCCAAGACTGGACCAGACAGTCAAGAAGTGAAGGGAACTACTTGCATCACACCACCAGTTGCACATAGACCTATGAAACCAGCACCGGCAATAAACACACATAAATACATGAAAACATACTCGGAGGCTTTAAATAAAAATCTGCAAAAGCAACAGAGACCTCCAAAGCAGACACCCAAGCAACAGCCACCCCCCAACACAAACCATGAAAACATACTTCACAAAACCAGTGTGCCATATAACAATAGCCCTTAAGGCAAAATAACATACCCAACACACTAGTAATAGGTGACTCTATAGTCAGGCACACTGATGTCCCACTCACTAGGCTGAACAAGGAGAAGGTTACTGTTAGTTGCCTGTCGAGTGCCAGGATCCTCCACATAACACAAACACTCAGGTCACTCCAGAACAAGTAAAATATGACTCTGTCATTGTCCATGTTGGTGTGAATGACCTGAGCAGTACCTCGCTGGACTACATGAAAAGAGACATGGAAGAGCTCTCTGATCACATAGCCCAGGCTGATATGACCCTGACCTTGAACAGCATCCTGCCCTCACCAAGAATGATACCACGGTATAAAGAAAAAAATGATCATTTTCAACAATTGGCTAAGCTTCTGGCGTCATTCAAAGGGGATCCAGTGTCTGTCAGCCTGGGATGACATGCTCGACAAGCCACGCTGCTTTTCTAGAGACAGCTTGCACCTGTCACCCTTGGGCTTTCGAATACTGGCCAAGGCTCTTGCCACCCCGATAGTGCTTTTTTAGGCAAGGCTCAAAATACAAACCCACCACTGTAAATAGCACAAGTAACAAAAAAACGAGGGTAATGCTGCCCAATGCCAGAAATCTAAACCTCAAAATGCACGCACTCGAGGCACTCTTCAGTATGGATTAAATTGATATATGTGCATTAACAGAAACCTGGTTTAGTGCTCCAGAAAGCACCCCAGCACTACCAGGCTACAACTCATACCATACATTTCGGCCACAAAACCTGGCCCGAAATACAAAAGCTGGGGGCGTATCCATACACATCAAGAATACCCGCACCTCTAGGTTAGTGGCACAGCACGATGCTTCAGAGATCATCCACATGCAACTGACATTGGGCAAAACTGCAATTCAAATTGTAGCTTGTTAAAGATCACCCACCATGTCCTAGGACCCCCATTCTGCATTTCTGGAAACACTGAGAAACATAAAGGTCCTACTAAACACCCTGATATTGGGTGATTTCCATTACCCAAACATTAACTGGGCGAACTACTCAAGTACTAACTCCCTTGCATAACGTTTCCTAGAATTTATAAACTCAAATGCCTTGGATCAACTGGTCAACACCCCCACCAGAGGTGACAGCATATTGGACCTGGTCATCACCAACATGGGTGACTGGTGTTCCACACCAGAGGTCAACCCCTTGCTGGTTAGATCTGACCATAAAAAAATCACTCTGGATATCCACATTCTGCCCTCACCCCCGGTCAAAGAAACCACTGTGAAAAACTTTTCAAAAGCAAATTTCACATTACTTAAGACCGAGGTGGCAAGTTTCAAAGCCCCCATGCTAAAGGATAATGCTGCACAAGCTGCAAAATCCTTTACTAATGCACTCTATGGGCACCTACAAGAATGCATGGATCATGCTATCCCAAGCAAAACCAAGACTCACTCCTCCAAGAAAAGGAAAACAGTCTGGTGGACCCCTGCCATAAACAAGCTATGCAATAGAAGGAGGAAACTAGTACAGAAAAGAGTAAAATCCCAAGAAGGTAAGACATCCCTGATCAGTATCAGCAAGAAACTATGATCCCTCATAAAATCATCCAAGGCTAGCTTCGAAAGAAAAATTGCCAAGGACTCCAGGGATAACCACATAGCATTCTTTAGCTATGTCAAGAATCTAAGTGGCAATTCTCAGATCTGTTCAGAGTTAGTGCAGAATGGCACAAAATACACTAAACCGACTGATATCGCCAACATCCTGGCAGACAGGTTCAGTGCAAACTTCACCCCCCTCTCATCCCCAAAAGAGCCCATAACCATACCAGAAGAATGTAGTGTCCCTGAAATCACAGACACTCAGGTTAAAACAGCCCTCTCCAAAGCCAAAAACACAGCATCATTTGGACTGGACGGTGTCCCAGGCTGTGTCCTACATGAGCTCAAAGATGAACTAACCCCTCACCTAAACACACTGTTCAAACTCAGCCTCTCCACAGGCTACATGCCCATAGAGTGGTGCACAGCAACGGTTATTCCATTCCACAAAGGTGGAGCCACAACAGACCCCGGGAACTATTGCCCTATAAGCCTGACTAGCTTGGTCTGCAAGGCTATGGAGCGCATCTTCATGGATCTCATTAACAGAGACATTAGGAACCTCCAAACACTGGACCCTACCCAGGCTGGCTTTGTTAAGGGAAGATCATGCCTCTTAAACCTGGCAGACTTCTTTGAGACAGTTACCAAGGCTATAGACGAGGGAAATGTGGTCCACGCAGCCTACCTAGACCTCACATAGGCCTTCAACACCATTCCTCATTCTGGTATTATAGGCAAGCTCACCAGCCTGAACATAAAACCCTATGTTACAAGATGGGTTGCCAACTGGCTCACAGACAAAACCCACATGGTAAGAGTTGCAGAAGCTAGGTCTGACTCTAAACCGGTTACAAGTGGCGTTCCCCAGGGCTCAGTCTTAGGACTCCTTCTGTTCGGCATATACTTCTCAGAGGTTCAGGCGAGCACAGGAGGTCTATGGCTGATGAAGTTTGCAGATGACTGCAAACTAGGGGCTATAATTGACTCTCCGGCTAACACAGACATCCTCCAAAAGGGTCTCACTGAGACAGATGCATGGTGTCAAACCATGGCTTCAAGGTAAATGCCAAAAGTGCACAGTCATCCCCTTTAGAAAAAACAAAGTACCCACAAACTACCACATAGGTGGTAGCCCCCTAAATACAGAAGATGTAATAAGGGATTTGGGGACCCAAGTAGATAGTAATCTTTCCTTTGATAATCACATTGCCAAAGTGGTTAGAAAATCCTTCTCTGTGGCCCACCTAATCACAAATGGGCTTGCATCCAGATCAAAAGAGGTCATTGTGTCCCTCTATGCATCACTCATCAGTCCCATAATAGAGTACAATGCCCCATTTGGGATGTACCTTACAAGACACCTACAACAGATGGAAAGACCACAGAAGTACCTCACCAAGAGGATCACTGGCCTCAAACAGATGCCCTATGCAGCTCGAATGAACAAACTCCAGCTGTACTAAGTTGCATACCGCCTACTCAGAGGTGATCTATGCCTGACATACAAGGCCATGTCCAACCCAAAATTGATGGACATGCTCCACCTAAAGAAAATGATATCCCCTCAAGCCACATGCTCTATGGATATAAATCTCACCACAACAATAAATAGGATGTGCTGGAGGGATAGATTCCTGTTCCAGAGACTTTGCATGCTGTGGAACAAGATTCCAATCTACATTAGGAAGAGCTCCTTGCTAACACTCTTCAAGAGAAACCTTGACGAGTAGATGGGAAATAGAAAGTTTACCCCGGGGATCACTTCAATGGCTCTGCTGGACAGAGGCACAGGGAGCTAATCTAAGGGGGTGGCGAAAGCTAACACAATACTGGCTAAGCTTATAAATGCCTTCGGGCAGATAGCATAGTACCTATCTTTGAACTTATTAACCTATAAGACCAAATGACATTCTTATATCACCAAAAAAGTTTTGACAATTTGCAATAGTATTTTCAGTACCTCATCAGATGAGCTATATAGTTTTAAATCATCGAGAAAGAGAAGATGTTACTTCATTAGACTTGTTTTTTTCTTTCGAGTTTTCTTCTAAATGACTATAAACTCTGTTGCCATCATTTCTCATGTATAGTTTATATGTCATTGGAAGGCAAGTTATCGGTCTATAGTTTTTAGGGTAGCTTGTAGGTTCACTCTTAAGTAGGAGCATTACTTTTCCTGTTGTTCGCCAGTTTGGTGTCTGTCCAAGGTGTACATATAAATAGTTATTCATAGCTAAATTTTTGTGCAAAGATGTTAATACTTTTAGCCAGAAGTTAGGTGCTGCATCTGGGCCTGGGTTTTCCAATGTTTGCTTAAACAAATGAACATGTAGGAAAATGTACCATAACCTAAATGCTTGAATTTGGCCTTGGTCTTTCTTGGCAATTTCAATATTTATTTTATCAGTATTGCATGTGGTGGTCAGGAATTTAAGGGTTATTTTTTTCATGTGGGTGGAGTTTGTTATTCTTATGTTTCAATGTGTTATATATATACACACACACACACATATATGTATATATGTATATATATATATATATATATATATATATATATATATATATATATATAGATAGATATGTGTGTGTGTGTGTGTGTGTGTGTGTGTGTGTGTGTGTGTGTGTGTGTGTGTGTGTGTGTGTGTATGTGTGTGTGTGTGTGTGTGTGTGTGTATGTATAATAAAAGCATTGCTAGTGAAATTGGCTCAACAGTTCAGTCCTTAAGCATGAAACTTGGGTTTCAATTTGTATAAGCAAATATAATTTTCTTTTCTTTTGAACAAATTTCACTAAAAATGTAATCACTCAGTCAACATAAAATTCAATTTGCAAAACAAAGCAGTCACAAGGAAATGAAACAAAAGTTAGGTTTCAGTCTTTGGCTCAATAATAAAATGATTGTTGAATCAATCAGCACCTTATTCTTCAGCTAGTCCTTTTATCCGTCTGTGCTTCTATACTATAACCAATCTTAGCAGCTTTTGGCAGAATTCAGTCAGAGTGGGAACTTCTTCAAAACAGAGTTCTTGCAATCACTAGGAACTTTTCTTCCACTTCTGAACTCTCAGCATTATTTCTGCCTCTTCTCAATTCTATGTCTTCCTCAATAAGAAACCTCAGGGAGAGTACAGACAATCCCATCTAGACTTACAGGACAGGAACATCTCTTTCTTGAAAGGGGCATTGATCCTGATGTAGCTCTAAAGGTAGTTGTTGCCTGTTAACTGTTATGCAGATGGTTTGTCTGTCTACTTCATTCTGGCTACCTGCTTCAGACTCTTTTAACACATCTTATTTGGCAGTTAGCAGTGTGATGCCATTGATTGGCTCAGTCACTCTGCCAACCCCCCACCCCCCGCACCAAGCAGAATCATGGATTCTAGTTTGTGGCTATAGGCTGGGTGATGGTTAGAGGTGAAGTTAAAAGGCTGGAGGGTCACAGCACAACAGAACAGTTTTAGTCTGCAATCTTTCTATCTAAGGAGCCACTGTAAAGGTGGGTGGTCAAAATATTAATATAAATTCACAAAACAAAAACTTTTCACATATCTTTCCCTCTCAATATGTAAATAATATCACTTACGCATTACTAAAGGTTCTATTGTTATAATACTTTCATTCCCATTTATAAGCTAATACCAACATCAGAAGCCTCTAAATGCACTAAACATTGTTTGAAAAAGTCTGGCGTTTTAGTACTGGCTCAACATAGCAATGTCTTTTAAGTGCATAGCTTTCTTGGTTTCATTTTTCCACATACCAGTCAATGGAACCTTATCCAAAGTCAAGTCACTCAAGAAACAAGTAATTATAACAATATTAGTAATACATTTGCAACAGTAGCTATCTAGGGCAATAAAAACATGCCTCTGTTACGTAATTATTGGCATGGGCCTGATTCAAATTCCTGTGAGTGTGGCTTCATTATCCTTCAGCTTGTTACATAACCCAAATATAAGACTTCTGCTATGCATAACTCACACCTAGTTGGGTTATTAGATAGCTCAGTTTGATGTGGGGAGTCTTAGATGCTTGAACTTTAGGGCAGCAACTTATTCAATGCTTAGAAAATATCATCCCATCGTTCCAGTAGGTAGCCACAAATCTGGTATGGGATCTTATAATTTTCTCATTATCTTCTGGAATATTACAGATGCCCCATGAAGATCAAAGGGCTGGGCTCTAGTCTGGCTAGTGTAATTTAATAACCTTTGGCTAGGCCCAAACTGAAGAGTAATCTATCCCTACACAATTTTAACCCAGCCCTGTCCATTTTTTCTTTTCAGTCAGTTTATCCACCTGGACATGGGATATGGATCAAATCTGGATATGCTATTGAATTTTCTGAAGTCACTGCACTGCAAAATTTATAATTCATAGGATAGTACTAGGCTATTTGTCCTTGTGGGCCATGTTAAACATAGCCAAATTTCCCATCTCCGAGTAAGAATCAAACCCTGCACCATGTGCTAAGGGGTAACCACCTTAACCATTATGCCAACCCGTCAGCCAAAATTAAATCCATATACACAGAGATTGACTGCTGTGAGATTAGAACTCCCTACCTTTCTAGTTATGCAACTGAGAGGACACAGTACTTAACACACGTACCACTGTAGAAGTGACTTGGGAAATAGCTCCATGGAGATATTCCACTCACTTTGGGATTCTTCTATAACACCACTTTTGAGAATCTTTTTTCTACCCCTCTGTTAACTGATTAGAACTGGACTGCTGGCATTTGGAGTGGTTTCAATTTTGATTTCTCAACAGGTCCACGTGGGACGTCTGCTATTCAGCAAATACTTTTCCAATCTCCAAATCAAAAAGTCTTTATTGTTGCTTAAAGAAGTTTTGCTTATTTATTTTGTCAAGAGACAGTACATGCACAAGATAAACAATATGAATAGCAAAAGGAAGGGAAAACAGCAGATTAAGCAAAAGGAAACACACAGTAAGTTTCAATGAGCTACAAAGTTCCCCATCACAAAATACCTGTGAGAGATGGAAATTTTTAGCTAAGACAAAGGCAACACCCTTACATTTTGTGAGCACCTCACACCTCTGCATCACTCCACACAAATACATGAAACATGTATGTATGCTAAGGCTTTTAAAAAGTAATTGCTAAGTGCCCAAAATCAAACAAGACCAGATCACATGAGAAATTAAACACCACAAGACATACTACTACACCCACAATTGAGAGTGATCAGAAAAAAAAAAGAGAACAAAATCAAGTACACTACCCCACACACACACTAAACAGAATATTCTGGTGGTGGGTGTCTCCATAGTAAGATACTAAGGCTCTACCCTCACATGACTGGAAAAGATCAGAGGAGGTGGTGAGTTGCCTTTCTCGTTCCAAGCTCTCTGACATTTCAAGAAGCCTCAAAACATGTAAGATGAAGAGATATGAATATTACATGATGGTGGTCCATGTGGGTATAAGTGACCTGGCATGCATATCCTTGAGAGGAAATGCAGGAAAAAAAAAACATTTCCAAGCACTCCGTGTATGCTACAAGCATAGGAAATGCTCTGGTATTCACCAGAATCCTACATTCACAAAGAAAGATGCCAAGATGCAAGAAAATTATTTATTTCAACAAATGGTTGAGTAACTGGTGCCATTTGAGAAGGGGGATTCAATATGGGTCTGCTTGGGATGAAATGCTGCTAAGCCCCTCTGTGTTGACAAACACGGCTTGCATTTTTCATTTCATAGCTCCTGTACACTGGCTAAACATTTGCTGCACCCATAATGCTTTTTTAGGCATAGTTTAACTCAGTAAATCTTCTCTAAACAGTATAACAAACAAATCACAGAGCAATACAAATGCAGTGTTCCAAAATGTTAGGAATCTAAGAAACATGTTTCCTGACCTTGAAGTTGTCCTGCATTTGGAGTGAATGCAAACATGTTTTGTTAAAGAAACCTGGTTTAAATGTGCAGAAAACACCCCCACATCAGGATTTTCTGCCTTCTACACATTTAGACTCAATGTAAACTATGGCAGAATATCCATATCTGTTACCACATTACCTCAAGACAAATTCACAGAGACCCACAAGCCAAACTGACTGAGATTCAACTCAGCCTAAATAAACCAGCTATCATATCATAGCATGTTACAGGACCCATTCAATGATTACTGAAAACAATGTCCAGTTTTAAAATTAGATGAGCTTCATATATACAAAAACTCCATCATCCTGGGAGACTTTAGATTTCCCTTGATAAACTGTGGGACCTGTTTCTGAAATGTAGGCTGTGTCCCAAATAAACAAGAGTTCCCTGGATCAAATAGCGAATTAGAGGTAAAATATTCCTGACATGGTTTATATGCTCTGTCCCATTGGTATACCACTGGTATACCCTTGACCAGTCAAGTTTGACTGCAAATTGGTAAACTTCTCTTTCAGTGTCCTGAAACCAGCAGATGTAAATATCATAGTATGCAAAGACTTCACTTAACAACATTCCTACAATTCTATGATGGGCTTTCCAAGTTCAAATATAACTTTATCCTACAAAAATGTACACATGGCTAGTAGTTATGCAAATAAATTATACTTTCACCTAGATAACTGTATACATTTGCCATTCCTTACCATATATATAAAAGGAAAGGAAATCAGCCTGGTGTTACACACATGAATACACAAATACAAAAAAAACAAAAAAGCTCATTAGAATCTATAGCAAAACTAAAGAGTCAAAAATCAGGGTTAATATCAAAAGGTCATCCAAAGTACTGAAAAACACCAACAGTAAAACTAAGACTTCCCATGTACATAAGCTGGCGTTTGAAGCTAAGGCTAATTACATGTCCTTCTTTATTTAAGTCCAGAAGTTAAAAGCATAATATCCAGCAGTACTCTGAACTCATTCAAAAGGACGTTACCTACTATAATCCAGTAGATATTGCAAATTTACTGACACAACAAATTCAGTGCTACCTTCTCCTCAGAGACATTTACATCAACACCCCATATAGCTAAGGACCTAAAATCTCCATATCATCACTTGGTGTAAGAACTTTCCAAAACACAAAATACATGCTCTATGGTATCTTCTAACATATCAGGCTACCTGTTGAACAACACAAAACATGCAACTCTTAAACCTAGACAGCCTGAGCTTCTCTATAGGCATTCTCCCTGGGATTGGCCACATCAGTTGTGATGCTCCTTCTCAAGGGCAGCACCACCATAAACCCAGGGAATTACATACCCATCAGCCTGTTGAGCCTCATCTCTAAGGCCATGGAATGGGTAATAACAGACCAGATAAACGTCACTATAAAAAAATCCTATAAGAGATTTGCTCCCAGTAATTTAGCCTTGTTAATGATAGATTCTATCTAATGAATCTGGTAATTTCTTTTGAGAGAGTGGAGCAAGCCATGGACAATAACCACACTGACCACGCATCATAACTAAGCCTTGCCATAGCATTTGATATTGTACCAATGTCACCATTATCAAAATTTAAATTTGCTTTAAGTCAATGCTTATTTTACTAGATAGAAACTACTTGGCTGAGGGACAGAACCCACACTTTAAGGGCAGAGGTGTAGCATCTTAGATCATGAAACTTAAACAGTGGAGTGCCACATGGTTCCATATAAGGAGCTTTGCTATTTAGCATGTACTTTTCTACTTAGCTCTCAAATGTCCTGAATTTCATGGAAAATTCCACTTTGGGGCACAAAATAAAAGGTGCACCAACTCCTATGTGGTCTTTTTAAAGTCTGATTTATTTTTCCGTTTCTTTTTACTTTCCACTTGCTCACTGACATCATCACATAGTGCTGGCATGGCCTACAGGGTCATTGATGTACAAAGATGGATGTGAGATGTAAGGGCTTAACAACACTACTGTGTGGAGAGATGAGAGTAAAAACCAAGGAAGTGCAAATAAACACCAAGATGAGGATGTGGTAACTTAAAGGAGGGTAGCAATTAAAGTAAGAAAAGTGTCTTGTAAAAAGGTGAGTGTGACTGTGGTGTTGCACAGAATGGAGGGAGGGAAGACTTAAAATTTGAAATGTTAAGGTTACTTCTACTGATGAAATAAAGGAGCAGGAACAAACTTTTCTAAAAAACGGAGATCCCAGGCAAAGAAAAAATCAGCAAACAAATTTATTCTGTTAAGGGCTTTTCGTCATCACTCATAGGATGACTTCTTCAGACAAATGATTAAAACAAAAACCTCAGCTTTTATACCATCCTTTGTAAATCAATTAAACAATTAACTAGTTTCATTAGTAATTAACATTGAAATGCAACTGAGAGTATAAATATACAGATACAGAATCAAGAAACATTTTTATATAAGATAAAATAATCTTTGTGCAGTCGGAAATAAATGTAAATACAGCTTCAATCTGATAATCGCTTCACTTAAGAATACAAAAAGACTAGAGTATAAAAAATATGCATTAACAAAGTATGTGTGAAAAGGATATGAATATATATATAATAAAGCTAAGTATATTGAAAGAAAAAATCTTATATAAAAACAAATGTTTAGATATAAAAAGCATATAAATGTAAAGAAATACAGATATATATACTAAACATGCATATAAGAAGTTATAAAACTTTTCTTGATTGTATATTCAAAAATCTAGATTTTTTAAAAAATTTTTAAAAATAAGGAGATATATATTTCCAAATAGTTAATATAGTTAAACCTCCTATCATACTTTCATGAAAACAACTAATTTGAAGAAAAAAGTCTGATCAGAGGTGGACTGGCTTTTAAATGAAAACATCTACTTTAACTAAACTATTAGGCTAGCATTTAAAAAGTGTATGCATATAAATACAAGGAAACTATCCAATGGTGTTATTGTTTACACAAAACAATCTTTGTATAAACAATTAAAGGTCAATGATGAATAAACAAAGTATACTTGGCTAGAAAAAATGAGAAAATCACAAGAAAAATATCGTAATATGTAATTATCTTTCTAAACTTCTCAGTTTAAGAAGACATGCTATATTACATTGGTCGTTGAGACCTGGTTCTATAAATGCATCAGTCCTAATCTGCCAAGTTAGTTCATGTTCTTCAAGAAGTAGACTTGAAGGACCCCTTCGATTCTCAGAAATAATTTGATCTATTCCAATGAACTGAAATGAATGGTGTGGGTGGGAGAAAATATGCTTAGCAAGAGCATTTTCAGTTTTTAATTTGGAAATTACGTTAGTGTGTTCATATATCCTATCACGCATTCTCCTTTCTGTTTTGCCTATGTAAAAACATGGGCAGTTCATACACAGAGCTCCATACACCACCATTCTGGAATTACAATCAATTCTATGATAGAAAGTGTAAGTCTGGTTGTTGATTACATGGGTACAACCGTTTTTTATATATTTGCAATATTTACAGGTTCCACAGGTAACTGTACCTTTTGGTTTACCTATTCCAATGGTATTCTTATTCATTAATAACGTTTTGAGGTTTTTAGCCTTCCTATAAACTATTCTAGGAAAAGGGGAAAATTTTGCAGAACATTTTTTATCATAACGTAATATTAACCAGTTTTTATACAGTATTTCTCTTATTATCCTACTTTCAAGGTTAAATGTCATGATAAAGGTAGTCGCAATATTGTCCATAAAAGAACTTTTTTCATCTAGATCTATAACAGACTCAGAATTACTGGTTTCACAAGTGTTAGTTTGTGAAACCAGTGTCAATTGGTAAGCTGGAGTATCATCATCCAAGTTGTCAATTCTATACAGAATAGGATTAATAACTCCGTTTACCCTCTTAGTAATAACTTCATCAAGAATATCATTGATAAACTCATTAGGATATCCCCTATGTCTAAACATGTCTTCTAATAACTTGCATTCTTCAATAAAGTCTTCATGTCTAGATATCATCCTGGCTGCTCTTATAGCCTGGCCCTTCACAATTGCTTTTTTCTGAAAATGGGGGTGTAGACTAGAAAAATGGAGAAATGAGTTACTATAGGTTTCCTTCCTAAAAATCTTTGCAAGAAACCATTTTTTGTCATAGTCCTTAAATAACCAAACATCCAAATAGTTAATAGCGTTCGTCTGAAAATTACATGTGAATTTCAAGAAGCTAGTCGAATTATTGAAGAAGTTAACAAAGTCGGAGGCTAATAGTTCGTTACCCTCAAAACAAATAAAAATATCATCTAGGAACCGTGTATAATACTTGACATAGTTAGAAAAATAAGCAGACTTGATAATATAATTCTCTTCCCAGTAGGCCATTACTATGTTTGCAAAACTTGCCCCTACTGGGGACCCCATTGCTACTCCACATTTTTGTAAGTAGAACTCGTTGTTAAATAAAAATAAATTATTGGTCAAAATAATGTCTAGTAAAGATGTTACTAGATATACTTCTGAAGTTGTCGCTCCTTTTTTTACCAAGTAAATGTTAACCCATTCAAGACCTATGTCATGAGGTATGGATGTATATAAGTCAACGACATCGATTGTTAGAAAATTGAAGTCTTTATTAAATTCAATTTCATTAATCTTACTTAAAAAGGCCCAAGAGTCTTTACTAATCCTAGTTTCTGTAACTAGGTATTTCTTCAATATATTATCAACTAACTTGGCACTAGCATATGTTATTGAATTTCTGCCATCAATTAGTTGTCTAAATGGTGGGTTTTCTAGATTTTTATGTAGTTTTGGAATGGCAAAAAGAATTGGAATTTTAGGCCATTCCATTTTGATGTAATTATACATATCGATGTCGATGTACCCTTCTATAAATAAATCACTAAAGTAACCATTAATGAGCCTGTAAGCTAGATTGACTTCATTAATACTAACTCTTTTATAAGTTTCATTATTCAAAATAGTAGAAACTCTATCAATGTAGTCATATTGATCAAATAACGCCATCCCTCCACCTTTATCAGGTTTGATGGCCTTGATCTTAAGGTTTGCAAATAACTTTAAAAAGGATCTTTCGTCAGATGAAATATTTGATAGTCTACTACAATTGTTGTTAGCATGGAAGACTGTTCTATTTCTGTCTGCCAAATTCCGAACATCGAGTTCCATGATAGATTCAAAAGTCTGGAGTGCTGGGTGAAGAGGAGGGTTGTAGTCACTAGGGATGTAATACTGAGAAGTTTTAGGTTCTGAGTCACCCAATAGTAGGTTTAAATTCAATTTACGGACAAACATTTTAATATCCTTAATACATTCAACAAGATTCAAATGTTGGTATGGAATAAACGTGTGCCTCTTAGAAAGTAACTCAGCGAAGCACGGTTCCATTTCCATACTGGAATAGTTATATATCTTAAAGTCTCCTGTTTTGTTAAAAGTAATTTTGGGCAGTCCTGAGTTTGTCATTAGCGTCTCGGTTTGTTTAATGGATGCTTGCTGTTTTTTTGAAGCCTTTGATCCAAAGAATTATTATTATTCTTTGGAATCGCTCCCTGGTATTCATAGTCAAAACTGTCCAAGCAGTCCAATCCATCATTTTGATTATGAAATCCTTCAGTCCTTTCCCTATTTCCTCGTAGCCGGTTAGCCCAATTGTTGTTATCAGGAATTCGTTGGTTGTTACCATTCTGATGGAATTGTGTTTTCCTATTAGAATTACTTTCTTCAATATTAGTTTCGACAATCAGTTCATGATTTATAGTCGAATTAGTAGGTGCTGTTTGAGATAATGGAGGTTTCGGATAGGCAGTACCATTTCTGTATGCCAAACGGTCCCTAGCCATTTTCCTGTTCTTGTTAAGTTTGAGTTTGGTCAATAACTGGTCAATAGTGGAAAAGGAACATTACTTCTACTGATCCCAGAGGCAACAAGTTAGCAGTAATACATACTGGAGTTTTTTTTAATTCCTTCAGGGCCTATAACCATTTCCCGATAGCTCAGGAGCTAAAGAGAGGGAATTGGACTGTGATGTCAGTCCTAGAGCAAGTCATAAAAGCAGAAGGGATGGACCTTATGCAGGAAGGGGATTGGAATGAATCCAGAAACAGACACCATCAGTGACACATCTGAGAGTTGGGTAAGGTAAGCAAACTGGATTTTTATTGACCAGAAAAACAGACCACTATTTGCCTTAACACAGCTGCATAGCTTGTACACCCATCAGATAGAAAGACTGCTGAACCTGAATCTTTTAGCCCTATCAGAGTAGTAGTAACATTGTTATTTATGTTTTGAAGTGCATTCTCCCAGCAGCTTGGGCTCACATTTATCAACCCACTTGTTAATACTGATGAAATATTAATGTTTGGGAAATGTCATTAAAATATTTTTTATTCTGTATATTTACATGTATTAAATGCTTTAATCCTAAATGTTTTACATAGTTATTTATTTATTTTATTTATTGCATTTGTTTACCGGGATAAGTCCACTGGGCCTAAAAGAGCCCATTTTCAATGGAGGCCCGAGGAGAAAAGCTCCAACGAGATACAGAAAAAAATCTAAACATTCATTAGTACAGAAGCAGAAACAGTGTTACAGATAGTAAATATAGTAACATATACATAATATATACATAAAAGCAGGAATCTAGCTTGTTTGATTACAGTAATATATACAGGAAATATACATTAAAGCAGAATTCAATGAATTCAATCAGAGTGGTATAAACAGAGATCAGTATTATTGTACCAGTATCAACAAGTGAAGATAAAAATAAATATGGAGAAAATATCATCAGTCACTAGTAGCAAAAGACATAGGAGTTGAGTAATCATATAAGGAGAGTGAAGAGGTTAGGTTATAGAGCAGGAACATAGCCAGGAAGAGTTGAGATGATTTTTCAGCATTTGTTTGAAGGTGGTGGTGCTGCCTGTGTTTCTTATAGAAGGCGGAAGGGAGTTCCATAATTTGGCAACAGTGAAGGCATAGAGGAGTTGACCAGCAGGTAAGGTGGGCTTATCTACTTTTAGAAGTAGATGATTTTCAGATCTTAGATGCCTGCTGGAATGGTATTTGGAAAGTAGAGTTGAGAGAGCAGGACAGTATGTGGGTCTGTAGATTATTTTGTGCACAGTAATTAGTTGGGTGAATGATCGATGGTGGGGGAGTTCCAGCCACCCTAATTGTTTCAGTGACTTACAGTGGTGGGATGAGAATGTGGCCTTGGTGGCAAATTTTGCTATTCTGTTGTAACACACAGCAAGTTTGGATTTTGTAGAACTTTGGATATTAGTGAGGAGGGGGCACCATAAAGGAGAGAGGGTAATAAAAAGGTAGTTGCAAGGGTTTGTCTAGAAGAGAGGCTACGAAAGTGTTGGTGCCTGTAGAGTATACCAAGCTTTTTGTGTGTGTTTTTGATGTTATTGTTTATGTGTAGATGAAAGTTAAGGTTTTCATCTATAATAATGCCTAGTAATTTAGTGTGTGGGACAACTTCTATAGTGGTATTGTCTTGGGCTTGTATAGTGAAGAGTTTTTTTATAAAATGGAGTGGTTTTCCTAGGAGTAAAAATTACTAGTTTAGTTTTTTTTTTGATTTAGGGCAAGATGATTGTTAAGCATCCAAGATTCAGTAGATGTGAGGGCATTCTGGGTAATTTTCTGAAGTTCAGAGCTGGAATTTGCAGTGCATATTATTGTAGAGTCATCAACATACTGGATTACTGATCATTGTGGGAGAGTGGTGTGAAAGTTGTTAATAAAGATGCTAAATAAGAGAGGACCAAGTATGGAGCCTTGGGGTACCCCTGTGGAAGTATTGAGGAAGGGAGAGTAAGACTATTGCCATTTGGTGGATTGCTGCCTATTGGAGAGATAGCAGTTGTACCATTGTAGGGTAGGGGGAGAAATGTGGAGGGTGGATAGTTTAGAGAGTAGGATAGTGTGGGAAATGGTATCAAAAGCTTTGGAGAGGTCAAGGAAAAGTGAAGCAATTATTTTACCAGAATCCCATGCCTGGTTAACTGTATCAAGGAAGGCTAGGAGGGCAGTAGTGGTGTCCTGGACTGAAACCATGCTGAGTGTGTGATAAAATTTGATTTTCATGCAGGTGGTTGAGGAGTTGGGCATGGATGCATTTTTCCAGTATTTTAGAGAGGGGTGAGCGAATTGCTATGTGTCAAAAGTTTGTGGTGTCTGTGTTGGTGCCACCTTTATGTAAGGGGAGAATGAATGTTTTTTCCAGATGTCTGGGACAAGGGATTCTTTAATTGATCTGTTAATGAGTATGCTGATGGGATAAGCTATAGAGTTTGCTGCTAGCTGCAGGAAGTGTGGGGGTAGATTGTCAGAGGCCAGAGTACAGGATATTAGCTTAAGTAAAAGTTTTTTTATTATGCTGGTGGGTATGGGGGAGACTTTTAGGTTAGGATTAAGGGTAGACTTGTTTTCCGAGATGATTTGGTCATCAGCTGTCTTGGTGGTGGTGCTGTTAACTGTAGGAAAGGTGGTGGTTAGGTTAGCTATGGTGTCAGTGAAGTAGGAATTGAAGAGGGTAGCAAGTTCAGTGGGAGTTTTTTGTGGGTCAGGGGATGGATTGCTTTGAGAGCCTGGGTGTAATAGTTGGCTGATGGAAGACCAGAATTTTTGGGGATTATTTTTATGTTGGCTTTGTAGGTGGAAGTAGTGGTCTTTTTTATCAGTGGTTATTAGACGTTTTGCCTGGTTACGGAGTTGCTTGTAATGTAGTAGAGTTGAGGGGTCTTTGCTTTTCTGCCATAATTTCCAGATTTTATCCCTTGCGGACATTTGGTGGATTTTGATAGCCAGCATGCATGGTTACATTTTATTCGTTTTTGGTGGGTGGGTGCTTGCCTATTTAGGATGTCTAGAAATGTTGAGTTAAGGAATTCAACAGCCTCATTAAGTGGTAGGGATTTGAGGGGTTTCCAGTTTACTTTGTTGTTGTTCTTCTTTAAGACACCTAATATTTATGCTGCAATGTCATTCTTCAGGATTCAATAAACTCTGTATAGGCTTTGCACAGAGCCTAAAAGAGTTTATGTGTTTGCGCAACAGTGCATGGCGTGTGGCAGTGCACAATGCATATTAATGAGGCACAGCATGCTTAAACTATGTTTCATGACTCGCAACAGTGTTGTTGGCAGGAAACCTTATAAGTGAATGTGGATAGCAATTCTGTCTAGAGGAGAGCATCTGCAGTGTGCAGATTGCTCTGGAATGCCACAATGATCACCAGGGCCTAACACATAGAGAAACCTTGTCAGTGAATGTGGATAGCAATTCTGTGTAAGGAAGAGCACATATGGTGCCCGGATTTGTGCACAATGCCTCAATGATGCCCAGCGGTTTTACAAATAGTTGTCATTCTACAGAGAGGCCAATTTAATGAGAGGACAAATAACCAGTAATAAGGATATATTTGGCATAGATGTCACATTGGAATGTGTTAGCATGTAAGACTCACAACCTCTCAAAGCAACAAATGTGGTCAAAGCCATAATAATGGAGTATAAAGGGCCAGAAATAGGGACAGAGCAGAGGTCTCCACAAGGTGGCTACAGATAAAAGATCATGGCAAACATTACAAGAACAGACCACAATCATGGACATTACCAGAATAATACCACCACTACTCCCATGCCTCTGATATAACATAAGTGATTCCGACTGATAACAGATGAGCCTGCACACACACACACACACACATGCACACACTTGACAACTATTATGATATATCCACACTTTATGATAGCAACTATGCACACTGTTCTGGTATTGTAATGTCTGCAGGAGGTGGTAGGAGGGACACTGCTATACCTGTATGTGACAGTATGGTCAATACATAATGCTTGTCTACTATGCATGGCATATATCTATTGCACAATCCACACTATCATGAATGATATACATGCCATTAATGTTGTCAAACACCTATGTATGCAGTGTGCGCATAAGCTGAATAGGTAGCACACATACATCTGATGTAACAACTCTCTAAGGCCAAGAACACTGCATCAGTGGGCCCAGACAGTATCCAAGGATGCCGTCTATATAGCACAGAACATGACTTATCCTGCCTCTGGAATTGCCATATAACTGTAGTTACCAAACCGGCTTCATGTCCCATGAATGGAGAACAGCAACAGTCATCCCTCTGCACAAAGGTAGCCCATCTGCCCATCCACAAACCCTGGAAACTACAGACCCATAAATCTCAATAGTCTCATATGTAAAGCCATAGAAAGAATTACCATGGAAATGATCAACAGCAATATAGTAAACCTCCAGACACTAGACACAAACCAGTTTGGTTTTGTCCAGGGCAGGACATGCCTTCTCAACCTGGTGGACTTCTTTGAGAAGTCACCAAAGTGATGTATGAGGGCAAAATAGTTCACACTGCCTACATCCACCTCTCCAAGGCAACTGACACAATACCCCCGTTGGGCATTGTTGACAAACTCAAGAGGTTAGGTAGAAACCTGTATATTATCCAGTGGATAGCTGACTGCCGCAGAGACAGGACCCATGAAGTTAGAATTGGGGAGTACACCTCTACAAAGAGGTCAGTCACAAGTGGAGTGTCTCAGGGATCTGTCCTTGGACCACTCCTTTTTATTTATTTATTTATTTAGTTTATACATTTCACAACGTGTAAAAAAAAACAAGCAAAATAAATAACCAGTATTAGAAGAAGTATTAGAAGAAGCAAACCAGGATCCACGAACCAATATGGAATTTTGGAATAAAAAACTTCATCAGAATAAGACAATTACCAATGAACAGTGACTGACCCAACTTATATAGCAATCTTGCTTACAAAAATGTTAATTAGCAATCAGCTTAAAGGTGTAGTCTCTAAAACACAAATACAATAAATACATACCTTGAAATACATAAAATGTATGATATATAAAAATACATGATATATAAAAATACTTAATCTGTTAAAAACATATATGTATGTAAACTCACAGAAAACATTTCATTATGATTTATATATTAATTATATAAATATTTGCTTATATATAGCTTATATATAAAAATAAATATTATGAACTGCATATTATTCACATATATCCTTCAGCCCTTAGTCTAAGTATAGGGCTGATGGAAATGTTACTATTAAGGCCTGGTTATTCGGTAGCATTAGTCCTAATCTGCTACCTTAATTCATAAAACTCTAAAAAGTCATTAACTAGACCCCACTCATCCCCCATTGATACCTGCTCTATAACTGTGAACTTAAAATTGTGTCCCTCATTATTCTTAATGTGGACTGCCAAGGCATTTTTAATGTCCTGCTTCCTGATGTCATAGCAGTGCTGATAGACCCTACTTCTAAGGGCATTGATAGTCTTGCCTATGCAAAAACATGGACATAACTGGCAAAGGACAAGATAAACTACAGATTTGCTGCTGCAACAACATTTCTTCTTATAAAAATATTTCCCATAATTAGGAATATCAATCTCAGTGCACTCCATAATATGTTTACGTTGAAGGCAAAATCCACATTTCGACATACCCCCTACTTTGATGTCAATAATGTTTTTTCTCTCTAACATGTTTTTGAAGGAAATATCCTTATGATAGACAATTTTTGGTGCCTTTCCCACTATTTCAAGATAATCTTGACTGGTGTGAAATAAATTCCAGTTATGCTGAATAATCTGGGTAATGTCAGTGAATTGTCTGTTAAACTTAAAGATAGCTGACCTTTTAAAGTCAATTCCTTCTTTAGGTAAACTTTCATTTTGAATAATACCTTTACCAAGTAGAGGAAAATAATACCCCCCATGCCTTTTATCTATAACTTGCTGTAGAATAGGTTTCAAAAATTATTCAGGGTAGCCTCTTTGCAAAAGCATGTTATTCAATATTTCAATTTGCTGTAAGAAATCCTCCTATTCAGAAGTCATATGGGCCAAGCGAACAGCTTGGCCCTTTACCAAGGATTTCTTCTGGTGTAGTGGATGAAAACTATTGAAGTGCAGGAGGGTATTAGAGTTAAGTAGGTTTTCTAAATAGTGTTGCTGTAAAGTATTTTTATGCTCATTTTTCTTGATGGTAATATCCAAATAGTCTATTGCATCTTTCCCTACTGTATACATAAAATCTAAAAAATCTGTACTTTGCTTTATATAGGACAAAATGCTATTAAGCTCTTCCATACTTCCATGCAACAGGATAATGATGTCATCCAAATATCTGCTATAATACTTCCAATATTGAGCATATTGGCTGTTAGAAATTAATTCTACCTCCCAAAAGGCCAGAATGATATTCACAAATATAGGGGCACATATAGCCCCCATTGCTACGCCCTTACATTGTTTGAAGAGCAGGGCTTCAAATACTATGACATTGGTGTCTAGAACCAATTCCATTAAGGTTCTAATAGTCCTAACAAGCTCATGTCTGATATACTGGTATATCTACATAAAAATAGGTAAAACCACTCCATATCCAGTTCATGTGAGATAAGAGAGAACAGATCCCTGACATCAATTGTCACAAAAATGAGACCGTCATCATAGATGTCCTTATTTATTTTCTTTAGGAAGTCCCATGAATCCTTTAAAACCCAACCATAATTATTTAATGCTGATTTTAATTGAGTATCTATAAATTTGGTAATAAAATATGTTTTAGATGCCTTTACATCAACAATAGGCCTAAGGGGTGGGTTACTTATATCCTTATGTAGCTTTGGTATGCCAAAAATGGTAGGAATTTTTGGAGACTTGACTGCCATGAAATTATAGTCATCTAAACTAATTTCCCTATTTAACAATAATTCATCTAGACTTACATCAATTTTCCTGTACAGTATGTTTTTCCTCATTCAAACTATTTTCACAATATACATCAGTATATAATATACCCAACATTTTTTCTACATAGGAATTGGTATTCATGATGACCAAACCACCTCCTTTGTCAGGTTTCATCACTCTGATAGCCCTATTGTTGCATACATCTCTGACTAGTTTACTCTCATATATAGTTAAATTATTGTCCAAATCTGAATACTTTCTCTTGCTTTTAAGGAGCTTACGTATGTCATGTTCACACATTCTCTCAAATGTTTGTATTAAAGGGTTCAAGGGGGGGGTTAAATAAGCTAGTCTTTTTACACAGTTCATGATCTATAATTAAGACATTCCTTTGAATAAAAACTGTAAGTTTAACTTCCTTGTATAAAGCTTTAAATTAATTAATACTTCATCTAGTACTGCATATTTACATGGGACAAAAGAAAGCCCTTTATCAAATACATCTGCCAATATCTGGTCAAAAATAGAGTCAGTATAATTATAAATACTAAAATCACCACAAGTATTTTTTAAAATGTTACGTGTGTAACTGATTGCTAATTAACATTTTTGTAAGCAAGATTGCTATATAAGTTGGGTCAGTCACTGTTCATTTGTAATTGTCTTATTCTGATGAAGTTTTTTATTCCAAAAAAACGAAAGTGCTCAATAAATATTGGTTCATGGATCCTGGCTTGCTTCTTCTAATACTGGTTATTTAGTTTATACATTTGTTAAAATAAATAAATCTGAAGTCAAGGCCAGTGTCAATGGTCTCTGGCTGACTACATTTGCAGATGATTGCAAATTAGGAGTTGTCATTGAATCCCACACTATCACAAATGTTCTCCAGGAAGAGCTGACACTGAGCTGACACAGACAAACAACTGGTGTCAGAGCCATGGACTAAAATTAAATGACAAGAAATGCATAATAGCATCCATCAGGCAATCATCCACCCTGGGAACTATCATATTGACAACACACCCCTTAGTGTTGACCCAGTAGTTATTGACACACATAGTAATCTAGCATTTGGCAATCACGTGTCTACAATAATGAGGAAATCATTCTATGTTGTGCAGCTTATGGCATCTAGGTCCAAGGAAGTCACTGTTCCACTGTATTCAGCATTCATCAGACCTATCACTGAGTACAATGCCTCCTTTGGTATGTATCTAACCAGGCACATCCAGCAACTGGAACGTCCACAGAAGATCCTCACTAAAAAAATACAGGGAGTAAATAAAATGTCCTGCGTAAACCGCCTCAAGGCCCCATCCCTGTATTCTGTCTCCTAAATGCTTTTGAGGGGAGATCTATGCTTGGCATATAGGACATTGCCAGGCCCCATTCTAATAGACTTCCTGCATATCCACAAAACAAATAGCACCAGTATCACTTGTTCTAAAGACTTAAACTTTGCCTGTGATATAAATAGCACCTGCTGGAGAGACAGGTACATATCCCAGAGACTACCCCATCTCTGAAACAGGCTCCCCATCTATGTGAAACAGAGTTACTTCCTAACCCATTTCAAGTGCAACTTGGACGATTGGATGGGCAACAGGAAATTCATCCCTGGTTTGGTATCTATGTCTCTAATGGTCACAGGCAACCTGTAAATGGGTCATCTACCAGGCCCCTGCTTGTAAATGTTTCATCTCCCAAGCCCCTGCTTGCACTTATCCAGGGTATCAGAACTTGTTAGAGATTGGGATGCATGACTAGGCTTAAAAAGTGCCTTTTGGTCATTAACCTAGTAAACACCTATGAACCTATTGTTGTTCCACACCATCAGACAGTCATGTATATTTCCCAGACAGAATACCTAGATATTGCCAATATGCTGTGAGACAGCACACTGTGACAAAGGCGGTAAAATTCAGTTGCACATCACTGAAAGATGTGTTGGGAAGTACATTAAGAAGAGTGCATTGTACAGTTACTGGTGTAATGAAGTCTGGGAACCATGAAGTTATTATGGCCTCTGATGTGCATGTCCTTCACATAACCAGCAATTGTGTTACATTCAAGGAAATAGTCAGCTCTCTGATCACATGCTGGTGGATGTGCCACTTATTGTCTACCCGAGGACACAGGTCACATACCTATAAGTTTAATTATAGGGTGTGATGTCCACATTATACTTGGGTGGTGTTTCTGTTTCCTGATTCAACAAATCCCTCCATGGGCTCATCAATGCAGGTGTTGTCATGGCTGACACAGCTGTTTTGGGTATGTATTGATACTGTCTGCATTATATTAATAGCACAGTTAGGGTCAATGATTGCACACAAGCTGTAGTCCTTCATGCAGCTGTTTGGACATAGCATGTGCATGTCATCTGTGATGTCCATCACTGAACTAATGGGTAGGAAAGTGCCTAGAAGACACTCATGATGTACAGACCAGATCACTGGACCTGAGATGTATGTCATATCACAAATTTCAACATAGTGAGATGTCATGGATGTCATATGCTATTTTACCCATTTGGTGATATAGATGTTTTATGGCCACATATGACAGTCTTGATTGAATACCTTGGTGTGAATTTTTGTCAAATGCCTTGACCTGTTCAAGTTCCACATGATGATACTGTTGTTATTATGCATGCACCTCTCTGAGGACATCTATCAGATGTAATGGACCTGATGTAGTAGTGACAACTCACACAGGTCTGTTAAACTCACCTGGAATATTACAAGTGTACATGAAAAGGAGGTCCATGATAACATGTTGGTCTACCTCACAGTTGAGGAGAGTCGGGATGTCTCTATACATGCATGCATCAGGTGCTACTCCCAACTCAGGTGGATGCATGCTGCCCTGACCCTAGCTTAACTAACGAGGAGCTGAGCTCTCACTTCAACTCTTTCTTCACAGAGTCTATAGCTAAACTATCTAAAATTTTTCCTGACAATAATCCACCCAACCTCCTTTTCTCTCCTTCCAACAACCCTAATAACTGTCCCTCTAAGTTCCAGTTCAAACCAGTCCCCACATTGTTTATAAAAAAGCTCTTATCCAAACTAAAGCCATGCTCTAATGCCCCCGACAACATCCCCCATACCTTCCTCAAATGCGCAGCTGAAGGTATTGCCCTCCCAATTAGCATCCTGATCAACCAATCCTTAAAAGAATCTTATGTTCCCAAACGTTGGCATTCAGCCTACATTCTTCCACTTCACAAAGTAGGAATAAATACCTCCATTTCTAACTTCCGCCCCATAGCCCTACTCTCTCCAATATCTAAAATTCTTGAAAAATGTGTCCACCACCAACTTTTACCCTACTTAACTGACAACCAGTTACTCTCACCCACCCAACACGGTTTCCATCCTGGCCACAGCACTATAACTGCCCTACTGTCCTTCTAAGAAACTGTCAATCAAGCCCAAGACGCTGGACTCCTTGTATCCACTGTTCTACTAGATCTTTCTAAAGCCTTTGACACCATCTCCCATACGCACCTTCTCCTTCATCTCTCCAACCTTAATCTCTCCTCTAATACTCTTTCCTGGTTCTCCAGTTACCTCACTGACAGATCACAAGCTGTCAGATGGAAGGACTCTATCTCTTCCTTCTTACCCACACCTACAGGTGTTCCTCAGGGATCCATCCTTGGCCCCATGCTATTTAACATCTTCATAAATAACCTTCACTCTGTCCTCCCTGACACTACAGTCATCCAATACACTGACTCTACCTTAGTTTGTAGCGCGCCCAATTCTTCTGAACTTCTGTCCAAAACACAAACTGCTTTTTCCACTACAGAAAACTGGATGCACCAAAACCATCTCTCCCTCAACTCCAGTAAATCTAAAATCCTAATTTTCCTACCTTCCAAGACTTCTTCCTTCGACAAAAACACATTCAACATCCTAACCCAAACCAACATACCTATAGAAGTTGTCCCTTCCGCAAAACTCCTTGGTATTACCATTGATGAACACCTCAAATTCGACCTCCACATACAACAAATCATAAAAAAACACGAAAAGTTAGGTATGCTCTAAAGGAATAATCTATTTCTCTCAAACTCCTCTAGGCACACTCTAGCCACCACCTACCTTCTTCTCTCTACTTTATGGCACCCCTCTTCTTTCTAATCTGTCTGCTTTCCTCACCTCTAAACTCAAATCTTGCTATAATAAGATTGCTAAATTCGCCTCCAAATCCAAAACCTCAACCCACCACTGCCTTACCCTTCAAGCTCTGAACTGGTTAGAACTCCCTAACCACCTTGACTATCTTCAACTAACGACCGCACACAAATTAATATTCTTCCCAGAAAAATGCCCAGCCTTATCCAACATCCTTCCACCATACATCCCCAGCAGATCTTTGAGATCTGAACACAAAAACCTAATCTCCATTCACAGACCTAAACTTCCCGCTGGCCAATTATGACTATCCTTCTCCCTAGGTAAAAAATGGAACTCTCTTCCTCCTTCCCTTAGGACTATTCCTTACACAGAATCTTTCAAGACCCAACTCTTCTCGCACCTATCTGCCAAATGGAAATGCTCTTGCTTTCACCCTACATAAAATCACGGGAATCTCTTCTCTAACCCCCCCTGCACCAATCTACAGTCTGATTTCAATTCTAAATTGAACTAATATGGTTTAGCTGACTCTCAGTCGACTGCAAGATGTAAATACTTCTAATAATGTGTAAAAAAAAAAAAAATATTGTGTATTTGTTCTTCTAGGTATACTGCTGTTTGTACACTTGAATTGTTTTTTATCTTGTGCATTTGTAACTTTGATTGTACTGCCTTGGAGCTTTTCTCCCCGGGCCTCCACTGAAAATGGGTTCTTCTTGGCCCAGTGGACTTCCCCGGTAATCAAATTGAAAATAAAAATAAATAAATAATAAAAAAAAAAACGTACTCCCTTGGGAACATAGGCCATGTGGAGGGTGTGTTGAACTGTGTATTCCACAATATCAGGAAGGTGTATTTAGTGGGTCATGTCATAGGTGATCTGTGATGTTGTCACAGCATATAGATTCCGGGTGATAGGCCTGGATGAAGGTAAGATAGTCTGATGACCCTGATCTGCAAAGGTATGGAGCGCATTATCATGGAACTTATAAACAAAGACATTGTCAATCTTCAAACACTAGACCCCACCCTGTTTGGGTTCATGAAGGGCCGATCTTGTCTTCTGAACCTGACTGACTTTTTTGAATCAGTCTCCAGAGCTGTGGATGAGGGTAAGGAGGTCCACACAGCCTATCTGTACTTCATCAAGGTCTTTGACACCAGCCCCCACTCTGGAATCATAGATAAACTTAGTAAGCTGGGCATAAATCCCTATGTCACTCGATGGGTTGTCAAATGGCTTACTGATAGAACCCAGACTATAAAAGTAGCCGACTCCAAATCTGGTTCCAGAAAGGTGACAAGTGGAGTACTTCAGGGTTCAGTCTTAGGACCGCTCTTGTTTAGCATCTACTTCTCTGAAATACAGGCCGACACTAAGGGACTCTGGCTAACACAGTTCACAGATGACTGCAAACTGGGAGCCATTATTGAATCTCCAAACAATGTGGATATTCTACAAAAGAGCCTTAAAGAAACAGATGCTTGGTGCCAGAGCCATGGGCTCAAGCTTAATGCCGAGAAATGTATAGTTATCCCCTTTGGGAAAAAACATGTACCCATGAATTACCACATAGGTGGCAGCACACTAAACACCGAAAGTGTGATGAGAGACTTAGGGACACAGGTGGACAGTGGTTTCACCTTCGATAACCACATTGCCACAACAGTCAGGAAACCCTTCTATGTGGCACACCTCATCACTAAGGGCTTTTCATCCAGAAAAAAAGGAGGTCATTGTCCCATTGTACTCATCCCTCATTAGACCCATTATAGAGTACAACACTCTGTTTAGTATGTACCTCACAAGTCATCTGCAACAGTTGGAAAGGCCACCGAAACACCTCTCTAAAAGAATCACAGGCCCAAAGTAGATGCCCTATGCTGACCATCTAAAAACACTATACTCTGTGGCATATTGTCTACACAGAGGTGTTCTCAGCCTAACATACAAGGCTATGTCAAACCCTGAGCTGTTGGACATGCTCCACTTAAGGAAATCCCAATCCCTCAGAGCCACACGCTCCAGGGATCTAAACTTTGTCATCACAATGAACAAAACTTGCTGGAGAGATAGGTTCCTGACCCAGAGACTTACCATACACTGGAATAGACTGTCCATACATGTCAAGCAGAGCACCTCCTTGGTCTTCTTCAAAAAGAACCTTGACAATTGGATTGGAGATAGGAAATTCACCTCGGGGATCATGTCAGTCTCCCTGCTAGACAGGGTTCCAGGGAAGTAAATATTGTGGGAAGAAATATCCATGGAATTGTTATGGTTAGGCTTGTATAGGCCCTAGGGCTGAAAGCCTAGTACCATCCTATGAACCTATATTGTCTATTGTGATCTGGCCTATGGTTTTGATACAGTCACACACGTAGATATCATTAAAGAAAAAACTGAAGCTGGAGATTAAACCTTAGGTTAGTTGAAGGGTAAACAATTGGCTCACTGACAGAAAACATCATTTGAAAGTTGGTGAATCAACCTGTACCAGTAGAGCTGTCACCATTGGCAAACCCCAGGGATTGGTTCTTGGCCCGTCCCTGTTTGAACTGCATTTCTTGACAGTTCAGGCTGAATTATATGGCCTTTGGCTTACCAAATGTGCTGCCTTATTGTGTGCAGTCACTGAGTCCACCAATGGTGATAACATAGCACAGGAAGAGCTAAGACACACAACTGACTTGTGACAAAGGCTTGAATGGTTTAGGAGTAGTGAGTTGTCAGTGTACTGAACTAATCCAAGTCCAAATGACTGTAGGTAAGACCCCTCTCCAAGTTATTGCTAGTTACAGTACCCCCTCCTATAGCAAGACATATAGACTCTACTCCAAACTGCTGAACACAATAGGGTGATAGCAAGTTGTCTTTCAGGTGCCAAGACCCCTGATGTCTCAAGGACCCTCAAGCTCCTCAGGATGAACAAGTATGACTGTAACATGGTGCTGCTGATGTAGGATCTGTTGCTGGTTCACAGAAGTGTAAATAATCTAGTGCACAAAACCATACAGTATACACAGAGAGACATTTCTAAGCTCTCCATGCATGTCATACATGCAGGAGAAATTGGATTTCTGCAATCATCGACAATAATGCTGAGATATAATGAAAAGATGATTCATTTCAACAATTGAGTGGCAGGTGTCATTTAAGGGGGTCCAGTAACTGTCAGCATGGGATGAAGTTCTGCACAACCCTTGATGCATTATCAAGGATGGCATGCACCTCTCATTCCAGGGCTTCTGCAAGCTGGCTAAAGCTTGCTGGCCCCATAGTGCCTTATTTAGATAGAGTCCAACAAATGGACCTTCAAACCTATAAAACATAACAAATAAGACCTTTAGATCCAATGAGAACTGTGGTGGAGTATCCATATTTCTTAAAGACCACATTAACTCAGGCCAGATTCCCAGAGACCAACAAAGTGAACTGACTGAGATTCAAATCATACTAGTTAAAACCAACTATCAAATCATGACATATTACAAGACCTTCTTAATGACCTCTGAAAACCATGCACATTTCTTGAATACATTGAAGAACTTTAAATATACAAGAACTCTGTCAACCAGGGAGAATTTAATTGTCAATAAACTGGGACAGCTATACCTCAAATGTAGGCAACTCCCCAAAAAAATCCTAGATTTCATTAATAAGAATTTACTGGACGAAATAGAAATTTAGCCCACTAGAGGGAAAATGTTCTTGACCTGGCCCTAGACAATATAATATCTATATGTACTGTCCCACTAATGTACTCTTATGCAGTGAAGTCTGACCACAAATTGGCTGTCTTATGTTTGAAAATCACTAAACTAGCAAAGGCAAATATAGTAGTTTTCAAACACTTCACATTTGCAAGCTTACTACAATTCTTTGATTAAGTGCCTTAAGTTCAATAATAACTGTAACCCCCAAAGTGTTGACACAGCTAGTACTTATGCAATTTAGTTCTGCACTCACTTAGAAAACTGTAAACAATCTATCATTCTCCACTAAGGCTTAACAAAGGGGGAAGAAGAAACTGGCATGATGATCTGCATGCACAATAAAACAATGCAATAAAAGCAGAATGTTCATTAGAATATGTAGTAAAACTAAAGCCCCACAAATCAAGGTCAATCTGAAAAGATTATGCAACGTACTGAAAAGGGGATAAAGCAAGCCATGGACAGACGTGTCCATACAGCATATCTTGACCTCAGCACAGCATTTGATACTATACATACCAACATTATTGACTTGCTGAATCCAATCATATTGACCCCTATGTAATTAGATGGACAGCTAAAAGGCTGAAGGAAAAACCTACACTATGAGGGTGACAGGTGCGTCCACTGATAGGGTAATACAAGCCATACAGGAAAGTCTCCTATTCTGAATATACTTCTCTGATCTTCAGGTCAAAAATTGAGTTATTGTTAACTGAATTTGTGTACGACTGCAATCTCTGTTATACTTAAATCTCCATCTAGTATGGAGAAGCTACAAAGACAACTTATACATGATAATAGCTAGTTGTTAAAAAGTGAATATATTTGGCAAACAAACCATCCACTCAGTTTATAGAATAAAAAATAACCCAGTCTAAAATGAAGATGAGACCTTGGAACATAGGTAGATAGCGCCTTCTTCTTTGATGATCGTGCAGTAACAGTGGCAGGAAATTCTTGTGTCTGCCACAGCTGATCTCAATGTTTTTTTCTCTAGCTCACACTCCATTTCAATCTGCACTGATTAGGCCTATCATCAGATACAGTGCTCCCTTTCAGAATTATCTTGCTAAACATATTAAGCAGTTGGAGAGACCTCAAACGTTCCTGCAAAAAAAGATCATGAGCCTAAAGGATTTGTGCTACCAAGGGAAGCTGGGTGTTTTATCCCTGTGTTCAGTGTCCTTTAGGCTCTATAGTGGCTATCTGTGACTTGTCTTCCAGACCATTAGAGTTGAGGCAGTCCAAGAACTCTTACTTCTTCACAATTTAAATTGTCCAGCAAACACTAGAACCAGAGATCTGAATTTGCTTCAGAAAATAAACAAATTACAATGGAGAGACTGACTTGTCAAGCAATGACTACACAACTTCCTCTCCAGATAACGAAAGGTGTCAAACTATCTTCCTTTAAGAAAGAATTAGAAAACTGGATGGGGATTCATTAATTCACCCATGGTATAACTGAATTATTGTTCCTTCAAAAAGGAGGTAAGTCTAAAACGGGGATTGGCACGGTGAAACTGGACACATGGTCCAGTTGCATTGTACATTCTAGGATTCTGCAATTCTATGAAATGGTTCTGTTAAGAGGCCTGTGGGATACCACTGGTGGAATACAGAGATAACCTCCTGCCTTCACTTTTTATGCACTTCTCAATAACCTGTAACTCTCACACAGGAGGTGTTCTCTCCAAATAAAATCTGATTGTGCATTTACAGCAAACGTTCACTGTTTCTGTGAGAATAAAAAAAAAAATAAATAAAACATTTTTGCCTAATGTTGTATATGTTTTCTTCTTTTTAACAAAATAAGTGCATGGCTGCCTGATAAATAACATTCTACTGCATGCAGTTTGTATTTTATGCCCTCCATATGGCACTGGGAAATTCTATTATGTAATTACTTTCAAACTGCAGTCAAAAGAGAAAAGAATAAATGACAGCTTCTTCTCTATGCAAAAAAGTGCAAAGGTATTTGTGTACCTTTATTTATTTCTGATGCTAGATATCATGCCTGGATTCCAGCCAAAAAAATTACAATGAGGCCTTAGTTGAATAGTCCTTGTGTTCAGAGACCTAATTCTGCAGTGCATATACCCCATGAGCTGCTTAAAGGCACATCATGCTCTGAAAAATGTCACAGAGCACTGATTACAGAACTTTTTTCACCTGTGGAAGATAATTCATGGGAGAAACCAAAAATACTAATTGTCTAAGGTAAATGCAACACTGTCCTTATAGTTCTTTTGTTGCAGTAGTTCAGTGGAGTATTCCTTGTGGTAGTAGTGTATACAGAAATAACTGAAATGAATGGCACATTTATGACAAAAATAATGTACTCATAGGAAACAGAGAGGTTTTACACAACTAACAAAAAAGGTAAGTGGAGGCACACTGTATAGGAATGAGTAATGGAGCATTTAAAAGTGCCAGGGAAAAACAGCACAGCATATCCTTGGATGCAAATACATTTACAGCAATAACTTGTCATATGCATCAGTAGTGGGGTCTGCTGTTTTATTCTTAGTCTTAGGCAGCGTACAAAGTACTGATGAATATTCTAGTAGGAATTGCTTACCCACTGTAGCCAACATTGTCAACACAATTGATGTGTATTCTATCCTTGCATGTATGCTGAAAGACTCTAAGCAATGACACACTGCAGCTATATAGGTTAACACACGCTGCATGTCAGACCAAGTTGACTTCTAACAGTCAGTATAGTGCCACAATGTATTGTTCAAGGGTTGTTGTGAATAGGTAGATGGGACCATGACTCATTTACCTCTGGGAGAAACCTGTGTGATTGCACATGTTGCAAGGGGTATAGTTCAGGGTAAACTGAATTTGATGGAGTTTTTTGTTGGATAGGCATTGGGGTAATTGAATGGAGAGAGTTAGCCTGCAACATGTAGTATATTATTGAAATCCAGTGCACTATGTGTACATATTAACAAGACATAACAAATGTATGACATGGATGGCTTACTACAGACAGTTTGCTCTGACAAGCAGTCTTCCGTAACATACTCACACAGTGTATTTTTTGTCCACAAAGCAATATGCCTGGCACAGGTAAAGCATGGAAAATCAATTATTTACAAGCAGGGCAAGTCATAGTGCAGGCTATTCATCTCCATGGCCAATGGCTAGGAAAGAGACTCCTGATCATTGCTATAGTGACCATGTATGGCAAGACTAGTAGCAGATATTAATACTGTCTGTGGGCAGGACTGCACCAACAAACAGGTCAGCCATAAGGCCTCCTCCATAATTTGTGATGCAGAAAATTGTGCTGTCTGCTTTGCATTGGAAGGAAGGGCAATGATAGGAGGACCGTCAGTCAAACTGCCACTAATGGAGATGGAAGAGTTTATAACAGTATGAGTGAGATATCAGACTCATTACATTCCCACAGCAGTGTGTAAGAACGTGGTGCTGAGCTGCCACGTGCACCTGAATTATTTGTTGGTGGTGCACCAATGCAATTTGGTTTTCTGCTATTAAAATATGAATAGTTTTGTCCAATCCCTCTGTTGTTGTTCATAATATTAAATTCATGTGCTTCTTGTAATTTAGGTACAATAGGGCTGCAAGCTACAAGGGCATCTGCACATGGTAAGGCATCTACCCTGCCACTCTTTACAATGCCTATTAATTTTGCACTAGGAAGAAATTAGAGATGATGGGTTATATTTATAGTGAGTTTTATGCTTTGGTGTCTTTATGGGTGATGTTCTATCCAGTTTCACCACTGTGGAAATTCCACTTCTGATGTTGGAGAGGGATCTTACTCTGATACTAATGAATATGATCAGCTGGCATGGTTAGGAACTATCGCATCAGTGCTACACACTAGGAGTATCAAGCCAAATCTCATACCCAAGCCATGGACACAGGCTGTGTGCCTGTGGACAACAGCTAATATACATACTCACTACACATAAGTATGATATGGAAATACACAGTCAGAACAGTGTGCCACCCCAGGTGTCTCAGTCATCAATATCTGTCACATTGTCCATAGTTCTTAGGTATGACCATGTGGGTGTTTGTACTGTTGCCCATTGATGGCATGTGTACCATCCTCCCTCAGAACTAGCATCAATGTCTATAACCAGTGAATGTGGAGGTTCATCATGCAGGCACATCTTATTAACAACTAATTTGTTGCAGACCTATACAACTATTCCATGGCATGTGTGATGATCTACATCAATGCATGTCCTGTGCATGTAACATTTTTGACCAGATTGCTCCTCTGCATTTCAGGACCTCACATGCACTACTGTTATATGCCACTCATGTGTTCTGCACTCTCTCCATCTCTTTATCTATTGAAGGTCACCATCATAGAAGTGTAAAGTCAAAGTAACTCATGCAGTGTCATCACTCCTTCACAGCAACACTGAATGTAGAGGTGCATACAGGCAAAAGAGGTCACTCCAAAGGCTGCAGCACTCCAACTATACCATGTCTGGTTTTGGACATCACACACAGTCACACACACTTCCTACCTCTAGCCAAGGCCATGCAACTACCCATGACACTCCTAGAAAAGACAGTTCCCATAATTGAGAATACACAGGAGATGCCTGCATAGCCATGCATGGCCTGGACTTGTCTATAAGGATCAGCCACAGTGCTGCAGCACCTGCTGAGGCCATGTCCATGCACACATACACACACACATGCACGCGCACACACACACACACACACACACACACACACACACACACACACACACACACACACACACACAGAGTAGTAGTCCCTCCACTCACACCTCTGACACACATTGTATGCAGTTATTTTCAGCTTCTACAACACTGATACATTTCCCTATGTAGGGCACTGGACACTTGTGTTTCCTCTCCCACCTGTGCAATTGTGGATGACTGTGCACTACCCTTTGTACTTTGTCTGATGCAAAGTGCGGGCAGTCAATACATGGAAAAGCAGAGTGTGTAACTGGGTCTGCATACATCCCATATTATTGTAGCGTACATACTTAACTATGGTGCCAAAGCTATGTGCCAGCAATTATCCCTTAGCATGTGCCATGGTACACTGCCCCAGCCACCATCTAGCATGTTCAGCTCCTGCTACTGGGCCCTGTACTGTTTCCTCATCTAGCTCAAGTTCTACTACCTGGTGTGCTGGGAGATGCTCCTCCTATGTGCAGCCTCCCTGTTGCATCCTACTCCTTATTATCATGTTTTGTAACAGTGAATACACTGACAATATCTTAGTTCATGTGCTAAGTCAAATTGCAGGGCAAGTAGGACTTAGGGCTATCCATAGAGATCCATGTGATATAACAGAAGTAAACAAGATATACTACTATGCAGCTAAATTAATAACTGATAAAGGGGTCTATATAAATCAGTGAATGCTTAGAAAAGCGAATGCTGATTTATCGACCCCATGTAAGCGAAAGCTTACAATCCCGAACACTCAGAACAACGATTTTTTTCCCCAGGGAAAAAAATATCGCTGTTCCAAAAAAGAAAAAAAAAACAAGAAACTTTAAAACATTACATAAAGTGGAGGGCTTTGCCCCCCCCCCCACACTTAAATATACCAACTCCAAGATCGCACTACAGTAACAAAAACTGCAAAATACCGAAGTCGGCCAAGTGATTTATTTCCCATGGAAAGAATTCACTTATACGCTGTTTCAGTATTTTGCTGTTTCATGCTTTCAAGTTTGATCAAGACGCATTCGAAAGAATGCATCTTTGATCATCTAATAGGGAACCCTGATAAAGTTCTACGACATGAACATAGGGTAGTGAGGGAAAGGAAGGAGAAAAATCAAATACCATCATGAACGTATCGAATACAAAAAACTATAAAGCAGTAAAGACAAGAAGTGTCACTGTTAGAAGATTATAGAAGAGAGAACAGATCAACATAAATACTAAGAATGATAGATGTGATTAAAGCAATGCACAGTATTAGAACAGACCAGGATCTATCATGCACTTTCACAAATAACAAGCTAAAAATCTCAGCACAGGTGGAAACACTTAGAAGATACACAGATAAATATAAAGGAAAAATGCAAACTAAGCAATTTATTGATGACCTAAAAACATTTTATAGAGAAATGGGAAACAAAGTAAAAAGAATTTAAAGATCTCCAAAAAAAGAAGAAATAGATACATTTTGGAGAAGTATTTATGAAGATCCTGTGGAACATACCAAAGATACTCAATGGATAGAAGAAATGAAAGAAAGAATAAGAAGTTTAAAGGTACAGGATATGAAATGGGATGAAATAACATCCAGAGAGATTGAAACAAAGTTAAGAAAAGACGCCAATTGGAAAACTCCAGGTCCAGATGCAGTACCTAACTTCTGGTTAAAACTGTTAACATCTCTGCACGAAGATTTAACTATGAGTAAGAATTATTTATATGCATACCCTGACAGACACCAACCTGGCTAACAGCAGGAAAAACAATGCTCCTACGTAAGAGCCACCTGCAAGCTACTCTAAAAACTATAGACCAATAACTTGCCTTCCGATGACATATAAACTATACACTCAAACTGATGCCGACAGAGTTTATAGTCATTAGAAGAAAACTCAATTAAAGCAGTAGAACAAAGGGGTAATAAAAGAAAGTCATATGGAACAAAGGATCATTTGTTATTAAATGAAGTCATATTAGAGAGCTGTAAAAAGGGGAAGACTCTAAGTATGGCATGGAGTGACTACAAAAAAAAATTGATAGTATCCCACATTCATGGATAAAATAACGCTTAAAAATGTATAAGATACACCCTACAATGATCAACTACATTACAGTGACCATGAAACAGTGGCAGACCACTTTGCAATTAAGCCATGATAAAGGACACATTATTATTCCAGAGATAAAAATTCAAAAGGGGATATTCCAGGGTGACTCTCTGTCGCTGCTACTATTCTGCCTTGCCCTTAACCAATTAGCTGTCTACTTAACAGCTTTGGCTATGGCTATAATTTGACTTCTAGAAAACAACAAAGTGTAAATACGTGTTATCTTTTATTTATCAATGATTTAAAGCTGTATAGCTCATTAGATGAGGAACTGAAATTATAACTGCAAGTTGTCAAAACTTTTTCAGATGAAATAAGAATGTCATTTGGTCTAGATAAATGTGCAAAAGTTACCTTTAAAGCAGGAAAACTGCAGCACCAGAAAAACATCAGTTTGGGACAAGAATGTGGTATAAAAGAAATTGAGCAAGAGGGAGTGTATAAATATTTGGGAATTGATGAAGGATCAACAATAAAACATGAACAAATGTGAATAAAACTTAGTAAGGAATACTTTAGATGATTTAAATTAATCCTGAAAATAGCCTTGACATCTAGGAACAAAATCCAAGCTATAAACCAATTTGCTCTTCTTTTAATAACTTACAGTTTTGGAGCAATTGACTGGCCCCAAAACTTGTTGGACAGATTAGATAAGAAAACAAGAAGGATGCTTCATGCTCACCAAATGATTTATAAAAATCAGTGCATACCAAGATTATATATTCCCTGTTCTGAAGGAGGGATGGGGCTCCATGAAATTGATTACATGAATAGATCTGCAATCATGGGACACCACACATATCTGCTGACTTCACAACTCCCGAATATAGTGAAAGATTTGAAACATGAGGAGAATAAATCTAAGATGACTTTGGCTTAATCTAGTAGAAACATATCAGTGTCAAGCAGGAATGGAAATCAAACCAGTAGAAGATAAAAATTAGGCAGCAACTGAATGTACTGAAAAACAAAAGAAAGGTGAAGGGCCAGTTGAGAAGGCAAGAAATGTGGAAAATGCATAAATATAGTTACAAGTAAGAACCTCATGTTGATCAGGAAGGAATGCAGGAATGGTTAAAGAGAGGCAAATTCATATCAAGAGATGAACGGTTAATATTGGTGGCCCAAGATAGTGCGCTATGTGCACGCTGGTTTACAGAGTCCATTGAACATGTAGGAGAAACTGGCACATGTAGGTTTGTAAAACCAGTTTGGAAACAGTTGCACACCTTGTTGCTGGTTGTGACATACTAATGGCATAATGACTGTATACTGAAAGGCATAATAATGTGGCAAGACTGTTGCACTGGGGATTGTGCAAACATTGTGGTATTGAGGTGGCCATCCCTTGTTTACAGCTTTCGCTGTTTACTTGTCGACCTTTCCATTTTCGAAGAAAATAGTCTTTCAGCATATAATATAGACTGTGCTGGCCCACATGCTGTAGCATGGCATTGTGGAACCATTGTGATACACAGTTTGCATTCCCTTTTGGTTATTGAAAGTACCTGTACACATACACATTAGTATCCACAATGATAGGTAATCCACATCCAAATGAAGTAAACCAAATCCATATCTGAGGTAAATTTTGCGTCCCAGGCAGCGGAAAACCACAAGGCATTCTTTAACTATGTATGCAACTTCAAAGGCAATACACAATTGTGTGTAGAGTTCATTGCTCGTGGAGACACCCATGCTGGATATAGCAAATCTACAGGCTGACAAATTCAGCTGCAAGTTTACCCCTCTCTCTCCCTCACCTTTTGCTCAGGAAAATACCATCATTCTCACTAGGGAACAGGTCTTTAATGCTCTCTCTAGAGGCAGTATCACTGCATCAATGGGCCAGGACGGTATCCCAAGTTGACTTCTAAATAGCATGGAACAGGACCTATAACACCCACTGGAATTACCATTAAACTGTAGCATCCAGACAGGCTTCTTGCCTCATGAATGGAGACCAGCAACAGTAATCCCTCTGCACAAAAAAATGTGCCATCTATAGACCCTAAAAACTACAGATTCATAAGTCTTGCTAGTCGTATATGCAAAGCCAAGGGAAGAATTATCATGGAAAATCCATAATGGCATAGGAAACCTCCAGACCCTAGGTCCAATCCAATTTGGTTTAGTCAAGGACAGGTCATGCCTACTCATCCTGGTGGAATTCTTTGAGAAAGTCACCAAAGCAATGGGTGGGTACAAAATGCTTCACACTACCTATCTTGACCTGGCCAAGACATTTGACACTGTAATCCACTTGGCCATTGTTGACAAACTCAAGAGGTTAGGTATAAACCCTTATGTTATCCAGTGGATAGCCAGCTGGCTCACATACTGGACTCAGGAAGCTGGAAGTAGAGTCCTACTGAGAGCAGTCCTGAAGGCCTACTCATTTTGACATTTATGTCTGTGAAATCAAGGCCAATGTCAGTGGCCTCTGGCTGACTAAATTTGCAGAGGATTGCAAATTAGGAGCAGTCATAGAATCTCACATCAACACAAATGTTCTTCAGGTAGAGCTGACACAGACAAATAACTGGGATCAGTGCCATGGATTCAAACTAAATGCCAAGAAATGCATAGTAGTATCCTTTGGGAAGTCATATACCCTGCTAACTTTCAAAGTGACAATACAACCACTAAGAGTTGACCCATTAGTCAGGGACTTGGGGACATACATTGACCATGTCATGTCCCCAGTAGTAAAGAAATCATTGTATGTTGTGCTACGTATAAACAAAGGTATGACATCTTGGTCCAAAGAAGTCATGTAAATAAATAAATAAACAAACAAATAAATAAATAAATAAATAAATACATAAATTTGGTGTGTCAGAACTATGTACTGGAGCTTTTCTCTCCAGGTCTCTGCTGAAAACGGGCTATTTTTCCCAGTCGGACATTAACCCGGTAAGAAAATGTAAATAAATAATTAAATGATGCAATTGTCCCACTGTATTCGGCATTTATCAGACATATCACTGAGTACAATGCCCCCTTTGGTATGTACCTAAGCAGGCACATCCAATAATTGGAATGTCCACAGAGGTTCTTCAGTAAAAGAATACAGGACAGGGCATAAGTAATATGTCCTATGCAGGCCACCTCAAGGCTGTATCCCTGTATTCTGTCTCCTGAGGGGATTTCTATGCCTGGCATACAAGGCATTGTCAGACCCCTGCCCTGATGGACCTCCTGCATATCCACAAAATAAAGAGCATTGGAATTTCCCATTCTAAAGACTTAAACCTTGCCTGTGATATAAATAGGATTTGCTGGAGAGACAGGTATGTATCCCAGAGACTACCCCTCCTTTAGAACAGGCTCCCCATCCATGTAAAGCAGAGTTCTTCCCTAACCCAATTCAAGTGTAACTTGGCAATTGGATTGGCAGCAGGAAATTCATCCCTGTTTTGGCACTAATATCTCAAATGGACACATGCAGCCTGTAAATGTTAATGTCACAGTCCCCTTATTGTAAGTGTTTCATTTCCCAAGCCCCTATTTACACTTATCAAGGGTATGAGAACTTGTTAGAGATTTGAGATGCATCACTATGCTAAAAAAGGACCTTGTGACCATTACCTAGCAAACAACTATGAACCTATGAACCTATTTATTGATTTTTACCTCCGGAGTTATGGACAAAGCAAAAAATAATTAGGGAAAAGGCTCCAGATTAGGAACACCTATTAAATGCTGGTACTATTAATTTGGATTCTCAAATCGGATGTTCTCAAAACATTTACTAGTTTTATAAAGCATACGGTTTCCTTATCCACATAATACTAATCTTAATCTCAGTATCTTGAAGACCATGATATGTTAAGAGTGTTCACGACACATCCAAGGCAGCAAAGTGCACCACTGTGAATACTAGTAGCAGTAATAACCTGCTGCATGTAACGGCTGTGAATACTAGCAGTAGTAATAACCTGCTGCATGTAACGGCTGTGAATACTAGCAGTAGTAATAACCTGCTGCATTTAACGGCTGTGAATACTAGTAGCAGTAATAGCCTGCTGCATGTAATGGCTGTGAATACTAGCAGTAGTAATAACCTGCTGCATGTAACGGCTGTGAATACTGGCAGCAGTAATAACCTGCTGCATGTAACGGCTGTGAATACTAGCAGTAGTAATAACCTGCTGCATGTAACGGCTGTGAATACTAGTAGCAGTAATAACCTGCTGCATGTAACGGCTGTGAATACTAGCAGTAGTAATAACCTGCTGCATGTAACGGCTGTGAATACTAGTAGCAGTAATAACCTGCTGCATGTAACGGCTGTGAATACTAGCAGTAGTAATAACCTGCTGCATGTAACGGCTGTGAATACTAGCAGTAGTAATAACCTGCTGCATGTAACGGCTGTGAATACTAGTAGCAGTAATAACCTGCTGCATGTAACGGCTGTGAATACTAGCAGTAGTAATAACCTGCTGCATGTAATGGCTGTGAATACTAGCAGTAGTAATAACCTGCTACATGTAACGGCTGTGAATACTGGCAGCAGTAATAACCTGTTGGATATGTATATAGTTTTGTTAAAGCTTTGATGACCACTAACATAGTTCCTCTATTCCCCTGCATATACACAGGCATCTTGCTGTGGCACTGATCATTATCACTTGGGATTGCACATAATGTCACACTGCATTTTTGAGTTGCACTACTAACTTGTTTTCCCTGATGTACATTCAAAGAGACATTCACTTTACTAATGTTGCTCATTGCCATGTTATTATACTGCCTTTAGCATATGATGCAAGCAGTTTCATTTCTTGACGTGCCATACTCGTGGTCAGTGTGTCGCTGAACTGCACACCCCCTACATGTTGCTGCTTATCATACACAATTGCTTAATGTGATTTAGTGAAGATTTCTAAATCCCAGGGTTTAACTGCTGTGACTATCATAGCTCACTTAACTGCTTTTACTTCTAAAACACACTGAAAAATAATACTGAAAGACATCCCTTGTCTAACACCTCACAAATAACAATTCCTTTACTAACCAAATTTTACAGGACTGGGTGTTCAGACTATTGTTACTATGAAGAGTACGTCTTCAGTTAACAGCAACAGCATAAAATATCAAAGAAATCCACAGACTCCTCTCAAGATGCTATTTCTTCATACTGCACCAACAAACTGTCATATGCAAACAGCTGCATGAATGTTAATATTTATTCAGGATGGAAACTGTATACCTTTAGAGTCTTAATTTAATGATAATATAAATGCACTAAATTTGCATTGCAAATACTTGACAAATAACCCCTAGGTGTTGTGAAGTGTCATCTTCTGCTTGGGAAATTGATCACATGAATAAAATTTAAATTCTCTGTCAAAATTTCAGGAATTAATTTTGTTCTAGATGCTACAGTCCAAAATATACTGCCAGTGAAGCACTTTCTAGAAGCATGGTCTGCATAAGTGCCCATACCATCTGTACAATTTCCACTTGGGTGGTATGGTTAGCTCCCATACCTTCATCTTCATCATCATTCTTAAGGTCATTACTAGAAGTGTGTTATTTTATATGAAAGAAATGCATTTCAGATGAAGATATCACAGAAACTGCGACTGAAAAAGAATTGTCCCAGTATATATGCATTTAAAAATAAGGAAAAGAGACAAAAGGTTTTATTTCCAAGACATGGAAACAGCATTTCAGAAACCTTATGCTGATTTAGCCATTGTTTGCAGACAACTTTGAATTGCTTATTTTATACCAAGATCTCTGAATAGGTTACATCATAACAGAAATAATTATAGGTATTAATGACTTTACTCCAGTAAATATAACATGCAGAAATACTAAGCAATAGACTCTGTCCAAGCAGTGTGGTCCCCTGCACCACCTTACTCATACATGCGGACACAAACCCTGAGCCTACTCTTGTCCCTAACCCTAACACTACACTTTATGTTACATATAACTCAAATGGTGTAGTGGTGCATTGTTTTGACTATAGTTTATGGAGTCCTGGGTTCGAAACCTGCCGCAACCACTTATTTGGGTTGGGAGGGTGGTCTAATGGTTAAGGTGTTTGCCTTACAAACACAAGGTGCAGGGTTTGAGTCTCACAAGGGATAATTGGCTAGGCTTAAAAAATGGCTCGCAAGGGCAGTTAGCCTAGTACTAACCAATGAACCAATAACACCATTTTCCCTAACAGTATCACTGAACAAGGCAATGACACACCCAGCAAACATATAATAGACAACAACAAAACAGCATCCATTCCCTTTCCTACCCGTCATTCTAATACTAACCCGCAAACTCTCATACATGACCATGCATCCAGAATGCCAAACTGTTTGGAACTGCCTTATGTTTCAGCATTCTACTTACTTGTATGTTTGTCTTCCAATATTTGGAACTTTATGTGTATCTCTCTCTCTCATACGTATATATACAGTTCTATACAGATATACGTATATATTTATGTGTATCTCTATTTATCTTTCTCTCTCTCTCTCTATATATATATATATATATATATATATATATATATATCTATATGGATCCCCTACAGAAGACCGACAGCTCACAACACCAACACCCACATCGCCAACAGCAAAAGCCCGACACACAAAATACTGACAACAGCGCTACTGCAGAAAAAAGGAAAATAACATTTCCTTTTTTCTGCTAGCAGGGGGTTGTTGCCCCCCAACCCCCCCCCATATCTTTAATATACCAACTCCGAGATCGCACTACAGTGCAGGAATGGAAATATTTCCATTCTGCAATATGGAGACTTACCGTTTCCCCAATGTCGGTATTTCGTGTGTCGGGCTTTTGGTGTCGGCGATGTGGGTATCAGTTTGTGAGCTGTCCGTCTTCTGTAGGAGACCACACATATATATATATA